>NW_017306639.1:239083-266030 GCF_000935625.1 Nanorana parkeri | reverse complement strand
TGTCCGGACCAGATCTGCAAACGCACTGCGCTGCATTTTTGCCACATTCTGGTGCATTTTTCGTCTTCGCTTAAAATGGGTTTTCAGGTGCAGTCCGGTGCATTTGAATGTGTTGTCACAGGACGGTGCCGCCACAGGATGACGGTGCTGTCACAGGAAGGTGCTGTCACAGGAAGGTGCTGTCACAGGACGGTGCTGTCACAGAACGGTGCTGTCACAGAACGGTGCTGTCACAGGACGGTGCTGTCACAGGAAGGAGCTGTCACAGGAAGATGCTGTCACAGGACGGTGCTGTCACAGGAAGGTGCTCACGCCACTTCTGGGCTGTCATGTTGTTGTTTTTTGTGCATTTTTTCTGTATATAAAACACAATTCCGGTTGGCAGCCCTGCCTATGGGGGGTCACATCATCTGGGGGGGCTTGGTGTCAGATGGGCCTTAGACCTACACTGCGCTGACCTATACAAGAGACCTGCCACGTCACAATACCTCTGTGAAAAGCCTCAGATAGGAGCTGCGCAGAAGGACAGTGAATCAGCGTGAGAGTCTATTGATGCTCTTTCTGAACCGCAATGTAGCTCAGCAGTTAGGCGGATCCCATCTGAGGTTCTTCGTCCTTATTTTGCACTCTGGCCGGTTTATTTGAAGGATGGAATGAGACCCATTCATGAAATAACAGGACATTCGGGTTTAAAGGGAACCTGCCATTGCAGCCGTTACATCTGACAAGCTCCATGTAAGTTAATACATAAGGCAATGAAAACTGTACATGACCATGGACCCATAGCAAGCAGCCAGCTTCCATTTACAGAGCCGGGTCTAGAACAATGGATTCTCTCACGCCATCATGTGGAGAACAGAGGTACTGCAACCTTCTGCTTATATACACCTCTCTCTCGCCATCATGTGGAGAACAGAGGTACTGCAGCCTTCTGCTTATATACACCTCTCTCTCGCCATCATGTGGAGAACAGAGGTACTGCAGCCTTCTGCTTATATACGCCTCTCTCTCCCTCGCCATCATGTGGAGAACAGAGGTACTGCAGCCTTCTGCTTATATACACCTCTCTCTCTCACCATCATGTGGAGGACAGAGGTACTGCAGCCTTCTGCTTGTATACACCTCTCTCCCTCGCCATCATGTGGAGAACAGAGGTACTGCAGCCTTCTGCTTATATACGCCTCTCTCTCCCTCGCCATCATGTGGAGAACAGGAGGTACTGCAGTCTTCTGCTTATATACGCCTCTCTCTCCCTCGCCATCATGTGGAGAACAGGAGGTACTGCAGTCTTCTGCTTATATACGCCTCTCTCTCCCTCGCCATCATGTGGAGAACAGGAGGTACTGCAGTCTTCTGCTTATATACGCCTCTCTCTCCCTCGCCATCATGTGGAGAACAGGAGGTACTGCAGTCTTCTGCTTATATACGCCTCTCTCTCCCTCGCCATCATGTGGAGAACAGGAGGTACTGCAGTCTTCTGCTTATATACGCCTCTCTCTCCCTCGCCATCATGTGGAGAACAGGAGGTACTGCAGTCTTCTGCTTATATACGCCTCTCTCTCCCTCGCCATCATGTGGAGAACAGGAGGTACTGCAGTCTTCTGCTTATATACGCCTCTCTCTCCCTCGCCATCATGTGGAGAACAGGAGGTACTGCAGTCTTCTGCTTATATACGCCTCTCTCTCCCTCGCCATCATGTGGAGAACAGGAGGTACTGCAGTCTTCTGCTTATATACACCTCTCTCTCTCGCCATCATGTGGAGAACAGGAGGTACTGCAGTCTTCTGCTTATATACACCTCCTCTCTCTCGCCATCATGTGGAGGACAGAGGTACTGCAGCCTTCTGCTTATATACACCTCTCTCTCTCTCCATCATGTGGAGAACAGAGGTACTGCAGCCTTCTGCTAATATACACCTCTCTCTCACCATCATGTGGAGGACAGAGGTACTGCAGCCTTCTGCTTATATACACCTATCTCTCTCTCTCGCCATCATGTGGAGAACAGAGGAACTGCAGCCTTCTGCTTATATACACCGCCTCTCTCGCCATCATGTGGAGAACAGAGGTACTGCAGCCTTCTGCTTATATACACCACCGCTCTCTCGCCATCATGTGGAGAACAGAGGTACGGCAGCCTTCTGCTTATATACACCTCTCTCTCTCTCGCCATCATGTGGAGAACAGAGGTACTGCAGCCTTCTGCTTATATACACCTCGCTCTCTCCGTCATGTGGAGAACAGAGGTACTGCAGCCTTCTGCTTATATACACCTATCTCTCTCGCCATCATGTGGAGAACAGAGGTACTGCAACCTTCTGCTTATATACACCTCTCTCTCTCTCGCCATCATGTGGAGAACAGAGGTACTGCAGCCTTCTCCTTATATACACCACCTCCCTAGCACTGGGGTTCTTCCCCCTGCGTTTGCGGAAGCTGGCGGTCCCTGTAGGTCCCACTGGTCTTGGAGCAGGAAGGTGCATTTTGTGCACCCGCCCTGCTATTGCCGGTGTTACATCTTGACATAATACTGGGAATTAGGCAAAGTAGGTACCTGCATGGTGCCCCTCTATGGAGGCACATGCCTACTCTGCCTAATGGTAAATCCAGCCCTGCTGCTCTTTCTCGCCATCATGTGGAGAACATAGGCACTGCAGCTTTTCTGTTTATAGACCTTTTCCTAGGAGCTGTCTGAGTGTGTAGGTGATGAAGATGGGAGAAGAACACAAAAGGACCAAGGGGGGAGTATATATAATACAAGGACCATGACTAACCTGGAGTCTGGTAGTTAAGGCGCCTCATTTCCACCGGGTCAGAGGAATTGGCCAGCAGAGAGTCTTTCAGTCCAGGCATTTGGTCCTCTTTGCTAGAGGGAGAGTTGGTCCTTTTCCTGTTAATTAGAACAATGAATATATATTATGGAACAGATAAAACAACATTATTATGATAATCAGGGTTAAAGAAAAGGATCATTTCAGTGTATAGACTGGACACCAATTCTCACTCGATACAGAAGACACAAGAACTGTGCACACAGATCTGATCTATATTGTGACAATGAACTAGGACTGCCCATGCTGGCTCCTGATCTATGAAGGATAAAGTGACACTAAAGTCAGTTAAAATGTATTCAAGTCCCTTAACTCTGAGCAACAATGTATCTTATTTGTGTATCACTCGGGTGTAGATCCTCCAATCATCTCTGATACTGTCCTCTGGAGGGGGGCTACGTCTGTTCCCCATGGTCCCTGTGTGTGTTGTCAAGCTGTAATGGAAGCGATCTCTAGCAGTCTTATATAACATTTCCCCAGCTTCTAACAATCACCTGCAGTATATTCCTTCCTTCAACTACCTGTAGAATGTTACCGGTCTCTTACCATCACCCAGCAGTGTATCAACAGTCTCAGTGCTGCATTATCACAAGGGCTACAGGAGAGCCAAGTCCAGGCCCACCACTGAAAATAGGCCCTGGATGGCCTCCGTATGCTCAATGGCAATCTGAGCCGGCCGGGCTGAACACATTTAGGTAGAGGCATATTGCGGTGCTCGCCGGGACCTTGCAGGGTCTCAGCGAAGAGCGAGCAGGCGCCTAATTAGAGAGCCGCCTCTGTTTCCCATCTGACCGACCGGCAGCAGCGCCAATGATGCTCATAATCCTGCCCTGCTTGCCTTACATATACGGTATAATGTGTGTGGGCCCCCCAGGGGATCTCACAGGTCACCGTTAAGGCCCCCTCTATCTAGATGGTGACTGCCTGATTGGAATTCACAGGCTGTTGATTGATACTTTGTATCACCGACACACAAGCACAGTTTAGTTAATAAGTAATCACAGAAATGTGGCGCCGCGCTTAGCCCTGTGCTGCCAATGGGAAATCGCCCGATAATATCCTCTGGCCTGTGGACCTTTATCTAAATTTTTAGTCACATTGTAGGAAAAATAAATTATCAGGAGGTTTTTAACTCTCCAGCATCCACCAGACACTGAAATATCAGATTTAGGAAAGCCCTTCGCTCAGGCTTATAGAGTATAAGATAAGAGCACAGCCATCACCTACCGCTCCTGCTTACTGTATCCACGACAAGCACAAACAAAGAGAGAAGCAGATACGTTAATTTAGAGAGAAGAGAAAGCAGATCAGCAAATGACAGATTATGAAGCGTATTTATAAAACGTTTGCAGAGCAAACAGCTCTACAAATGTCTGAGTATTAGGGTGACCGCACAATATGGCCACTAGATGTCACTCAGGAGCACAGGAAATCTCAGCTCCTTGGCGCCATCTAGTGCCCATAATGAGCAGCGACTCTAAAACTCAGACAGTCGCAGAGATGTTCGCTCTGTGAACGGTTTATAAATACACCACTATCCCTATGTCGTGCGTATTGAAACATTTGAAGGAACTGTCTACGTTTCCATGAGGACCAACCAGATTCTCCCTTTCACTCTAAGTATGACAGTGATTAGATGTTTCCATCAAATTAAAAAAAATCACCATTTTAGAACCCTTCCGCATGCGGGAGGTCAGTGTCTTTAATGACACTCGGGTATTCTACCGGGATTTATTAGAGAGCCATACAATCTATAGGCCCGCCACCCCCCCTCCGTATGCGGATACCACAGTCTATTAAGAAAAACTCGAATTCTACATTACTATATACTGAACAAAACAAAGCGCAGAGAAGCCGCCTACAAAAACTTTTCCTGCAATACCAGAAACATTAAAAAAGTAAAAACTATCCTACACTCTAGCACATGGCCCTGAGAACAGTTACATGATCGACCGCGTCTGGGTGCAGTCTTAGTGCACAGTGGCCAGGCTTACCTCTTGAAGAGAAGGATGGCAATGACGATGATGATAATGAGGATGACTGCCAAGACCGGGCCCATCACCCACAACATCTCCGGCTCCTCCTGTTGTCTAGATGAGGAAACTTCCTTAGTCTGAGTGTTCGGGAGGGATGGGGCATAATATCTATCCATATAGGATAGGCTTCTATAGGATAGACAAGGCTTCTACCTAGAACTGGAGGCTCTCATTGCCTAACCCCTGGGTTGGGGGGGGGGCATCTCTGGCTCTCCAGCTGTGCTTTAACTACAACTCCCAACATGCCTGTGGGAGGCATGCCTGTAACTGTCAGTTTTGCAATACCTGACGGGACTTGTAGTTCCACCCCCGAGTTGCCCACCCTTGCATTAGGTGGTTCTAGTCAAGACAGGCCTCCTATAGATGTGCACCAGCCTGGAGTTAGATCAACAGGAGCTCTCAGTGCTGAGCAGAAGACTTGGCTGAGACTTGAGTGGTAATGACAGGTTCACTTTAAAATATGAAGGTTTGGTCTTGTGCTCACAGTGGTGTCACTGTGGGGGAAGAGTCCACACCAAGTGCAGCACTGTGTCTAAGGCAGGCGACTGAAGCCCTCCAGCTTGTGCCAAGGTAAGCTTGGAGTTTCTTGAAGCTGAGAAGCAGCTGACCGCCGCGGGGCCCTCGAACACTCGTCCTCCTAAATTCCTGAGTGATTAATATGCATTTAAATACATGTTCCATCATGCATTGCGGTCACATGGGAGTGCATCGTGTCAGACTCACCGTGTCCCCGTCTTCTAGAGCTGCCATCACAAAGCAGGTGTAGCTCAAGTCGGCGTTCAGCGGCTTGTTGATGAACCCGTTATATTCCTTGTTGTCACCGAGAGTGAAGACTTCTGGGAGAGGGTTGAGGCAAGCAGCAATGTACGGCTTATTCTTTGCCGTTTGACGTCTCTGCCGGCGGGAGCCCTGATTAATGGCGTCCAGAATCTAGGGGAGGAAAGGATCACAACTTGAGAAATGGCATTTTATACATTAAGGGGGGGGGGGCGCCAATGGTCATAGAGTCCAAAAACAATCTTTTATTAAGCAAAGAGTGACATAGGAGAGCAGAGATCCGACGCGTTTCAGGGGGTAAACCCTCCCCTATCATCAGAGCTGATATGTCATGTGACCTCAAAGGCGATTTGGATTCAGTAGAATTTAGGTATAATGTATAAAATCGGATAGTAACACCAGCAAACTGTGCATCATGGACTACAGTGTTCCACCCACCCCACCCCTCTCTGCATACACACATTGATTTCTTACCCAGCGCAACTATTGCTGCTGCCTTGACTACCAAGAGCGTGCCCACACACTGTGTGCAGGGAAAGGGCTCTTGGGAGATGTAGTTCTGAGTGTGTCTATTTAAAAATAAGAAACTGATCTCCCTTCAGTTGCCCCTGCGAGGGCTGCACTGGGCTGGCAACAACATCAAAGGGAGTAAAAAGAGGGGACATTCATTTAACTGGGATGGATCGATAATAAGGCATCTTTAAAGTGTATTCCCAAGCATTACCTACATTTCCTCCAACCCCACCCCCCAGAGCATACCCCAGCATGATTTTTTCTGCCTTGTTACTGTGTTTTTATGGATGAAGTAAAGGTTGCAGAGAAGCTTGCATATGTTAGTGGAGAAGAGTTCTTTCCTTCCGCCTTGAATGCCTTAGCCATTGTATGCGAGTGAAGATTGTTCAAACATTATTCTTTTCTCCGCTCAGCCTATTGTGCTGACATGTAAGGCGGAAATTGCCTGAGACAGTAGAACATGCCCTGCACTCTCTCCAAGGTCAGAACTGCTCCTTCCCCGTGCTCAGCCGTGATGCTGAGATTGCAGTTTATCCCAGTATTTATTGTTTGCTTAAAGTGCCCCAAAGAGAGGTGGGATCAGGGGGAGATCGAATGTCTATGTGCGATCTATAGGTAGCGCCATCCAAGGCTCGTGGTGCAGGTTGGAAAACCCAGTCTGATTACTACTGATAAGCCAACACCAGAAAAGTCTACAGAGCACCTCCCCAGTCTTTCCCCCACAGGCAACGAGGACTGGTCTCCTCAGATACTGGCCAACACAGAACACTAATGACAATCAGACCAGGCCTGTACATCCAGCTTTCCACTAGTGGTCATGGTCGGCTGCAGAGAAGCCAAATTATCTGTTTCCATCTCATGTGACCTAGCAGAATGGTTGTACCGAACCCTATATATTAAACACTATAGTTTATGGACAACTGACCATCACAACTATATGAGCTTGTTGGACATCCCATTCCAAAACCATGGCCATTATTATGGAGTTGCCCCTCCTGTTGTGGTTATAACAGCCTCCATTCTTCTTGGAAGATGTTCCACAAGATTCTGGAGGGTGTGTGGAAATCTGTGCCCATTTGCAGGGTCAGGTACTGATGTTGGAAGACCTGCCTCACAATCATTGTCCCAGTTCATCCCAAAGGTGTTAAGTAGGATAGAGGTCAGGGCTCTGTACAGGACATTTGTGAGGTCAGATGCTGATGTTGGATGAGAAGAGCTGGCTCACAATTGGTGTTGCAATTCATCCCAAAGGTGTTCATTGTGTTAGGTCAGATCTCTGTGCAGGACACTCGAGTTCATCCACAACTCTGGTCACCCCATGTTTTTATGGAGATGGCCTTATACACATGGGACCAGTCATGGTGGAACAGAGAAGGGTCTTCACCAAACTGTTACCATGAGATTGTAAAATCACAATTGTCTACAATGTCTTTTTATGGTGCAGTATTCAGAGTACAATCACTGGGAAGCCCAGAACTCCATCATTTAGAGGGAGGTACTCATACATATGTCTGCAGGTGGCTTTGACTGCTGCTCAGAGAACCTCCCCATAATTCACAAGCTTATTGAATAAAAACCTTCAAAGGCCTCCTCAGTATCCTCATATCCGCCTCTTGTTAGGTTCAACAATAGCAATGTAAAGCTGAAAACCAATGTATCGGAACTTTTTTCGGGAACACAATCTAATCATTCAATCAGACAGAGAGGAACTATGGAGGCAGCTGTTAAAGAATGAACACATTCTCTTTATTATAAAGAAAGTCTGAAGCTCCCGAGCTGTATGGCAGAAGAAGACACAAGTGGGACTGAAGCTTTGCCATTGTTCCATATACAGCAGTGTATGTGAAGAGGGTGTAGAGATATAACAGTGCTGTCCACTAACCTGCTCCAGTTCCATTTCTTCTGGGCTTTGCCAGCGAGGGCTTACACTGGAACTGTCCAAGGGAACGACCACAATGTAATACCATCTGGAGAGTAAGAGATACAAGAGAGGATGAGACACTGATCGGTTAGTAAGAAGAACAGGTCTCCAAGGTGGCCCTGCAATGTTTTCAGGAAGCTATGTACAGCAATCCCCTCCCACCAGCTATGATTTGCCGACATTACATACAGAAGCACAGAGACTCAGATATGTAATGAAAACGGAAAGCTCACAGTGTGCAGTGAAATCAGGGTAAGCACTTTCAGGAGAGGACCCGGGACAACTGTACAAGACTGAAAGGAAAGTCAGAGTTAACTTAATAAACAGGTCACACTGGGAAAGCTGTGCAACTGATAGTCACCTGACGGGGGCGCTGGTCTTTACTCGCGGCAGCTCAAGGGTAAACCGGCCTTCCTCCATGTATTTGGTAGCAGATGAAGGCTTGGTCTGCAGGACGTCAGGAGCCGTGCGGATGGACACTCTGTGTTGGAGACCACCGGCGCTGCTCCCGCGGTTCATGAGGACAAAGGAATAGTCTGTGTCTGGCTGGAGGTTATTGATGAGCTTGCGCATTGAGTGACCGTCCACCTCTACATGCTGGTTGTTGTATAGAATCTGCCAACGGAGAAAAACATGAAGCACAACTTCAAAGAAGGATTTCATAGCATTCACAGATGAACCGGTTCTACGCACTTACAGGAGATATGTATAATGTAGGTAATATCGGGATATCTAAGTAGGTGCCCATCAATAACGTAGATGATATAGGCAGATACATTGGTTCTTGCATTATATCATGGGAATGACCCAATTTGGTCATACCAATCCCTCCCCAATACTCTGTTGAGGAAAACTTTGCTTACTTCTTGAGTGTCTATACAGACTCGCCTTCCTTATGGTTTTAGAGATTTTAACAATGTCATGGATTTATCTAGAGATATGTTTGGTACTGTTATGGAGGTCTACAGTGACTCACTGGTCCTGGTAGATATCTGGCGCTCCCAGCACCCAGCTGGTAACCAATACACTTTGTTGTTGTCCTGCCCATGGAATGCTCTCTGGAATGGACTTGGAGCTGGATAATAAAGTCTTTCTTGCTATGGTTTGCCAATGTACCATTGAACGTAAAGGTCTGTCTGGTCACTCCGTACTTCTGGTGGGATTCTCATTGGAAGACTTAAAGGGGGGGGGGGGCTATGTGGAAGCTTAACCTCTTTTTGGCTTAGCTAGTTCTTCTGCGACAACCTCATCCACACCCAACTGTTTGTATTCCATGACTGCAGCAAGGGTTCCACCCATTCCAATATAGTGCGGGCTCCGGGTGTCACCCAGCCTCGGGACGCCCCTGATTAGTGTATAGATATATTATTTCAACTGTGTATTTAGCAAATTTTGGACTGGATTTCCACTTAGTATTATGTTGTACGCATGCCCCCTGTACTGATATTATCATTCAACTCCCTCCAGTAAAGTAAAGTTTGGCCAACAACTTGTCCTCCGCCAACGCTACGCACAGCACCCAGAGTTCTGTGCATCCACCTCAAGCAGAGCCACGAGAGCCTCGGACACTAACCTTGAAAGGCACGGCGGATTTGTACGAGTCTGGAACTTCCCAGCTGAGCAACACCGATGTTTTCATCACCGCGTTCACCCTGAAATTCTTTGCGAACACTGCCGGGAGAGGAAAAAAAGAGAACCTCTTAAGGGAGTTCTATAAAAGGTGTAGATTTCTGGTGCATTTTCATACTAGCTATTATTTTTTATTGTTAACCAACACATGTATATATGTATATGCTCAGGAAGAGATCTGGGGGCAGGGAGATGAGATTACACACACATCGTTTCATTTCTTGGCATGGTTAAGTTTACGCAAGGCAGCAAAAATATCTTGGAAGCTGCAAAGGTAAAGCGCACAGCCAAAATGTTTTTTAAATATGTATCAAATAATAATTAGAAAAAAGGTAAAAAACATATAGCCGAAGCCTAACCCCCCCCAAAAGGGGAAATGGAGGGGGCTGGATAAGGATAGGCAAACAGAAAGAGGGCAAGGACTAAGAAATGTTATAAAAGTTGTGGAAAAGGCTTTTGGAGATAGCATGAGGTTCCATATTCCATCCTTTATACACAATCCAATGGCTATGGGTAAAAACTAGGGATGCACCGATACCGGTATTTTGGTTACGAGTACCAATATTATTTTTTCGGTACTCGCCGATACCAATTACCGAGTACCGGAAGTCCCATTCAGGAAGCCAGTCTCGCCACCTGGCTTCCTGATTAGCCGGGAAGCGTGTAAAGACTCGCCCCCCGGCTTCCCGATTAAGAAGAAAGCCGTCCCATGCTTCTGGTCACTATGTGATGAGAAAGCATGGAGCCGGCTTGCTGGCCAATCATGGAAGCCGGGCGCCGTGTAATGACGCGCTGCCCGGCTTCCTGATACAGGAAATATCGGGCTAGGCATCGGAGCATTTAGGCAAGTACGAGTACTCGCCCAAATACTCTGTATCGGCACCGATATCTATACTAGTATCGGTATCGGTGCATCCCTAGTAAAAAACTAATTTAAACTCTCCACAATGTATATAGATTATTATGATCACACTCCTACAAGATGACCCCGGTCCTTCCAACATCCATACCTTGGTCCACAGGCATCGTGCGGGACTGTATGCTGGGGCTGAGGGGCCCGGCTCCCTTGCTGTTCCTTGCCCTGACTTTAATATCATAGGTGGTGTCTGGCTTGAGGTTGACTAGAGTGATATGTGTGCCACGGGTGATGTTGAACATATCCTGAGGGCTGTTGATGTCGCGGTACACCACTGTGTAGTTCGCGATCTTTCCGTTCCGTTCTGACAAGACTGGCGGGTCCCAGGACACCTCGGTGGTGGACGTGGTGAGCCCAACGACCTGCAGGTTCTGCGGGAACCCACTGGGAACGTCCTCCGGCGTGGAGATCTCCTTCTCGTACTCCTCTCCGAAGCCGGCCCGGTTCTTGGCGCACAGCTTGAAGACGTAGGTGGCGCCCCGGTGTAGTTTGGTCACCGTGTAGTGGTGATCATTCTTCCCAAAGTCCATGGTGATGAACTTCTCCTCGTCCACCCGTTTATACTGCAGGCGGAAGCCCTGGATCTCTCCCGCCGACTCTCTGGGTGGATGCCACTGGACGAGCGCCGTGTTCTGGGACGTGGTGCCGATCACCATGCTGGGCTTGCCTGGCACTGAAATGACAAGTTTCATATTATGAAGGATTCTCAGTTGTATAGAACATAAAGCAGTGCTGCCAGTTTTGTCTATTTTACGGGGCGCCTTACAAGGATATTGTTGAATAGAAACATAGTGACCCTCGTTCTAATCAGGGAACAAGGTTCCTGACCTCCCTGTAGAAGCAGGAGCTCAGCTTGGTCAAGACCACACCCCCAGACTGCGGATTGGACAATGAAGGAGCTGCGGCACACTGATGAGTCATCATTTTGCTCACACTGCTTGCTTCTGCTGTCAGCAAATGTGCAGGCAGCAGGTTGTGATTGGCTCACAATGCTGGCCCCTCCCTCTCCCAGGCTGAGAACTGCTTAGAGGAGGATGATGTGAAAACAAATTCAGGTGCTTACACTATATGCATATAAAAATAAAGTTAAAATGTTTAAAGCCTACATTCCTTTTTCTTCAGATGGGGAGTGGGAAAGCGTTACATTTGTAATTTCTGTCTTTCACTCCATCTGGGAGATTTTCCCTCACTTCCTGTCCCCGTGACTACCTTGCACCTTGAAAAATTAGGCTTGAACACAGCTTAGTTCTTCATCACTATAACATTGGTGGTACTCACCGGCCCCCGTAGTGGTCACAACTTTGGGCTTACTCCTGGCGCCGTCTCCCTTCGTGGTATAAGCCGCCACGGTGATTGAATAGGTGGTCTCTGGGGACAGCCCAGTAATAAAGGCCTCCTGTATATGAAAAAACAAGAGAGCAGTAAAGTTTACACATGAGCTGCCAGCGGTGCAGTTCTGCATTTTGCGCAGGAGGGGGAGCCGAAGGAACGCGCCACACAATAGCCACACCGCCTTTTACCAAATGTGCTTTTATTTTATTTCCTTCCCGGAGGTTACAGACTCGCTCGGCGAGGATAAGTGGCTCAGTGCGCTGCAAATCACTTATGTTAGGAGGAGAGTAGGAAGATTCCCGGTCTCGGAAGGATAATTATCGATGGAGATGCAGGCAACTCTCTGCAAAGGAGTGGACGGCGCAGCGTTTTCGAACAACTAACTGGCAATACAATTGTGCAAACAAAACCACACCGGCATACGTAAAAACAAAAAACAAAAAACCAAAGACAGAAAGCAAAATGCAATTTGTAGAGAGATAGCAATCATTATCCCCATGATTATTCAATGAGAATCACATCCCAGCAGACACAGAGAAGTGGCAGAGCTGATTGATGCCGCTTGCCCGCCCCTGTGCCCTCCTCGCCCCCCCCTTCAAGCCCTAATTTCCATGCAATACCCGTGACTTTCCAAGCTTGAAATCAAAGCAGGGAGGGCTTGAAAAACAGAGAAACAAGAGGCAGTGACAGAGGATGGATACAGAGCAGAATGCAGAGAGAATATCCCATTATTGAACCAATGATTATGGGACGGGAGCGTGGGACTGTCACAGAGGTCTCGTTGGCCTCTCGGTACTCTAGGCTGTAACGAGCGGGGCCCTCGCTTATATTTGTCCGACGTGTTTTGCAGCTTTGTGTGATTGTTGTTCCAATTTGGGTTTTTAATGCACCTGAACGATTTCCCCTTTTGTTTTCCGTACACGATACATTTTTTTTTGTTACAATTCATTTACAATCATCTTCCCTTTCCCTTGCTAGTAACACTTCCTTTGTGCGGCAGCAGAGCAGACAATGGCGCCACGCAATGAATAATAATATCAGATGGCTGTGCGTGCTGCCGGGACTGCAGGGTGCATGTGCGGTCACTGAGCTATTCGGACAGAATGCAACTGTTCATTTGAGAATTGATTCATTTCAAGAGGGGCCATTAGAATCAAAACACTAGAACATCAGAAGTGCACCCCCCACAATACCCCAACCTCTAACGATCGGCAGGCACCGTTGTGTCCTCTACTCATACAGTAAACATAAAGCCAGATATTTCTGCTGATTTTTGGGGAGCGGATTGCAAAATACGTTTATGCGTACAGCGGGTAATTGGGTACTTGCAGCAATTATAATGTATTTCTATTACAGCCCAAATGAAGCTTCACACCCGAGAAATACATTCCAGGTGCATCAATACAAAAGGCGTGCAGAATCCTGCAGTTCATTTCCTTTGGAAAGAGGAACATTCAGAGCAGAAAAGCCTGCCCGCTGCCATGCAGAGATGGACCCTTGCTGTTGGTGTGGAATAGCATAACTCATGCCCCCCGCTGATTGGAGAGCTCTAGTTCTGACTCATCAGGGGGCGTAATGGACCTCTGAAGAGTGACCACTGCTTCCACACAGAAAGCAAGGGACCCTTCTCTGCAGCATGCTGGCACGGGACAGGCTTCTGAACTCCGTGGTTACTTTCTATGGAAGACGACCTGAAAGACTCTGCACTACTAGGGTTAAAGGAGAACTATGGGGTTAAGGCTTTCCCCCATAGTTCTCCTTAGGGTAACGGGAGGACACAAACTAGCGTCCTCCCACCACCCTAAGCTCAGTATACCGCCAGCTACAGCTCGCGGTATACTGAGACGCCGCAGCTGAAGCGGATCCCGACAATTATGCCGGGATCCGCTCAGCTGCGTGACTGACAGCTGGCTCTGCCTATCTCAGCCAGTACTCGCCCCCTCCCCCGTCCGTTCCGCCAGTCAGCGCTGGAGGATCAGAGCGGGGAGGGGGGAATCCAGTCCCTCCCCTGTCACGACCTGTGACGGTCTCATTGTCACAGGTCGGCTAGAACTATGAGGTGAGTGTAAAGCACCCCCCCCCATAGTTCTCCTTTAAATGCTCGTTTTCATCTAGAGATACAAAATAATACATATACTCGCCTGAACCTCGGAGCCGGCTGGCTACAGCCTCTCCCGACCTTCGCTCCGGCAGACGGAGGCCCTGTGAGTCATCACATCCAATACAGTGTATTGGATGTAAGGACGCCGAGGGACATTTCATTGCTGGAGTGAAGGGGGACAAGAGGCTGCGGGGACCGGGAAAACAGCCAGACGGCTAAGAGGTACAGGTGAGAACATCTTTGTTATTTGCATCCCTAGATGAAAATGAGCACTTAACCCTTGCAAAGCGGGGGTAGACCCACTGCAAGGGTTGTTGGGTTACATGATAAAGGTGACATCAGTGTCCTAACTGTGATGCATTGATGATGCGCCTGCCCATGCTGGACTCCCTACAGTGTTTAGATGTGACAGGTGCTCATTAAATTTGAGGGTTTTAAGCCAGCACGAGTCGGCTCTGTGACAGCCCCTGGCTCTCCATCTTTACAATTCGATCACACAATCTGCCCACGGATTGCAAACAAGCTGTACTCACGTATTCTGCAGATTCCTCGGGTCTCCACTGGGAGGGACAGAGAGAAGAGGGGTAAATGGGATATGCAGGAAAAGGGGTTACAGGGTCACAAAAAGCAGGGGTGTGCACAGCTAATGCTGGCTCTATGAGAAGTTAGCTCTGCAAGGAGGGGATGTGTTGGAGGAATTTACAAAGATGGGTGCTCGGGGTAGAATCAGTAAAACCTCATTTGTTAATTCTCCCTCTAGTGGCTAGACTTGGCACTGCATGTGCCTAAAGGTGACCTGTCATGACAGACGTATGTAGGAGGCCACCTCTGAACATCTCCTAAAAACAACATCTGCCTTCCATGCTGATCCTCCGTCTTCAGTGCTTTCTGAGTTATCAGTACACAGCTATGAAGCTCAGGAGATATGACGTACTGAATGCTTGGTCTGGGACAGTGACTCCGGTCCTCAAGAACCCACCAACTTGCTTTTAGGTTTTCCCTTATCTTTCTCTGCTCATGTATCAGTAATCCCCAAAGCTGAGGGAAATCCTGAAAACATGATCCATTGAAGGTACTTAAGGTGAGATTACTAAGGACACACTGCACGCCATCCTTTCCACATAGCTTTGGCTGAAAGAAAGACAACTTTGGAATCCAGCCCCATCCATCCCTTCAGTTGGCAAATGACCCAATGGTCTGCCATGCAATGTGACCAATTCTCAACAGCACCCAAGTTACTCTGCACCCTACTAGCACTATGCACCCCAATGAAGGCACCCAATCCACTGTCAAGTCTTTGTGAATTCCCCTTGCCAGATACTGCAGGACTCTTTTTAGCGGGTGTTGCTCCAACCTTAGGATTAGTGGTGGTGGTGGGGAGGGGGGAGGTGGAGGAGATGGGAAAGGGTCACACCAGTGGAGATCCAACATGTCCAAATCTTGAGCCAATCCACTCTGAACACTTTTCTCGACTGCTCACCTGGGCCTCGGCCAGCATGACATCCTTAATGATAGGGTTGCCCCGAGGTTCTCCGCCCTCCAGGCGCACGTAGGTCACTTGGTAGCCCCGGATCTGCCCATTCTGCTTGGTGGGTAGAGGTGACTTCCAAGTAACACGGATGGATGTGGAATTGACCGAGTCCACCTCGACCTTCCTGGGGGGAGCGCTGGGCACTGCAGAGGGACAGGGAGGAAGGCTTCATAAATTCATACATTAGATAACAGAACCAATTTGGTACAAAAAGTGTAAAGCAAAGGACGGACCACTGGCAGCGGTGAAGGAAAGCAGATATTAGTGTTATACGAGAAGAGGTCAGGCTGTCCAGCACTTCTTGACGTGCGATATGAAATGTTAGCATGATCCGCATGTGACGGGTGCTAACAAACACGTTTTGCATTTCATATTTGACAGCAGTTGCATGACAGACATTGGAAAGCAAGGCACTCTGGGAATCAATGGGCAGCCAAATCACACGTCATGCAAAAGACCTTGCCCTTTCCTATACTGTGCACCTGCACCCCTAATAGGATTTCCCAAAGCAACAGGTTCTCTTGATGGGCCACACACTGATACTTACCTACTTACCCATGCTGCATTCCCCTGCCACTCCTTTCATCTGTTGGAGCCCCCAGAAACACTCAGTACTGCTTAGTATGGGGAACATGTCATTACTCCCACGATGCAGTGCTTGAGCATGAGCGTCCAATCGCCAGGCTCAAACACTGTCATGTGGGATGGAAGAGAAAGTCATTAACCCGATGTAGGCTCCAACACTGAACAGCATAGGATTAAACTCAGGTCTCCGCAGGAGAGCAGAGCAGAAGGTAAGTATCAGTGGGTGTGGGGGGAGGGAAATCTTTCATTTGTATAGCTAAAGCCAAAATTTTTTTTTCATTTTGGATACTGTAATGAATAGTTGAGACCTTTTTCAGGGAGTTTTTTTTTTTGCCATCTGTGTTTGAGAGATTTCCCTCCACTTCCTGTCCTGTAGGCACAACAGGAAGTAAGAGGAAATCTCTCCAAAGTGAGGGAAAAGGCTCTCTTGGACAGGGGTCACCAAGACAGTGTACCCGTTAGAATTCCTGTTTTGGTGGCTCCTCTTTCTGAATTTGGCAACTTTTTAGAATTCTATTTTTTATCTTTTTGGACATCCATTTAAAAAAAAAAAAGGCAGCGATTCTGATGGTTTTTAGCGGTAGACATTTTGCATGAGCAATTGAAGGCTAACACTGTGAAGTGACAATCACGGTATGTCGTCCGCATCGGCATGGTGACCACCACTCAGACGTGGGCAGTTTAATGTACAAATCCATGCGGCCATTACCCAGCAAAATGGAAATATGCTGGAAATCCACATTTCAGACACAACAAGTCTGCCACAGTGTTCTCAGGTTGTTCAGGTTTTGGTGTTGGGGGTGTTTTTCATTCTGCAGTCACATCGAGTAGTGCGGTAAGGACAGAGCAGATGGACAGGACAGGTGAAGGACCAGAATACGGAAGGACAGACAGCTTCGGGTGCACATAGAGCTCTTGGTGCCGCAACCCGGGAAAGTTGAGTGCAGTGAGATAAGAGGAAGGTGATAAGGAGAGAGAAGCTTGCCCGCTGCGAGGAGAGGCGATAGCGCCTCCTGACCACTTACCATCCTCATCCGTCCGTACAATGAAAAGGGGGCTCTCAGGCCCGGCCCCTACGTCCGTGTGAGCTCTCACCCACACCTTGTACTCTGTCCACTTCTCCAGATCCTTGATCTCCCAGCTGGAGACGTCTGGCGGGATACTGTCCACAATGTGGCGGGACGTGTCCTCCCCGGCCACTGCCTGGTAGGCCAGCGAGTAACGGGTCAGAACTCCATTGCGGCTAGATACCGGAGGAGCCACCCAACTTACCCGGATGGCGGTGGAGCTAAGACTGGTACACTCCACGTCCTGAGGTGGGGCGGACGGTGCTGAAGATGAAAAGAAAAAAAAAATGCAGGCAAAGGGAGGGAGATGAACATGGTGGATGCAACATGGCGAGGAGGCAAAATAAAACAAAATTCATGACTGTTACACATACACTGCTCTGTACTCTCCCTATAAGCTTCAACAAATGCTCTGTACACAGGATGGGATTTCTGGTGGGGAGAGTTTAGAAATGAATCACACAGAATGTGATTCAGCTTATTAGGAACCATGCAAGATTCAAAAAGACTCTTTATCATTCTCACACCCGCGTCAGAGTGCTATGGAAGCAGTAGATGCACTTCATGGCGTTTTAGATTGACAAGGGCATCGGAACCATAAAAAAAATAATCTTTATGCATAGCTACATGACCCAACCCCTAGTCTAAGTTTTGGGGAACTTCCATTCCCATCATGCACCCCGTGGCCATTGGGTGCAATGGAACAATGAGTCTGCGGTCATGAGCAACAATGTCCTTTGCTATCCAGAACTGGCCAGCAGGAAGTCCCAGAAGGCACTGGGGATACAGGCAGGGTGTTGAAGATGGTGGAATGGCTGATAGGACTCTCAATGGGTACAAGTTGCTGTGTTTGGCAAATAATTAAGTCCCTTCTGTCCACCTTTCACTCTGCTACTGGTCTGAGCCGGGCCAAAAAAGGACCACAAAACCCATCATCCCATCACAGCCATTGGCAGCAGGTGCATGCTGGGACTTGTATGTCCACAACCCTTAAACTAGGGTTGTGTTGGGGATACTAGCAAGATTGGTTTTCTATCGTACCCTTATCTGTGTGGCCCCCTAAACATCTGATGCATATCTACTGCTTTAAAGCTGAGCTCTGGCAATTATACAAAACCAAATGCTCGGTAAGTCTAGGAGTAGAGGAATAGGCTGTGATGCTCACCCTCTTCCTCGCTCCGGCAGGCTTTGGGTGCTCACTTTTTCTCTCTGGCGCTCCAGGTTGTAGGGGGGCCCTTGCTGTCCTCATGTGCAATGCAGGGCTATTGGTCCCGCATTGAACTTGTGACCACTGGCCGGAGAACCTTGGAGAAGAGGCTTTGAGGGACCTCGTCGAGGAAGCCTGCTGGAGGGAGGCATGTGGTAGGTATTGCATCCTATTCCTCTATCCCTAGACTTAAAGGAGAACTATGGTGTCAGGGCTTTTCCCCATAGTTCTCCTTATTGTAACGGGAGGACACAAACTAGCGTCCTCCCGTTACCCTAAGCTCAGTATATAGGGAGCTACAGCTGGCGGTATACTGAGACTGCCGGAACGGATCCCGTCATCGATGTCGAGATCCGCCCAGCTGCGTGACTGACAGCTGGCTCTGCCTATCTAGAGGCAGAGCCAGCTGTCAGTCACGCAGCTGGGCGGATCTCGACATCGATGACGGGATCCGTTCCGGCAGTCTCAGTATACCGCGAGCTGTAGCTCCCTATATACTGAGCTTAGGGTAACGGGAGGACGCTAGTTTGTGTCCTCCCGTTACAATAAGGAGAACTATGGGGAAAAGCCCTGACACCATAGTTCTCCTTTAAACAGCATTCAACCCCTGCAGTGCGGGTGGGCTCCCTGCAAGGCATTAATAGGAGGGTCAAGTGTCGGAATGCAATCAGATACAAGCACCTGAACTATAGGTACATTAATCCTCTCCTATGTCCTGAATGGTGCTATAGTTTGGGGATGACATTCACAGCAAGTGCCCGGACTATATACACATGAATTTTATTATTATTTCGTGGTGCTATGACAGCATAGAATAATATTAGAATTATTCTATACAAGTCCCATGGAGGGCAAGGGACCGGGAGTATTAATTGGTTAATTATTTTAGTATAGCAAAAACGCATTCCATGTCTGTAAATACCGACATATCCAATATGGTGACAGCAATCTATCGATCTCAGTTTAGTAACATTTCTATAGCGTGTCAATCACAGAGCAGTGTAACAGTGCAAGAATTAAAAATGATGAGCAGAACATAAAAACGGATGCAATAAAGCACTGACATGGCAAGGTATGTCATGGTATCTGCACTATGGAAAAGCAGCGTGCAAGGAAACGCTGGACATAGCACACCATCTGCATGCACGTCACACTCAGCAAGCGCAATCAGACGCATATCAAAGCACAATGCCGCCTCTGCTGCATATTATATTGTATGGCACGGCAGGGCAGCGGGCACACCACGCTTCATTAATAATACTAAAAGCCTATCTTACTCTCTTACACCTAAGCAGTATTTAGAAGTAAGCATTGTGCCCAGGGCTGTCCCTTTTAAGGAGGTAGCCTGAGACTGTTGCCTCAGGCAGCATCTCTTTGGGTCACCTGGGGGACGGCAGCCAGAGCGTTTGTTGTATAGTAGCCACTCTGCTGGACATTGCCGCCCTCTTTACAGCCAGAGCAACCCAGGTTGCTAAGATCCGGGTGCGGAAATGTGCAAGGGCCATGCCCTGCCCAACTTTTAGCAACCTGGGACGCTCTGGCTGCCACCCCGTCCAGCTCCTGGCAACCAGTGACATCACAGTTACATCACTGGCTGCCAGGAGCTTTTCGGGGCGCCAGGTCAGCATCATTCTAGTGCAGCAAGCCCTCCAGCTATGCTTTAACTACAAATCCCTACATGCCTCTGCGAGTCATGCCCTGTAACTGTCAGTCTTGCAATGACTCATGGGACTTGTATTTCTGCAACAGCTGGAGGGCCGGAGTAGCCTACACCTGCTATACACAATGCCATTACGTAAGCAAGCGAGGAGAGGATGGGGGATGAGGGGACTGAACGGCATGCAAGATCTCACACTTACCATTGTGTTCTGCCAGCCTGGATCATCCACACACTGACTCCCATGTGGGGAACACTTTGCGCCGTCCGAGCCTGGATCACAGCAGTGTAAACCCCGAGCCCCATAGCTGATGAAGCTGCGAGCTGGAAACCGTACGGGGTGTCAGGCTTCAACCCTTCCACGGCGTAGAAAGACACGGGCGCAAACGTTACTTTTTGCTAAAAGAAAAAAAAAAATGGCGGCTCATTAATGCAAATGTCTAGTGATAGTTTTCTGAGCCTTTTAAATAAAAATAAATGTTGTCAGTTTAAGTGATGCAGAGAAATAAAAATCTCTTCATATAGAATGGTAAACACTTCAGTAAACAGAAGAAAAGTACTTTAGAAGTGAAACATTTTAATGCCGAACCGAAAATAAATTAGAAGGCAAGCTTTTAAAAGCACCGACGGGCCCTTCGCCCGGGCACACAAGTGAAGGCGGAATATTAAAATATACATTTTAAAGTAAAAGCTGCGTGAATTAGTTACAAGTCTACTGTTCTGGTGAACACAATACATCATTCTATGAATCATCCTCAGACCGCTTACACAAAAGCCATTATTCTGAACAATAATAATTATTACATGATTTACTAATGATCAAATGACAATATTAGGTGCTTATATGCCAACGTTCGGTTCTTTATATATAATAAAAGGTTCGCGTGCTGTAAAGTCTTTTGTCTGCAGGGAGATGTTATTAGAACAATGTCCTTGGAAGGTCTTGCTGTGCAGTCGGCAGAGAGACGGTCTCCTAGTGTTCTATAGAGAGAGTCTAGCGGGGTTATTCACAAAAGGGTGAAGAGTTTGGAGAAGGCCGGAGAAGTGAACAATCTAGTGAACTGGAAAGTGAGCTGAATTGGAGAATTCTTCTAAATCAGCTATTTTGTCCTAGATTGTTCACTTCTCCAAACTCTTCACCCTTTAGTGAATAACCCTGTAGGTCGTGACAAAGCCGATATGGTGTTCTAGAACAAGAGGAATGAATGTCTCTTGTTTTTGTTAAAGGAGTTTGGAGATCCTACGTGGCAGCTGTCCAGGATTAGAGCTTAACAGCCTCCCTTTTTGGGGAAGACTCTCTCCCTTTTTGGTCTTGGCACTTACTATGTCCGACCTCCACTGGCGTGTTAATCCCTCTATTTCTTAATCTTTACTTTTACTTTGCAACTCTTCTCTTCTAAATAAACTATCAAAACCTTTCACCGTGAGCTGAGGTTGTTGTTTTCCTTATGAGGAGCTAGGCTAGAGAAAAGACCTCTCATGGTGGCCAATTTGTACTTTTGGCTGCATCCATTGTTTTTTCTACGCCTGATTAGATTATATGTCACAAATGATGTATATGATGCAGTCTGTCATTGGTATTAACCTGGAAGTTTTTGTTTTTCTGAGCCCGCCCCCTATAGTTTTATCACCCTATCAGTCTGATCAGAGCCCTCCATGGTGGGATCGCCAGGGATTATTTTAAGAGGTGCAGGTTTAAAAAGACTGAAAGCAACTTTTGGAATTCCAATAAGACGTTAACATCCGAAGAATCTGGTTTAGGTCTATTTTAAACTTTTATAAACTGAAGCTACAAGAATGACTTGGCCCGCCGTTATCTTCAGGGCGCATATTCATCATCTACAATAATAAGAGATCCCTAAATGTTTCCGGGCTTCAAGGAGGACTATGAGGTGAGTGATAATCACTCATCCTCATAGTTCGAGTCGACGTGTGACAATCCAACTGTCACACGTCGGCTCAATAGATCGGGAAGTGAGTGAACACATACCGTCGCTCGCTCACTTCTTGATCATCTCCCTGCAGAGAGCCGTGACCGTCACTCACGGCTCCCTGCAGGGATTCCCCCCTCCCCGCTCCGATCCTCCAGCGCTGACTGGCTCTGCCCCTAGATAGGCAAATCCAGCTGTCATTCACGCAGCTGGGTGGATATCGAGAGCATTGTCGGGATCCGTCCCGGCTGCGGTGTCTCAGTATATATGGAGCTGTAGCTCGCTATATACTGAGCTAGGGTCACGGGCGGACGCTAGTATATGTCCTCCCGTAACCCTTAAGAGAACTATGGGGAAAAACACTGACCTCATAGTTCTCCTTTAATTCTTTTTTTTTTAGTACAGTGTAGCGTTCTATAATTTGGGGGTGCTGCCATTACTGGCCATGATTCATCTTTAACCTCCTGTTGTTGGCCTAATGTGAAAACATCTCTTACCTTCGGCCCATCCTGCCCCTCCCAATACTGCAGTTCATAGGAGCTGATGCGTTCCTGCGAGGCGGACTGCCAGGTGAGCATTATCCGGGTGTCCGATTCTGCTTCTGCCTGGAGATTGACTGGCTGGGCCGGAACTGCAGAGAAAACAGAGTAGTTAGACACGGAGCTTGAGCTTTTTCTGTAATATCAATAGTACGACAATTTGGAGGTGGCCAAATCTCTGTAGAAATAACTTTATCAAACCACTCACCTCCCTGTTGGGTCTTGACTTGGACCATATCTGAAGGCGGCCCATCCCCAACAGATGTGAAGGCCAGAACCCGGATGCTGTAAGTGATTCCTGTGGTCAGCCCCCCAATTGTGGTCAGCAGATTGTCCACTACATTGTGCTTCTGCCACATGCTGAAGGGCAGATGTGGGTCAGATGTGTAATATACCCGGAACCCACGGATCTGACCATTGGCTTCCTCTGGGGGATCCCACTGGACGATCATGGTACTGGAGCTGAGCATTCGGGCTTGGACTTTCAAAGGAGGACCTGATGGAGCCTGTTCTCCTGTCCGTGCTTCCACCACTTCACTCGGAGGCCCCCTGCCAATGTTGTTGACTGCGATGATGCGGAATTCATATTCTGAGAAGGGGCTGAGGCCCCCAATACTGTAACGGGTGGTGGCCACACCATCAACCTCCTGGAATGAGCCATCTGACAGCTTGGGCTTATACTGTATGACGTAATAGGACAAAGGTTCAGGGTTTCCAGAATCCCATGTCAAGGTGACACTGGTGGCTGTCGTCTCTGTCACCATCACGGCTACCGGTGGCTTTGGCAAAGCTGGTAGAGCAAAGAAAATAAGATACATAAATGATATTGAATCTCGCCCATTCCTTTTCCCCTCTGCTGCTCCGGTCATGCACACTTACCTTTTACTGTAATTTGTGCCACTGCTTCAATCATGCCAAGGGAAGAGATCGCCACACAGGTGTAATTGGCAGATTCGCGAATATTGGTCAGTTCCAGGACATTGCGGCCTACTGGCATCTCGTCCTCTTTGGTAAGTTCTTCCGCGCCGGCCATCCACTTTACATAAGGCATGGGGGCACCGACTGCAACACAGGTGAGGTTTACACTTCCCCCGGGCATCACTTCGTGGTTACTGGGGGGGATGGAGAAACGTGGGGCCACACGGCGGACTACAAAAATCCAAACGAGAGCAGTGTTTAGGCACCAACAGAGGTGAAGCTTCAGCAATGCAATTAATAACGACTCTATAGAGGGTGATTTGTAAAAGTTGGGAAGACAAAAAAAGTTTGGGGGGGTAGCATGATATGCCAACAATTCACTCACCAGTATACATTTCAACCATCAACTTTAAAAAATATGCCATTTAAAGACGACAAATCCCTGCCTGCACAACTTCTTCAATACCACAGAAGACTCCCCAAGGGTCATTATTGAAAGCTGAAACCAAGTAGCAATACCAAGTACCACAGTGCATAACCTATTCAATGTAAAACATGTTAAAGCCCAACTGCAACCAACATGTATGTCTTAGTTTCAGATAGAGGGAGGAAGGGTTAGAAGCTGTGACATGTTTTATTGTCATCATTGGGATGATTTCCTGAACAAATCCTGTCCTTGTGATTGGTGTCTCTGGAACAGAAAGGGAGGAGTTATGTCCACAAGAAGGACACACACTGCAGCAAAATCACTTTTTTTTTTATTAGAGGAGGAAGAGTCAGAACATCTACCAGGTTTGGATTGCTGTTCGGAGAGCTTCTCTCTCACTTCCCATCTTGGTCACCATAACTGTTGACTTAAGACTGGAATTGAGGAATCCACTCAATGGGAACATAAGAGGTTCTCCCAGTATAGTCAAAAAAATTGTTTTAGTTGGGCTTTAAAAGCAATTATCACAAACATCAAGGCAACACAGAATGCAATAACAGCCTAGATATGACAGAACAGTTTTGTTGTTTAGATCTAGAACATTCTGACTTCCATTATAATTTCAGGAAAACTTGGGATTCCACCAGCCCAGCTGGGTGAGGCCTATGTGGATGGCAATGGTATGATGGTGGTCTTGTTTCCGGTGTTGCATCTTGACCGCTTCCCTTTTACTGTGAGCGCAGCTTGGAGAGGAACGGAGACAGCAATGTGTCCAGCGGCATCAGGTGAGGACGAGAGATGGTAACCATTCACAGAACATGCTTCAAGCAGGAAAGAAGAGGACACGGGAGGGCTGAGGTAGAGGGAGAAATAAGGTGGCTGAAGGGTGGTTGGGTAAAAAAAAAGGAATATTGAGGACCATGCTCCAGTAGTTGTAGACGTCAGGGGTTGCATACATGCACTGTGGTAGACCAGGGCTTATTATGTGAAGGTTTTGTTTATTCTACAGTGGTGTAGTGGTTAGCGCTTCTGCCTTGTAGCAGTGGGGGGTCCCTGGTTCGAATCCCGGCCAAGTCCCTATCTACAATGGAGTTTGCATGTTCTCCCTGTGCTTGCGTGGGTTTCCTCCGGGTACTCCGGTTTCCTCCCACACTCCAAAGACATGCTGGAAGGTTAATTGGCTCCTGTCTAAATTGGCCCTGTATGTATGTATGTATGCGAGATGGGGACCTTAGATTGTAAGCTCCTTGAGGGCAGGGACTGATGTGAATGTGCACTGTGTAAATTGTTGGCGCTCTATAAATAGCTGTAATAAATGAATGCATTCTACTAGGGATGTCCCGATACCGATACTAACATCGGTATCAGGACCGATACAGGGCATTTTGACAAGTACTTGTACTTATCAAAATGCCCCGATACATAGCGCCGATGCTTGTACTATGGTTTTTTTTCTTTATCTTCCGTGCCGAGCGTGTTCGGGTTATCCGGGCAATCGCCTGCCAGCTACATTAGAGCCCCACCTGGAGCGCCTCCCACCGGAGCAGCAGTGACGCGACGCTCCTCTCCCGCTCAGCGCCGACTACATCCTCACGTGTGAGGAAAATCGTTCGGCACCTTGTGAGGCACCAGTAAGTGAGACGGGGCCTGTGCTGAAGTGGGAAGTTTAGAAGTGCTAATGTGAACAAGAAGAATCTATTGCCTGCGTTGTATTGGTAATGTGTACTGTACATGTACTTCATATAGAGTAATAAGTTAAATTATGATCCATAGTGCATAACATGTAGTTGTACTATGGATCATGATTTAACCTCATGTTAGCAGGGGAGAATTGTAAATCTATTGCTGCAGTGTACTCTATATGTAGTACATATACAGTACACATTCCCAATACACTGCAGGCAATAGATTTACAATGATCCCCTGCTAACATGAATAGGTTAAATGATCCGTAGTACAACTTCAAGTTATGTACTATTATGTACTATGGATCATTTAACCCATTCATGTTAGCAGGGGAGGATTGTAAATCTATTGCCTGCAGTGTATTGGGAATGTGTACTGTATATGTACTACATATAGAGTACACTGCAGCTATATATTTACAATTCTCCCCTGCTAACATGAAGAGGTTAAATCATGATCCATAGTGCAACTACATGTTATGTACTATTATGTACTATGGATCATTTAACCTATTCATGTTAACAGGGGAGGATTGTAAATCTATTGCTGCAGTGTTTTAAAAAAAAAGTCACCTGTCCCTTTAAGAAAAAGCATCGGTAATTGGTATCGGCAAGTACATGAGGGGAAGTACTTGGTCTTGAAAAAGTGGTATCGGGACATCCCTTCATTCTACCCATCTTCTGACCCTATACAGTTCTTCAATAACCAGCTGGACACAGGTAAAGGTCTCTGACACCTTTTACCTTACAACGGCTGTATAACACAAAGGTGCTTCAGCTGTTCATTCAGACTGTTAAATCTTTTTTTTTTTTTACCACTGACTGCAATACGACTATTTAAGTCCTCGCGCACAACTTCCACTTCTGTGAGAACGTTAATTAATGATGCAGCAGCAGAGAAGTAGGATTGCACGCCTTTGTGAGTTCCTTGTTCTCAGACTCCGCTGTCACACTGATGAATTACAGAATTAGAGTCAAGTCCACTGATGCATACCGAGGCTGTTAAATTTAGCCCGGGCCTCCACTCTTCAATGACTCCTGGTCACAATCATTTCCAGGGACTTCTTGCTGCTGGACCACAACGCTTAAAAGGAGAACTATGGGGTCAGGGCTTTTCTCCATAGTTCTCCTTAGGGTAACGGGAAGACACAAACTAGCGTCCTCCCGTCACCCTAGGCTCAGTATATAGGGAGCTACAGCTCTCCATATACTGAGACGCCGCAGCCGGAACGGATCCCGACAATTATGTCTGGATCCGCCCAGCTGCGTGAGTGGCAGCTGGCCCTGCCTATCTAGAGGCAGAGCCAGCTGTACCCTCCCCCTCCCCCGTCCGTTCCGCCAGT
>NW_017306639.1:238131-238604 GCF_000935625.1 Nanorana parkeri | reverse complement strand
GAACCCCCCCCCCCCCCCCCCCCCCCCTCATAGTTCTCCTTTAATGCAATATTCCGCCCAAAAAAAAAAAAGAAAGCGATTTCATTCTTTCTGAAGTCGATCGGTGTTGAAAAGCAAGGACAGTTGGCAGGCGCGCCAACGAAAAGCGCTGGAAGCAATTACTGCTCTCCGAAAAGTGCTGAGCCAGAGCAGCCGCGGTCAGGAGATCCAGACTCCGCAGTAAGGTGATAGAGCACTCTGCGACCATCCTGCGACCGCAGCTTCCCTCACCGGCAGGAGGTTAGGCTGGCACGAGGCACAGGAGCAGCAGGGGGAAGAACGAAGGCCGCTGAATAATTCAGGAGGCATTAGCGTGCAGTTACACGGTAACAGAAGCTGCGATACGTTTTCCCCCATGCCACCATCAGAGATGTCCAAAATCGTCAAGAGGCTCTCACGTTGCACCCGCGCGGTGACCTCACTGCATTAACAAG
>NW_017306639.1:233327-238115 GCF_000935625.1 Nanorana parkeri | reverse complement strand
ATGATAACATTCTGCATTGTCTGTAGAAAAAAAAAAAGAAGCAAAAACTATCTGAGCTTCTCAGGCACAGATGTGGGTAACCCGGGGAGGACAATGAGCTTATCCTGGTGGTACTTCTTTCTTGAATCCATAACTGCCGTTAAAAGCCCGATTGTGTATAAGGCCTCATTCACACACAACGCAAGCAAAATTGTATATTGCCTATATATACAATTACGCGCGTACATACGCAGAGATACGCTGCCCGGACGCATCTCTGTTCCATTCTGCTTTTGCGCATATATACGCTGTGCATATATACGGCTCCATACGCGGCTGTGTGTATGGAGCCATTTATTTGCATATGTTGCATATGGTACAATACGTACGTACGCGCGTATATGCGCGGCAGTGTGAATGAGGCCTAAAGCAGATCCGGGTTATTGGTTTTATTTGTTTCCAAATGTAGGAAAATATCAGAGGAAGCCGAACAGGTTACAAAATGCAACAAAAGTATCATTTAAAAAAAAAAAAGCTCCAACTTTTCTTTATATAAAGCCACCATTGAGCTTCAGTCAGCGCCTAAGCTGAAATGATGTCATCAATCTGCTGCAGGCAGGAGGAAGCATTTCCTCGGTTTACCCTCCCCCAGTGATCAGACTGCTGCAGGCAGCAGGAAGCATTTCCTCAGTCTCCCCTCCCCCAGTGATCAGACTGCTGCAGCAGCAGGAAGCATTTCCTCAGTCTCCCCTCCCCCAGTGATCAGACTGCTGCAGCAGCAGGAAGCATTGCCTCAGTCTCCCCCTCCCCTGGTGATCAGACTGCAACATGTAACTTTGTAGCAAGTCACAAGGTCAAAAGCTGCAGCAGGGGCTGAGCTGTTGCAGACATTGGTGAACACAGCCAAGAACTGCACGGGCACCATGATTGACATGATGGTGTCATCTCTGACCCAGCATCTCAGTCCAAGAAGTAGATGAGCATGTGTGTCCTCTCACCTCTGTATCATGGACATTCACTGTAAAGCAGGGGTAGCAAACCTCCGGCCCTCCAGCTGTGGTGGAACTACAAATCCCACGAGGCATTGCAAGATTCTCACAGCCACAGACATGACTCCCCGAAGAGAGATGCATCATGGGATTTGTAGTTTCACCACAGCTGGAGGGCTGGAGGTTTGCTACACCTGCTGTAAAGCCAACACACAGTATATGTGGCATCATTGAAGGAAAGTGGCCATTTAGTGCTCAGGTGGGATGACTTTCACTACTGGAGCAGACAGCAGGCAAAGCACGGAATCTACCGGACCCCAGCCCCTAACAAGTATCACCCTCCTAAGAGGGATAACAAGAAAGTGTGACTACATGAGCCCGTTTTCAGGAATGGGTCTAAAGGGCAATCTCACAATCAGGGGCGTAACTAGAAATCACAGGGCCCCATAGCAAAATTTTGTATGGGGCCCCGTGATCGCTAGTCATGCCACTTGCAGAGCCCCAGCGGAGAGATAGACTCTCTATAGTGGGCTCTGCAGGGTCTGAGATCTCTTACCTGTCAGCACCTCTGTGGTCGCCGGGCCCCGACTCCTGTGCTATCGACGGGCCCCGCCTTCTCTTACATCACTGGCCCCACCTGCTCTTAGGTCGCTGGCCAATGACGTAAGAGGAGGCGGGTCCCGCCTCCTCCATTCCGAACACCGCCCTCATCTGCCGCAGCGGCTGGCTGTCAATGACACAGCTCCGCAGCGGCTATGAGGGGAAATGCGCCGTGGCCGCTGCTGAGCTGTGTCTGTGACAGCCAGCACCCCCACATGCCATGGCGGCCCTGGCCGGGCCCCCCTGTGCCCGGGCCCCATAGCGGCCGCCTGGGTCGCTATGGCGATCGTTATGCCACTGCTCACAATGCAGCTGCAGTTGCATCTCTCCATTTTATGTGGCTCTAGAGATGCAAGTGACAAAAAAGTGGGTCCAGTCGTCTGCTGCAGAGGCAGGGTTTCCATTTTTCTGGCCGCTGTGCCCATATATTGAACAGATTTCTCTCTCTCTGTTACAATAAGCCGTTGACAAGTTGGTATTAATCCCGTCGACAATGAGCAATGTCAAAGAGACGCGGGCTGAGCAAGCAGACCATAAAGGCAGACTGCGGAGGTAGGTATATGTGGCATTAATTGACTCTAAAGTACCTATTGCGGCACTGTCAATGTGCCGTGCTTGGCTTGGCACCGAGCTCACTGGGACAGTTTAGAGGACAGAAGCTGCGCGGATAATGGAAGACAAAAAGAAAAATCGCCGAATCCTCCCGGGACATTAACGCTCCGGCATGGAAATGATATTCATAACAAGAGCGTGAAGAGGAGCCCCAGCCGGACGCTCGGAGCGGGACGGCGATTCCGTGTCGGGCAGACGAACGTCAATCACCGCCGATTATCTCCTGGCCTGAAAAAAAGACAAACGCCTTGGCGGCTTAAAGCTGAAGTTTAACCTATTCTGCCAGTCAGTCCCCCCCGCCACTCATTTTCGCAGACGCGAAGTTCCGGAAAAGGACGCTCGCAGGTCGACACCTGGAGATTTGTGAACGTAACTTGGAAAAGGGGGCCATGCGAATAGGGAGAATACGGAGAAAAGATAAATTACTTATTGGAATTTAGAAACGGGAAGAAACCATTTCTGACAGTTCAGAGGGACCAATCTGGGCCGTAACTACAGATCACAGGGCCCCATAGCAAAAAATGTGATGGGAGGGGTCCCCCTGATGACCTTTCTCTGAGCTGTGACTAACGATCCCAAGGTCCCAAAGACTCTTCATGTGCATCTGATGTTTTCTCTACACTGTAACACTCTACACTGTAACACTTTAGAGTTGTCATGAAGTGCAACCACTACAACCCTTAAAGATACAGTACTGTATTGTCTTCACTTGTTCTATGTTTAATTTGCCTCAACAACCTAATGGGGCCCCTTCCACCTCCAGGCCCCACAGCAGCTGCCTGGGCTGCTAGGGCTATAGTTATTCCACTGGGACCAATACTCAAATCGACACAATCTGTGCACTGGAAATAAGGATCAAATTGCCTCAATCTCTTTTCTTTAAATGGTTCCCGTCTATGCCGATGCATTGTAAAGCGTAGAAGAAAGTGACCGCAACTTAGCGCAGAAATCAGGAATATTAATGGAGTCCACAGAACAGGCAAAGTTGCTTTAGTTGCTTTAAAACCACTTTAAATGGGTTCCAAGGGTGGTGGAAGCTCCTTTCCTACTGTCCTGGACCTGGACCACCTTTATGAACAATCTTTCTAGGAGCCCTGAGTTCAGCTGCCAAAGACCAAATGATCAGTAGGTCAGCACTGACAGTGATCACATGGCTTTGTTGATAAACCAAGTAACGCCACACACCAAAGAATGAACCTTTCCCTAAGCCAATTTCTCCTTGCAATGCTGCATTGGAGAAACGAGAGGCTAAATCAAGTTTATTGAAATCATCTATATGCATTTGTGGCCGACATAATAATACACTATATGGCCTAAGGTATATAAACTCCCCTCCAAGTGATGGAGTTCAGGATTGCCCAGAGAAAAAAATTGGAACAAACACTGGTGGGATGTACTGTATACTATAGGACCAAAAGTATGAGGACCCCTCTCCATATGACTGAGTTCAGGTGTCTCCAGTGAAGGGTTCTGTTGACACTACATTATACAAAGACATTGTAGACAATTGAGCCAACCTTGTGGTAACAGTCTGGTGAGGGCCCTTTGCTGTTGTTCCACCATGACTGTCCCTTGTGTAGAAAGCCAGCTCCATAAAGACATGGTGTGACCAGTTTGGTGTGGAGGAACTCGAGTGTCCTGCACAGAACCCTGACCTCAACACCTTTAGGATGAATTGGAACACTGATTGTGGGCCAGATTTTCTCATCCAACATCCATACCTGACATCACAAATGGGCACAGATTCCCACAGACATCCTCATAATTCTAGTAGAAAGCCTTATCAGAAGAGTGGAGGCTCTTATAGCCACTGTGGTGGTGGGGGGCAGCCCCATATTAATGGCCAAGGGCAGAGGAGGGGAGGGGGTACTCCATATAAATGGCCATGGTTTTGGAATGGGATGGACACCCACTTCATTTAAGTGTTAGGGTCAGGCATTCCATAGTAATGGCCATGGTGGGTGATTCCATATTAATGGCCATGAGGGAGTGCTCCATACTATTGGTCATGGGTGGGTACCCCATATTAATGGCCATGATTCTGGATTGGGATGGGCACCCACTTCATTTAAGTGTTATGGTCAGGCATTCCATGGTAATGGCCATGGTGGGTGATTCCATATTAATGGCCATGAGGGAGTGCTCCATACTATTGGTCATGGGTGGGTACCCCATATTAATGGCCATGATTCTGGATTGGGATGGGCACCCACTTCATTTAAGTGTTATGGTCAGGCATTCCATGGTAATGGCCATGGTGGGTGATTCCATATTAATGGCCATGAGGGAGTGCTCCATACTATTGGTCATGGGTGGGTACCCCATATTAATGGCCATGATTCTGGATTGGGATGGGCACACACTTCATTTAAGTGTTATGGTCAGGCAACTCCATATTAATGGCCGTTGTTGGTCATTCCCTATTAATGGCCATGAGGGAGTACTCCATTTACTGGTCATGGAGGAGTACTCTATATAAATTGCCATGGTTCTGGAACAGGATGGACATCCACCTCATATAAGTGTTATGGTCGGGGGCTTCATATAAATGGCCATGGTGGGCAATTCCATAGTAATGGCCATGGGGGGGGGGGGGGGGGGGGGCCGG
>NW_017306639.1:232472-233196 GCF_000935625.1 Nanorana parkeri | reverse complement strand
GGCCAGCTCCATATTAATGACCATGGTTTTGGATTGGGATGTTCAACAAGTTCACACAGGTGTGATGGTCAGGAGACCACAGACTTTTTGCCATATTGTGTATATGCAGTCATCAATAATTGGTAAATGGTTGGCACATTGGGCACACTGGTGGACATGGAAGATGGAAAGTGAGAAGCCCGGATGATTGTGATGAGCATAAAGTCATTGTAACAGTCAAAGCAGAGTCCTTCCTCCAGGTACTTTTCTGCACAAAGCACCATCACAGATATTTGAGCTGAGGGGACAGCGCCGTCGAGGGTCCAATTTAATCAGCCTGAGCCGTTCATGTGACTGTCACCACTGACATTTTACAGACGATTCGCTGCCTGTTTTCGGATTCCATTTCACATCTAACTTCTAAGCTAAATTATTTGGCACGGGCAGTCAGGACTGGGGGCCCTCCGTGTATCATTATCGGACCCGTAGCTCTGGAGCGGGGCTCGGCACTCAGACAATCGCACGCCGGGGTTCACAAGGGGCGGCCGCACTCGGCAATTTGCATTCGCTCAGGGAAATTTTCTCAGATGAAAATAGCATGGAGGGGAGGGAGGACGGCGAGTGGATCGGCGGTACACAGATAATAGAACTCTTTAATATATGACCTTGCAGCGTCGCAGAGCAATAATTAAATGCCTGGGTGAGCTGGAGCGGCTTCCAGGAACACAGCGGGGGGGGGGGGGGG
>NW_017306639.1:231055-232421 GCF_000935625.1 Nanorana parkeri | reverse complement strand
CGTGGGGGGTGGTGGGAGGGCGGGCGGCGCGGGGGGGGGGGGGGGGGGGGGGGGGGAGGCGTACGTGTGGTTATCCGCTGCCAAACAAATAAAGACCCCCTCCGCTGGGTCCACTGCTGCCTGCCGCTGCGGAATACTGGAGGGACACGAGTGTCACAGAGAAGGCCGAGCTCACTCATGATGGTAGCATGTGGCTGGCCAGGTACAGCACATTTCAGCAATTAGACTTGCTGTGTGCAATGTGTGTGGAACACCAAAAGAAAAACTCTTCTCTTATTGGATTCCGAATTATTGGGCGAACCCCCCCAAAAGTGGAGCCATGCTGGTTGAGTTTTGCACTCGTCTCCTCCATTAGGAGCGCTTTCTTAAAGCAATAGTTGGAAAACCTCCTGCAGCCTCCCGGGTATGCTACAGAGGAAGCCGTGGCCACACACAGCTCCTATCATGTGATCACCGTGTTGGGTTTTCATGTATAGATGTCACCAGCACACCAAAATCCTTGAGGATCACAACGTGTTCACTTATTGAAGATTCTTGTCATACAAACAAGCACTTTCGGGGCCTGCGCAGGGTCCTTTCATCATCGTCTATGCGAAGTCTGATGAAGGGAACTGAAAGCGCTTGTTTGTGTGACAAGAATCTTCAATAAACGAACACGTTGTGATCCGAAAGGATATTTTGGTGTGCTGGTGACATCTATACATGACTGCTGACATTTGCCGCACCATCCGTAGTCACTACGAGCACCCCCACACCCCCCACCCCAACATAGGACATTCGGTAAGGTGCGACAAGGAAGCTGTGCACTGTGTTGGGCTGCCACTTCACATGATCCACCGGCTCCCGATCATAACTCTGTGACCCGGAGCGGATGATGTCACAGTGATGGAGCACAAAACAGACGTGCTTATATGTGGTAGCACAGAATGAGGCCCATCTCCATGCTGCCACGTATACAGCCAGCATGAAGGGGTTAATATTGCTCCATCTCCTCATACATTTTCTGGAGCTGACCAGTCGGATTCTTACTATGCACTTTTGGCTATACAACGTTAGGTGCACTGGCCAACCTGCCCAATGCCCAGCTCAGTCGTAGACCTATACACACCAGGGTGTAAGGCAGTTGCATGGCGGTGATCTGTACAGCAGAGCAGGCAACATGTCTGAGTTGCGGTTGCGTTTCCTTTGCTGTACTGGATGTAAATCACCGCTCTACGGTTTGGTTCTTTTCCGTGTTGTAAAATGCGTCCATAATCCTCACTAAGCAACTTTAATTTAAAGATGAAGTTTAATCTGCTTATAATCTACCTTCCCAGATTCCCCCCCCCCCCCCCCCACCCCCACAATTTTGTGCGGTCTTTTTTAT
>NW_017306639.1:223282-231030 GCF_000935625.1 Nanorana parkeri | reverse complement strand
AGATATACTACAGCACCGCACCACCCCCCCCCCCCCCCCCTCAAGAATATGTTTGTGACATTTTTTAATAAAACCTTTCCATTGTCATTACATATTTTATTTTACTCCCAGCAGTGATGTCATCACTGAGTCTCTGAGCTTCTCTTTGTAATGCAGGCAGATCATGGCTGGTGGATGGGGCCGGCAGGGTGCTGTACATAGATTCCTGAATACATCACCGCACCCTGCCTTGGCACTCCTCTGAAGAGCCCTCAGTCCTGATACAAGCAGTGGGCGGGCTCTTGGGAGGAGTTATGCAAATATCAAAATGCCTTGATGGGTGGGTGTCAGTCTGGAGGAGTGGGCGTTCCCAGGCAGGCTGTATTTGCACACAGACCACCCACATGTGATGCTGAACCTCCATGATTAAAAGTTGGCCTGGAAATGGTTAGATGCTGCTGGACCTTCTCCAGCCAGGAAATGAGGCGGGCTCTATCTGACTTCTAATCATTGTGAGGAGCTCCCAGTGTGCAGTGACATCAGAGGAAGGCATTTCAGACCAGGAGAGGAGCCGCTACAACTGTGCAAGACTGAAGGGAAGGCCGGAGTTCAACTTCAAACAGGCCAGATGCATCAAGCTGCAATGAAGGTGTACAAATAGTGCTTACGGCATACTTAAATGGAAGGTAACAATGAGGCCACTTTAGCATGCCTTATTACAGCCTGATGGATCAGAGCCTATGAGTTTTATGCTGAAGTGTGATGATACATGCAAGATGAATTCAAAGCACTGTATTGTAACTGTATTTTAATGACGGAGGCCAAAAAACTATGACTGATGAGTGATGTATTCAATGGGGATGGTAGGGAAAAAAACCTGCAAGAAAAAGGGGATTGTAGAATTGTAGAAGAGTCACAACGTGTAAAGGGAACAGGCTCGGGGCGCGTGGAGAAGAGAGGAGGTGATGTGGAGGTAGAAGGGCACCATGCACTGTCCAGCGTGCACTTAGGAGGGAGACTTGCGGGAATTATGGCAGGCAGGTGATAAGCAGGTTCTGCAGGGGAGGAGCTCTGTCCTGAGCCCGCCTCTGCTGTTCTCCAAGGGTGGGGTGGGGAGGGAGTTACCAGACGTGCCAATCTCTATCTGGATAAGAAGTGAAAGGGACCAACCTTCTCGCTGAGCTGAGAGATGGAGGATTGATTGTATGGCGGTGCGATGAGGATGACGAGGAAGTAGAGAGACAAGGAGAAACATAGAGAGAGTAAAAACAGCAAACTGCATGTGTACAAGCAACAACACACGTGTCACACGCCAAGCATCATGGCCAACATAGTGCAAGCTGCGAGGATGCCGGCTCTTCCGCCACACCGCCAATTCGTATCCGAGTCCGACCAAACTAAATGGTTCAGTAAGTTGAATCACACCCCCTAGCTCCTTATAATTCCAGAGGACGTCAATGGGGAGTTTCTGAACCTGCAGCCACTACACAGCCATGAGGTGGGGGTCACAGCCGCAAGTGGGTGGAGCTGGGAACTCGGGAGCAAAGGTCTCACCGGGAGTTCCCAACAGAAACTGTATAAGTAGCTGATGGGTGATTCCATCTGCCGACACACACAGAAAACACACATGACAAGCATGACATAGACATGACATACAGTACATGACTGACATGGCAGACAAGACACACTAGACATACAAGATAGACATGGCATACAGGAGACATCCATACTGACAGCCAGAAGAACTGACACTCATAGCGGCGTGATCATTCATACAAGGGTGTAACACATCATATAATCCCATGAAGGAGGGAAGGAGAGAGAGAGATACTTTGAGAAGAAGGTATGAGAAGGACAGAGCAAAAGAAAGAGCGAGTAGAAAAGATGGAGGAAGAGACAGACAAATATGGGGAGGGAGAGAGAGATGCAGAGAGACAGAGCCGAAGAGAAAGATGTGAAGGAATTGACATGGAGGGAGAGATACTTTATTAGAGAGATAAAGATACAGAACTAAAGAAAGAGGGAGAGGGAAGCGGAGACAATCAAAAGTATAAAGAGATGGAAGAAATACAGAAAGAGGTATACAGAGAAACAATGACAGAGATAGAGATGCTTTAAGAGAGAGAGATACAGAGAGAGAAAGAGAGGGGGAGAGAGGGAGAGAACTGAAGAGTGAGATACAAAGAGAGTAAACTGAAGAGAAGCAAAGAAAAAGAAACATATAAAGAGACAGAGTTATAGGAAGAGGTATACAGAGAAACAAAGAAAGAGATAGAGATACTTTAGGAGAGATACAGAGAGAGATATTTTGCTAGAGAGATTTGGAGAGAGAAAGAACTGAAGAGTGAGAGAAGAGGGGAGAGAGATAGATAAGAAGAGATTGTCATGGAGAGATATAGAGAACTAAAGAGAGAGAAGAGGAGAAAAGGAAACATATAAGGGGATAGAGATACAGGAAGAGGTATGCAGAGAAACAAAAGACAGAGATAGAGATACTTTAAGAGAGTGATACAAAGTAATACAGCTGGAGAGAGAGAGAGAGAGAGAGAGAGAGAGAAAGAGCGAGACGAAGAAAGGGATACTTTGACCGAGAGATACAGTAAGAGACAGAGCGAGAAGAAGGGAGAGAAAGATACAATGAGATAGGAGCAGAGAGAGAGAGAGAGAGAGAGAGAGAGAGAGAGACAGGTGTGGGTTTGTGCGGTCTGATCTCTTAGGTTTGGCTATGGCCAGAGAGCTGTACACTGCGAGCACGCAGCGGAATGTCCTGTAATACCTGCCCTGAGCAACAGGAGGCGACCTTAGACACATTTTACCCATATGAAGCGTCAGACTCTTTCCTGTGAAAGCCGTCAAATGATCTCTTGTTTGTAAGAGAGAAAAGAGAACCTTAGTGAGTCACAAGCTGGAATCAGAGTGTCAGCGGGAAGAATTAATTGTAGATTTTGTATCAGCTCACATTATGTACGCTGAGTTCTCGGGATAATGACCCCCCAGCAGAGCGGGCTGCACCGATAAATAAAAACAGACTATACAAAATGTGGATCTCTGCTTTGGAAAAGTCTTCTGCCATTATCTGGTGACATTGGATATAGGAAGGGGATCGGCTTCATATTAAGCTGTAGAACAAATAGGGGAGATCATTTACATTTAATCCCTAGACAATGTCTGTGGCTGAGGGTACCCCATGGTGGACCTCTGCTTCCCACACACGCCTTGCCCTCACTTGCAATGAATGATAAACTAGCGGCCTTATCACTGCTCTCCTGAAATATCACACTGTCAGAGGCTAAGTGCTTGTGCACGCTATATCCTTCCTAAGGGGACTCTCCTGGTTTAAACTATAGATTTTTGTCCCGGTGAGAGAAAGTTGCTCTACAATAGAGAAACCAGTTTTACTTTAAAAGGGGGTCTAAGCCCTGCCATCTGCCTGTTCAGGGAGAGCCCCTCTGTGGCCTATAAGGGCACTCTGATTGGACGGGATGGAGACTTAAAACTAATGAGTAAAAAAGATGAGAGCACCACAGGACTTACTAAGTCAAGATGATGTTATTTATCATAACCAATGCGTTTCGGGGGCTCACATCCTCCCCTTCATCAGGGTTTAAGTGCTGGCAATGACTGGAGTATACTGGACAGAAATGATCGCAACATGCCAGTCAGATGGCTGTCTATTGCTGCCCAGTACAGTATACTCCAATACCAGCCAGCACTCAAGCCCTGATGAAGGGGGCGTTGCCAGCCCCCAAAATGCATTGTCTATATCCTCTGTCCTGTTGTGAAGTTAAACTTCTTTAGTACAGCCTGCAGCACTCTCATCCTTCTATATATCATTTCTGACTAGTCCAGGGACCCTTGGGGAAGCCCTGGTTGATAGAGAGGTGCCTTTAAGTATTGTACACCAACCTAATCTTTACCTATCAGAGGGCCAAGCGTTCCACCAACTCAAGGTTAATGAAGTCCTGGAAAGGTGAAACTAGTTCCAGAAAGGCACACGGGAGGATTTTCTGGCCATTAGAGGAGGGCAGCTTTTTCTACAAACACGTCCCTTTTTCCGCCTGCGTCGCCCCCTGTGTGTTTGCCAGTGTGCAGCTCTCTGACCGCGCCAACCCCGAATCACACGGTAAAATAGGGAAATGAGCAGCGTCTCGGCTCTCCGGATAATCAGGGAAATAAATGTGGGAATTCTTTCAGTCGATTCAGAAATCACATTAATTCTCATTAAACACAAACCATCACGACAGAAGACAAAGCATATGGCATCCCATACACCAGAGACCGGCGCGCAGCTGCTGCACTGAGCGCGTAACACTCCACGAAAGCTTTATCCACGCACTGGCAGCGACGACGACGCAGCCTCGCACTCACACCGCAATGACACTCAGCAGGAAGCACACTGTTCAGCGCCTGATGGAAGCCGTCCCGTCTCCAGGCGCGCTGTGGTCTGGTAAAGATGGTCGTTGAGGGGAGGAAGGAAGGGGGAAGTGGGGTGGCCCATGAAGGTGATTCACCAGAACCGATGGGGAGGAGTTCTTACCACGCACGTAGAGGTTTGCCGGGGCAGAGTAGCGCGTCCCGGCGCTGTTGGTGGCCACACATTCGTACTTCCCCTGGTCGGACTCCTCGCTGTTCTCAATCTGGAGTGCGCCTGTGGAAGACAACGGACACGGGTGAGAAGAAGTTGAAGGGCTATTCTTATTCCATAACAACAAAGCTCGCTTGAATTCTAAGATCGCTGAATATAACAAATCTCTGCTTTCACCTTATTCTCTACCACCCAATACACAGATGAACCCTGACACCCTACACCCTAATACACAGATGAACCCTGACACCCTACAACTTAATACACAGATGAACACTGACACCCTAATACACAGATGAACCCTGACACCCTACAACTTAATACACAGATGAACCCTGACACCCTAATACACAGATGAACCCTGACACCCTACAACTTAATACACAGATGAACCCTGACACCCCAATACACAGATGAACCCTGACACCCCAATACACAGATGAACTCTGACACCCTACAACCTAATACACAGATGAACCCTGACACCCTACAACCTAATGCACAGATGTACCCTGACACCCTAATACACAGATGAACCCTGACACCCTACAACCTAATGCACAGATGAACCCTGACACCCCAATACACAGATGAACCCTGACACCCCAATACACAGATGAACCCTGACACCCCAATACACAGATGAACCCTGACACCCTACAACCTAATACACAGATGAACCCTGACACCCTACAACCTAATGCACAGATGAACCCTGACACCCTAATACACAGATGAACCCTGACATCCTTACACGCTATGGGGCATATTTATAAAATATTTGCAGAGCGAACGGCTCTGCGAATGTCTATCCTTTAGATGCACAGCACACTATGGCCACTAGATGGAGCCGAGGAGCACAGGAATGCCTCAAAGCTCCATCTAGTGGCCATAATGTGCAGTGCATCTGAAACTTAGACGTTCGCTCTGTGTGTCTGCATTCAACTTCTCCGTCATACAGCAGGAACAAACTTTTACTGCAACACTGTTTCTGAGTATCACTGTATCTTTTGTTCTGGTTCATTGCTCTATAAGAAGGAGCCACCACACAGAGGCTACAGTTCATACGTAGGTGCATATGTACCTGCTACAACACTATCGGCCCAACTATCAGCGGCGCAATATTAAAATAACGCATACTGTGACAAGTTTTTTAGTGCGATAACTAAACAATGATTCGCAGTGCATGTTCCTGTGGAATGCGTCAGAAATTGGAAAATCCCTCTTTGTGACAAGTCTTGTGACTGTTGCAATTTGTGCACCATATAACTGAATGGACTGCATGTATTTTGGGGGCATAAAATAAGCGCACTAGCGCACCAGGTGGTAGGTGGCGCAAGAGTCCTTATAAACTATGGTCACTGCGATATAATAATGGCACAATTTGCTACGTTTTTGGTGACAAAGTTTGCACACAATTTTCCTGTTGCAATGTCTCGCTCTGCATCAGTAATAGTTTATTGGGCCCAATGCATTGTGCTGTGATAGAAAAATGCAGTAAAATGCACAATGCCGCCCACATATTGCGCCCCCTGAGCAGCTTTACCATCCCTAGATCTGAATGCTGTGCGATTCCGTCCCTCTGCCACTGGAGGGCAGTATGCCACTACAGTCTGCACGCAAACTGCTAAACTAGACTAAATGATCAGCTTGTCAGCACTCACTGTATAATCCATGAAAATTAAAGGATAATTGCAATTATCTAGTATTTTGGGGCTTTTAACAAGCAGAGTAAGAATTGCACAGGTATGAATATGAGCCAGTACTGGCAGCATCAGAAATGCAGGATGAAAGATGAAGAAACAGCAATGCCCTGAGACTTGGCAACCAAACAGCAGCTTAATTTTCCTCAGCCTGTCTGTGCACTTGGCATACAGGGAGGCCAGGTCTATGATGTGCAGGATCTGTAATGGGATACAGAGAGGCGGGGCCTGTGATGTGCAGGATCTGTACTGAGATAAGGGGAGGCGGGGTCTATGATGTGCAGGCTCTGTACTGGAATACAAGGAGGTGGGGTCTATGATGTGCAGGCTCTGTAGTGGGATACAGAGAGGCGGGGTCTATGATGTGCAGGATCTGTTCTGGGATACAGGGAGGCGGGGTCTATGATGTGCAGGATCTGTACTGGGATACAGAAAGGCGGGGTCTATGATGTGCAGGCTCTTTACAGGGAGGAGGGGTCTATGATCTGCAGGGTCTGTACTGGGATACAGGGAGGCGGGGTCTATGATGTGCAGGCTCTGTATTGGGATACGAGGCGGGGTCTATGATGTGCAGGCTCTGTACTAGGAAACAAGGAGGCGGGGTCTATGATGTGCAGGCTATGTACTGGGATACAGGGAGGCGGGGTCTATGATGTGCAGGCTCTGTATTAGGATACAGGGAGGCGGGGTCTATGATGTGCAGGCTCTGTACTAGGAAACAAGGAGGCGGGGTCTATGATGTGCAGGCTCTGTACTGGGATACAGGGATGTGCAGGCTCCAAATTAGGATACAGAGAAAAAAAATGAAAATCAATGTCAGCCGGCACAGCTCACAGTGATCGGTATGTCAGCTGGCACAGCTCACAGTGATCTGTATGTCAGCCGGCGCAGCTCATAGTGATCGGTATGTCAGCCGGCACAGCTCACAGTGATCGGTATGTCAGCCGGCACAGCTCACAGTGATCGGTATGTCAGCCGCCACAGCTCATAGTGATCGGTCACTAACGCCATAACTTTGCGCCGCTTCATTGATTAGAAATATTGATCATCTTTCCCCCCGGGTGATATTTTATAATGACTTTATATTATTGGATATAATTGATGTCATGGTAACGTGGGATGTCGTCTCCTCGGAACTTCTCGTGTTTATGGGGGTCTCTTATTTTTCTGATGATGCCGGTTCTACGTTCGGCAATACTCAGGCTGCGTGAGCGCCCCATGATACTAGAGAACAGCAGTTATCCTCGGAGATGAAGAGACGCGGCTGATGAACACTTCCTGCTGTAATAAAACCCTTCAGAGAGATCAGATTGAAACCCAATCACGGCAGATAGAAGCATGTCATAGAACACAGACAGCGCAATCAGCTGGGACAGATCTGATGTCTGAACATATGAAGCCCTCAGCAGTCTTGTGTCTGGATAGATGGGGGGGGGTTAGTGGTTAGGAGGTGCAGACCGATCATGGTACGTGATGGTGAA
>NW_017306639.1:221048-223187 GCF_000935625.1 Nanorana parkeri | reverse complement strand
GGGGCTGACATGACAACAGAAGGGAGGCTAAGAACACCCAACATGGCCAAGTTTATAAAGAGATTAGTGAAAAGTAACAATTCATCCCATGACGCATGGCAGCATTATCTGCCACCTTCTGTTCTATCTGTGCAGACTCTTGAAGAGTCCATTCATGTACCCTCCCCCATAATATGTATCCCCCATCTCATGATATGTGGCAGCATCATCTACCTCCTAGAGTCCCTCGTAGCCAGCGACAGATCCTCAAATATTGACCATCAGCCAAGGTGTCTGTCTGAAGTGGTCTACGGATAGGTGCAGCCAACAATGGAAGGGTTGCGTAGGTTCACAATAGTTATTGTGTGGGCCTCTATTGGGGAGATTTGCCCTCATTTCCTGTCCAGGCAGGTAGCGAGGGGACATTTCCCCCTACGGGGACACCCCAATAAAGGAGTGAGAGGAAATCTCCCCCTACGGGGACACCCCAATAAAGGCTCTAAGCCTTTCCTGCAAAACAGAGTTTTGGCTGATGGGGATGAAGAAGTGTAAAATTGTCTTTGTTACAATGTTTTACTTCTACAAAGAATTGGCAACATTGTAAATGGGAGTGTCCACAATGCTTGAGGTGATGTATGGCCTGAACACCCTCCACAGGGCCTCGTTCACACGGGCGTAAAGACCGGGCGTCTTCCCCATGTTAATAGAGCAAATGGTTTAGTATAGGGGTAGGCAAACTCCGGACCCTCCACCTGAGGTGCAACTACACTTCCCATGAGGAAATGACGGCCACAGGTATGACTCCCAGAGGCAGGCGCATGATGGGATTTGGGGTTTAACCATCATAGCCAGAGTCTGCCTACCCCTGCCAAACACCTCCACTGAAGTCAATGGAAGCTCACCACACGAGGCTTGCTACATGTTTGTGGGGTGCTATGCCAAGGCTCTTTACTTATTTCCCCCTTCCGTGTGAACTTAGCCTACAGGTGTGACACATGCGTGAGGAACGTCCCTGAGCCGATACACAAGATGGACACACGGACAGGGTGAGGCTGTTAATGATACACAAGCCATGTGGTGGGATGCGGCAGCGCCGGAATTACACCGGCGTTCTTACCTCGGATTGGTGTACCACCTGGTGAGAAGAGGAGAGAGAGAGAGAGGGACATTCAGAGATTACAGGGGATGCTGGGCAGACCACTTCACAGACACGGTGCTCAGACTGCGCCTTTCGGCACCCGCGTCAATAAAGAGGTCATTTCCATTGTACGTAGGATCGTAGTCATAAGAAACGGGAATTACATGAACTGATTAAACACGAGGACTGGAGAGCGGAAAGTAAAGCAGGTTTATCTCATAAAACAGAGCGGGCAGCGCTGCCGAGGCCGGGAACAGCGGGTGGAGAATTCTCTCTTACGGTTGCCTGTTACCGTATCTCATCGGTCATCGGAGCAACAATGGCTTCAAAAAATTCAAGATGGAGTTTCCTTGTAATAGAAGAGTTCTTATACGCCTCTCTACAGTGGTCAGTGTGTCCTACCTCCCACCGTACCAGAGCAGCAGTATGAAACAATGGCATGCAATGGCAAGTGTCCAATGCTAGACTGATGGAGGCAGCAGCACTGGAATGGAGACAAGGTAGGCAATACGGGCCCCCAGAGGAGTAGAATACCCCATCTATTACAAAGAACAGAGTGGAGGTAGGTGATATGGGCCCCTGGAGTGGGAGTATAATACCCCTTCTATTACAGGGAACAGAGGGGAGGTAGAAGGCACGGACCCCTGGAGAGGGAGTATGATACCCCATCTAATACAGAGAACGGAAAGGAGGTAGAGGGCACGGGCCCCTGGAGTGGGAGTATAATACCCCATCTATTACAGAGAACGGAGGGGAGGTAGAGGGCACGGGCCCCTGGAGTGGGAGTATAATACCCCTTCTATTACAGAGAACGGAGGGGAGGTAGAGGGCACGGGCCCCTGGAGTGGGAGTATAATACCCCTTCTATTACAGAGAACGGAGGGGAGGTAGAAGGCACGGGCCCCTGGAGTGGGAGTATAATACCCCTTCTATTACAGAGAACGGAGGGGAGGTAGAGGGCACGGGCCCCTGGAGTGGGAGTATAATACCCCTTCTATTACAGAGAACGGAGGGGAGGTAGA
>NW_017306639.1:217132-220247 GCF_000935625.1 Nanorana parkeri | reverse complement strand
ATGAAACAATGGCATGCAATGGCAAGTGTCCAATGCTAGACTGATGGAGGCAGCAGCACTGGAATGGAGACAAGGTAGGCAATACGGGCCCCCAGAGGAGTAGAATACCCCATCTATTACAAAGAATAGAGTGGAGGTAGGTGATATGGGCCCCTGGAGTGGGAGTATAATACCCCTTCTATTACAGGGAACAGAGGGGAGGTAGGTGATATGAGCCCCTGGAGTGGGAGTATAATACCCCTTCTATTACAGGGAACAGAGGGGAGGTAGAAGGCACGGACCCCTGGAGAGGGAGTATGATACCCCATCTAATACAGAGAACGGAGGGGAGGTAGGTGATATGAGCCCCTGGAGTGGGAGTATAATACCCCTTCTATTACAGGGAACAGAGGGGAGGTAGAAGGCACGGACCCCTGGAGAGGGAGTATGATACCCCATCTAATACAGAGAACGGAAAGGAGGTAGAGGGCACGGGCCCCTGGAGTGGGAGTATAATACCCCATCTATTACAGAGAACGGAGGGGAGGTAGAGGGCACGGGCCCCTGGAGTGGGAGTATAATACCCCTTCTATTACAGAGAACGGAGGGGAGGTAGAAGACATGGGCCCCTGGAGTCGGAGTATAATACCCCTTCTATTACAGGGAACGGAGGGGAGGTAGGAGACATGGGCCCCTTGGAGTGGAAGTATAATACCTCTTCTATTACAGGGAACAGAGGGGAGGTAGGAGATATGGGCCCCTTGGAGTGGGAGTATAATACCCCTTCTATTACAGGGAACAGAGGGGCGGTAGACGACCAGGGCCCCTGGAGTGGGAGTATAATACCCCATCTATTACAGAGAAAAGAGGGGAGGTAGGACATATGGGCCCCTTGGAGTGGGGAGTATAATACCTCTTCTATTACAGAGAACGGAGGGGAGGTAGGAGATATGGGCCCCCTGGAGTGGGAGTATAATACCCCATCTATTACAGAGAGCGGAGGGGAGGTAGAAGGCACGGACCCCTGGACTGGGAGTATAGTACCCCATCTATTACAGAGAACGGAGGGGAGGTAGAAGGCACGGACCCCTGGAGTGGGAGTATAACACCCCATCTATTACAGAGAACGGAGGGGAGGTGGAGGGCACGGGCCCCTGGAGTGGGAGTATAACACCCCATCTATTACAGAGAACGGAGGGGAGGTAGAGGGCACGGGCCCCTGGAGTGGGAGTATAACACCCCATCTATTACAGAGAACGGAGGGGAAGTGGAGGCCCCTGGAGTGGGAGTATAACACCCCATCTATTACAGAGAACAGAGGGGAGGTAGAGGGCCCGGGCCCCTGGAGTGGGAGTATAACACCCCATCTATTACAGAGAACGGAGGGGAGGTAGAGGGCCCGGGCACCTGGAGTGGGAGTATAACACCCCATCTATTACAGGGAACGGAGGGGAGGTAGAGGGCACGGGCCCCTGGAGTGGGAGTATAACACCCCATCTATTACAGGGAACGGAGGGGAGGTAGAGGGCACGGGCCCCTGGAGTGGGAGTATAACACCCCATCTATTACAGGGAACGGAGGGGAGGTAGAGGGCACGGGCCCCTGGAGTGGGAGTATAACACCCCATCTATTACAAGGAACGTCTATCTGGAATTTTTGAAGCCACTGACAGGGACTCTGAGCAAAGATGCCAATGACTCCTCCTTACGCCGATGACCAGCAAATCATAACTGTCATTAGCTTCATATAGCACAGCCACCAAACACTGTACATGGTATGGATTGTTTTCCTGGAGTTCCTCGCCGCCGGCTCTGCGCTATCATATAAACCTTTTACTGGGAATTCTGGGAAGAGAGTTAGTAGATTAGTCGGAGAAAATAAACAATTTGTCACGACACTTTTCCTGCAAAGAAACATTCAATATACACGGCTCCATCAAAAACTTTAAATACAAATATATTTACTCCTCAATTATATCACTTACATAGTCCATCACGAGGTATGAAATGTTTGTCAGGGTAATTATCTGAATGTTGTGTTTTATAGCGAGTTGCCACCTGGAAGTAGAAAACAGGCTTGCAGTGGGAGTGGTGGCTGCATAAGCTGACGGGAGAGGTGGGTGTTACCAGTGCAGTGATGTTCATTAGAGGTCCAATAGCAGGAAGGGGGCGGGGCAGAGGGATAGACCTGCTGCAAGTGTTTGCCCCCCCCCCCCATCCTCCTGCTACAGGAATATATGTATATTACACTTCATTTGGTGTCTAAGAATTGAATTCCCATCGACATCTGTCAGTATTTGGTCTTCTTTGTCTTGTACTCTTTAGCTAATACAATGTTACAAATGCAAAAATGTAGAAAATGTTACAAATGCAGCAAACGTTACAAATGCAGCAAACGTTACAAATGCAGCAAACGTTACAAATGCAGCAAACGTTACAAATGCAGCAAACGGTACAAATGCAGCAGATGTTACAAATGCAGCAAACGTTACAAATGCAGCAAACGTTACAAATGCAGCAGATGTTACAAATGCAGCAAACGGTACAAATGCAGCAAACGGTACAAATGCAGCAAACGGTACAAATGCAGCAAATGTTACAAATGCAGCAAACGGTACAAATGCAGCAAACGTTACAAATGCAGCAAACGTTACAAATGCAGCAAATGTTACAAATGCAGCAAACGTTACAAATGCAGCAAACGTTACAAATGCAGCAAATGTTACAAATGCAGCAAATTTGAGTTCTTTCCGCCGTCACAGCCCGGACAAACCATGATTTCAGTGCGGATGTGACACTTTACAGTGTTAAATGCACTAAGTGAAGCGGTCAGCTCTGCTGGGGCCTCTCCGTGACTCGCGACGCACCCACTTCAAACAGGTTGGCCGGTTTTCAGCAGCGCCCGGCCAATATTTACAGCGAGCCGTGCAAGGGAGACATCAAACTTTCCGCCCCTAAGAAACGGAATGCTGTCGCCATGGAGACGACAGATCGAGTCTCTCTTCCATAAAGCCAAATTCTCCCAACGTTCTCGCTGCCATCCTACAAAAAAAAAATCGCCCTTTAACCCCCTTCCGAGCGCTGGCACACAAACACAGAGATCCCAAACCATTAGGGTCCGGTGCCCCCCCCCCCCC
>NW_017306639.1:212017-216484 GCF_000935625.1 Nanorana parkeri | reverse complement strand
CCTCCAAAACATGGCATCGGCACCGTGCATGACAACCATTGTAAGTGAGGGGAATTGTCATCTCATTATTTTCTTCTATCTATAGACAGTATCTATACGTGTCCATCCGTCCGTCTATTTATCCATCTACAGTATCTGTCTATCCATCCATCCATCCATACATCCGTCAATTCATCTCTCCATCTGTCTATCCGTCCTTTTCTGTCTGTCCATCCATTGATCTCGTCTCTTGTTTGTCTATCCATCTATCTCTCTGTCCATTCATCCTCTCCATCTGTTTATCTACCGTATATGTTTATCCAGCCAGCTCTCTCTGTCTGTCTGTCCATCCCTCCACCCATCTATCCATCCATTAATCTCTATCTCTCCATCTATCTATCCAACAGTCTGCTTGTCTGTTCATCCATTTGTCCATCTATCTATCCATCCATCTCTCTTTCTGTCTGTTTGTCTTTCCATCTATCTCTCTGTCCAACCATCAATTTAATCCATCTCTCCGCTCATCTGTCAATCCATCTATCTCTCCATCTGTTTATCCAGCCACCTCTCTCTGTTTGTCCCTCTATCCATCCATTCATATGTCTCTCTGTCCATCCCTCTATCAATTTCATCCTTCCATCTCTCCATCTGTTTATCCATCCGTCTCTCCCTGTCTCTCCATCCGTCTGTCCATCTCTCAGCCCATCCGTCCATCCATCCATCTACACTGAGTGGCCGGATTATTATGACCACCTGACGTTTGTAGGCAAATTAACTATAATTTGGCGCTGAAGTTGCTACAGCAGAGCCGAGCCCTATATGGCAGACTGACTGAACCTGCTACAACCTCATAGAGATAAATGTCACCGGATGGTGGGTGCCAATCACTGGGTATCTAACCAGCCCCCCCGGGAAGGTGGTGTGACGGACCCCCGTACTCAGGATGAGTATGTCCGCCGCTGTCTTCTTCCTTGCTGAGGAGATATTGGAACCTGAAGATCCTTAGCTCCCAGTTTCCCCGGTCACTAGCCAAGGCTTGAGTGTAGGTGAAACAAACTCTGCTTTATTGAACAACTGCACAAACTTTTATACAGCAAGTGATGAAATCAGAATATAATCCCATCACATCCACCTCCCCTCCCAGACCATCGGTCTGCTCAACACCACAGGTGTCCACCTGCTAACGAACTCCAGACAGCCATAGCAGGAGCCTGGCCAGAATGTCATTGTTCTGAGCTCCCTCAGAGTACAATAGGAGATAACGAGGGATGGTGCTGATAGTCTTTCCATAACCAGGTCACACAGCATAACGCACTCAAACATAACTCAATACCAATACACATAAACTGATCACCATGTCGTCACAGGTGGTAACAGGATAAATGCTGGCAAAAGGTCTGCTGGGACTTGTGCTTCCCCCACAGCTATGTGACTACGCCCCTCCTCTCCCCCTTTAGCACAATTTATAGGCAAACATATAATAAAATAACTTTTATTGGATTTGCATCCAGCCAGACGGCGGCATTTACAGCTGTCTATGGCCACCATAATAATCACTTAGAAGAGGCGCCAGCACTGAAAAGGTTAAACACGGGTTACACCCCATGATATTCTCATATGTCATCTCATCCGGTTTAATTTCCAGTCTGATTCCAGCAGCACTTTTGTGTCATTTAATATTATCCTCTGCAATTAAAATCATGCGCAGTCCTGAATATTCTTCAAAGAACACTGAGCCGGCCACATGTGCACCAGAGGAGCTTACACTCTAATGCCCCCCCTCCCCCACAGTCACACACTATTATTATACATTTACATAGCTCTGACATATACCGCCGTGCTGTACAGAGAACAGTGAGCCAGCCCCATCAGTCTCTGTACAGAGGAGCTTACACTCTAATGTCCCCTCCCCCACAGCCACATCAATCTCTGTACAGAGGAGCTTACACTCTAATGTCCCCTCCCCTCACAGTCACATTAGTCTCTGTACAGAGGAGCTTACACTCTAATGTCCCCTCCCCCACAGTCACACACTATTATTATACATTTACATAGCTCTGACATATACCGCCGTGCTGTACAGAGAACAGTGAGCCAGTCATATCAGTCTCTGTACAGAGGAGCTTACACTCTAATGCCCCCCCCACAGTCACATCAGTCTCTGTACAGAGGAGCTTACACTCCAATGTCCCCCCCCCACACAGTCACATCAGTCTCTGTACAGAGGAGCTTACACTCTAATGTCCCCCCTCCCCCACAGTCACATCAGTCCCTGTACAGAGGAGCTTACACTCTAATGTCCCCCCAGAGTCACACACTATTATTATACATGTATATAGCTCTGACATATACTGCAGCGCTGTACAGAGAACACTGAGCAACCTCAGCCAATCACTTCAGGTGGACGATGGATCCACCCGGTTGGACTTTTTCATATACTTGTTTTAGGTCAGACAATTGCGTCAGCGCCGCCCTCTGCAAACGTCTTCCACTTCATATATCCGAATGTTTGCGGTGGAACGCGTGGACGCGAGGGACCGCGGTCTGATCTGCAGCCATCTTCGGACGTTCTTCTCATTAGGAGATTTTGTTGGCTGCAGAAATTACGCTGGATGGATATTTAAAAAAATGGCATCTAACTGACTGGGCAGCCGGCCCGAGCACCGCCGTACGTGGGCGCCAAATGTCGCCAATTCCTTTAACATCGCCTGTGTCTGCAGGAAGGTGTCCGGCTCGCTGATTAAGGGCGCCTCGGAACGCTCTTCTCCGCGCTCGTACCAGCAAAGCCGGCGGAATTATTCATGTTGTTTCAGGAAGACGGAAAGTTATACAAACAAGACGAGGAACAAAGCGGCCTATCAAAGCGCTTTCCATTGACTGTCAGAGCCCATTAGACAGCTGAGGAGGCCCCCGGGGCCCCGTCTGGCCCTGGGAATAACGTGTACATCAGCAGGAAATTCGACCTGTTCAAAGCTGCTCTGCCTGGATTGAACGTTTCTGGAGCATGAAAGGATTCATCAGGTAACTCTTCCAATGTAATATGAGAGATGTCCGCCCTCCGGGGCCCAGTAGAAGAGGGCCCCTCATCATAATAACAATCCAATCATGGCGGCTGAGGGTCACGGATAAGGGACTATGGGTTATGGTGCCACCGTTTCTTCCGCCTTTTCTTCCAGCGAAACCCGAACACTCTAGCGATGCGTGGCTTATTCATATGTACATAGCATCACCCATTCATATGTAAACACATCTCAGTAGAGACTATTTTTAGTGGGGGGCCAGTAGCCCCTATCTTAATTTTAGTTGCCCCTGTCTGCCTGATATCATGTGTCCAGGTTTCAGCTGGGGAGGGGACATTAGAGTGTAAGCTCCTCTGTACAGAGACCGATGTGACTGTGGGGGGGAGGGGACATTAGAGTGTAAGCTCCTCTGTACAGAGACTGATGTGACTGTGGGGGGGAGGGGACATTAGAGTGTAAGCTCCTCTGTACAGAGACTGGTGTGACTGGAGTAGTGTTCTCTGTACAGCACTATAGAATATGTCAGAGCTATATACATGTATAATAATAATGTGTGACTGACATTAGAGTGTGAGCTCCTCTGGTGCGGTGACTGATATGAATGGCTGTATATTGTACTCTTGTGCTTACAGGCCGCGCTGCGCATATATGGATATGGAACAGAAGACAGATGAATGTTGGGAATATCTGACATCTCATGTCCCCTGCATGTGTCACGGCTGAGAACGGATTGACAAGTTCACGCTACATACTTAGCACCGGAACGACGCCCACCGCGACATTTCCGGCTGATTTACACAGAACGGTGACGGCGAGGAAACTTTGACCTTATTCTGCTTCAGCTTTCGGCAATCACCGCCAGCGCTGTATGATGTCATCGGCCATTCTCATCGCCTCTTATCTAAAATATCTTTGTAATAATATAACGCAATGGAAAAAATTGACCAACGTGATTCCGAGGGTCCTCCATCCTCCTTTTGGGGGGCCTTGTAACCCCCAAAGCACGTTGTAGGGGATGGGAGCTTTCATCATGTATCCTAAACGGAACTTTCGGGCTCAGACAGAGTTCTCATCGAAGTCTCACAGGTAATTCCTCATCATTTCAGACGCAGGATAAGTTATGACCGGTCCTCTTTAAGCTCCCATACACTTTGTTTCACCATGGAAGCCCAATGTTCGGCTCGACAGGAACCCTCCGGAATCCGCAGCTGGTCCCAGTCTGGATTTTGGGTGCGTTCGGGTGACAACATGCGAGCGGCGTGTCATTGGCACCGTTAATTATTCCATTGATAGAAGAGATGATCATGATAATGGCGCCCTTTTCCTTGGCAGGCGGTCGCCCCCGTCGCCCGCCACTGTTAAAAATAATTAACAAGGATGATATTTTCTTTTTCGCGCAAACACGGCGAGATTACGACCCGTTGACGTGAGGGGGAGGGGGGGGGGGGAGAAAGGTAAGCGGCGTTCC
>NW_017306639.1:177636-211984 GCF_000935625.1 Nanorana parkeri | reverse complement strand
TCAGTTACCCCCCCCCCCCCCCCTTTCTTCCCAGTATCAAGGTGTCGGCATCAGCTCAATAATCACGCCGACGTATTGTAATAAAAGTTTGTCAGAGAGACACAGAAGCGACGCGCCGACCTTTTCCCCGCGACTAAAAATAACAACGCCGAACGGGCACCAAGTGGGAGCCGTCGAGCTGAAGAATGAGATCGCCTAAAAGGACAAGAGACGCGGCGGCCGCCTCGGGTAACGAGCCGGAGATTTATTATCCGGACGCCGCGGCCCCGGGCTGCAAGCATGGGAGTGCAGTAACCGAGCCCACGGGTGAGGGGACCAGGGCTGGTATAGGGGTGGGGCCAAGCACGACAAGGTATCCTTAGAGTGTAAGCCCTCGGGGGCAGGGCCCTCCTTACCATCTTGTCTTTAATTGTATTGCAATTGTAATGTGTTGCTTATATTGTACTGCGCCGCGCCAGCTGTTGGCGCTATATACATTCTATATAATAATAATTAGAGGAGGGGTCAGAAATGCATCCGCCCCCGAGGACCTCGGCTCATTCACACTATGCATTACGACGTCTCTTATTTGCTACCTTTTGTTCCGTTAAATCCACTGAAAGCGTTTTGTTAAATCTGTTCAAAAAAATCCCATGTTGATCCTGCCACAAATCCCCTTCACTGATAACTTCCTCCCTGCCTGTGCTGCACTCTAACCAGTTACATTGTTACTACAGAACCCCTCCCCCTATGTTATGAAGAACAGGAGAAGAGCGGGGGGTTCCGTGATCCAATCCTGATAACAGTACAGCGAGTGAGCGTTGTCACCCTGGGACAGGAAGTGTGTCACTGGCAGGATCACTACACTCTGCTTTGGGTAGTAATTGGCCTTTAAAGGAGAACTAACCCCAAGATCAGCAATGTGACAATGATAAGGATACAATGTATATATCCCCGGTGATCCCCTCTACCCCTCGTGTCTCGGCTGCTGTGGATCACCAACTGGAATCTTATGTGTCACGGGGACCACAGAGGACAGGCCGCTGCACCTCGAATCCCACTTCCGCTATGTCCACCTCGTCCTGAACCACCCATTTATTGTACATTATAGAGACTGCAGCAGGAGGAATGAGACCAATTAGGGGCGGGGACACTAGAGAGGAGTTGAAGATAAGACTAGAAGGCTGGTGGTAGGCGGAGCCTCCAGCATCCTGTTTTGGGCTTCTTCACATGAAGTTATTACATATTACCATCGCGGTCTCATCGGACTTCTGTCCTTGTACGTCACCTGACTCTGACAAAGCCAACCAGCGCCCTCGCCATGCGCCATACCTGAGCGGAGCTGCTTGATCCTGCCATTGCTGGTGGCCGTGTCCACAGGAAGGAAGTCTTTGTACCAGGAGATCTCGGGGTCGGGGTTCCCGCTGGCTGCACACAGCATGGTGGCCGTACGGGTCCTCTCCACCACCTTCAGCTGGGGTCCCATGTCGATGGCGGGAAAGCCGTGCGGCAGCTGCTCCTCTGCAAGACACAAAGCGGAAGTCTGTTATACAAAACACAATTCCCATGTTATTCATAGACGGCAACATTGTATCACGCGTTTCGGGGACTCCGAGATATACCCAAAGAATGCGTCACAATCCAGGTTCAGAGGGCGCGCTACACATGTACACCCTAAGCTACACTCTACACACTGCGCTACACTTCTACACATTGCGCTACACATCTACACCCTAAGCTACACTCTACACACTGCACTATACATCTACACCCTGCGCCACACATCTACACCCTGCGCTACACATCTACACACTGCGCTACACTTCTACACATTGCGCTACACATCTACACCCTAAGCTACACTCTACACACTGCACTATACATCTACACCCTGCGCCACACATCTACACCCTGCGCTACACATCTACACACTGCGCTACACTTCTACACATTGCGCTACACATCTACACCCTAAGCTACACTCTACACACTGCACTATACATCTACACCCTGCGCCACACATCTACACCCTGCGCTACACATCTACACACTGCGCTACACTTCTACACATTGCGCTACACATCTACACCCTAAGCTACACTCTACACACTGCACTATACATCTACACCCTGCGCCACACATCTACACCCTGCGCTACACATCTACACACTGCGCTACACTTCTACACATTGCGCTACACATCTACACCCTAAGCTACACTCTACACACTGCACTATACATCTACACCCTGCGCCACACATCTACACCCTGCGCTACACATCTACACACCTACACACTGCGCTACACTCTACACATTGCGCTACAATATACACACTGCGCTACAATCTACACCCTGCGCTACAATCTACACCCTGCGCTACACATCTACACCCTGCGCTACAATCTACACCCTGCGCTACACATCTACACCCTGCGCTACAATCTACACCCTGCGCTACACATCTACACCCTGCGCTACAATCTACACCCTGCGCTACACATCTACACCCTGCGCTACAATCTACACCCTGCGCTACACATCTACACCCTGCGCTACAATCTACACCCTGCGCTACACTTCTACACATTGCGCTACACATCTACACACTGCGCTACACATCTACACACTGCGCTACACATCTACACACTGCGCTACACTTCTACACATTGCGCTACACATCTACACCCTAAGCTACACATCTACACCCTAAGCTACACATCTACATCCTAAGCTACACATCTACAGCCTGCGCTACACATCTACACACTGCGCTACACTTCTACACATTGCGCTACACATCTACACCCTAAGCTACACTCTACACACTGCGCTACACATCTACAGCCTGCGCTACACATCTACACACTGCGCTACACTTCTACACATTGCGCTACACATCTACACCCTAAGCTACACTCTACACACTGCACTATACATCTACACCCTGCGCCACACATCTACACCCTGCGCTACACATCTACACACCTACACACTGCGCTACACTCTACACATTGCGCTACACTCTACACACTGCGCTACACATCTACACCCTGCGCTACAATCTACACCCTGCGCTACACATCTACACCCTGCGCTACACATCTACACCCTGCGCTACAATCTACACCCTGCGCTACAATCTACACCCTGCGCTACACATCTACACACTGCTCTACACATCTACACACTGCTCTACACATCTACACACCGCGCTACACATCTACACACCGCGCTACACATCTACACACTGCGCTACACATCTACACACTGCGCTACACATCTACACACCACGCTACAATCTACAAAATGTGCTACACATCTACACCCTGCGCTACAATTTACACCCTGCGCTACACATCTACACACTGCGCTACAATCTACACATCTACACACTGCGCTACAATCTACACACCTACACACTGCGCTACAATCTACACACTGCGCTACAATCTACACACTGCGCTACAATCTACACACCTACACACTGCGCTACAATCTACACACCGCGCTACACATCTACACCCTGCACTACAATCTACATTTCTCACCCTGCTACAATCTACCCCTGCTCTATAGTATTCCGCTCTTCCCCTTTCTGCTACATAAAGGATGAGGGGAGGGGCAGAGGAGGCGTGCCAGCACTGACAGTAATTAGACACTCCCAGGAGAGGGCTGTGACATGCAAATGAGAGGGGGCAGGGCTAGAGAACTGACTCTTCCTGGCGTAGTCACGTTTTGTAGCGGGGTCACAGGCACTGTGCAAGGGAAGAATAAAACCAAACACGGCAAGTATTTCAATTACCCAATTTTCTGTTCTTTTACCTGCAATTTGTTTAGGTTGCTGCCGGGGACTCTTTAATGTGACCACCCACCCAATACAGATGAAGGAACTATCATAAAGTAAGATGCCGGCTGAGCTGCTGCCCATTATCATACAGCAACAATGCACGGAATGGGAGCCTGGTAACAGTGAGTGACGGCATGAAACCTCATCATTATATTGGCCGGAATAATAACATGAAGAAAAAAAAAATCCGCTCTTCCAATTTTTTTAAACTTTGTTTGAAGTTTCTGCGAATGTTGTCTCCAGGCCCTGGCTGGTCCCGGGGGAAAGGCCCTCGCCTGGAACAAGCGGCTGGGCGGCGGTTGAGAGGCACCGAATGTTGAGTTCATTACAAGGCATTGTCACTCCTAATTTGAATACACTCAATTGGCACAAAGAGTTGAAAGGCACAGCTGAGCTCCGATATGCAAAGCCATTGCCCCGCCGCACGCAAAACAAACGCCTGGCGAGGGAGCGGCTATAAATACACGCTTAGCCGCTGCGACACAGCCGCGGCGTTCAGCTTCTATTCAGGAAGGAGAAAGCCGCGGCCTGGGTGACGGGTAAATAAATAAAAATCAAAAAGGCAAAGATTTCTTTCCTCCCAATTAACGCTGAAAGTAGTCGAGAGGAGTGGGCGGGCTGCAACTGGTAAGCCGACGCCCCCTGCTGGGGGGAATAAACAAAAGCCCCCTCCATTCTCTCAAGGTGAAATAAAAAGAAAAACTGATTTAGAGGAAGAATTCTTCCGGGGTACGTCCGATCCCTCCTGGGGGGGGGGACGGCTTGGAACATTCAGCTATGAGGGCAAACATGACCAGCCAGCCTTTTCAAAGTGTCCTGCAGTGGGCATGATATATTCCAGGTCAGGGGTGGGCAACTCCGGCTCTCTAGCTGTTGTGGAACTACGAGTCCCATGAGGCATTGCAAGATTGACAGTTACAGGCGTGACTCCCAGAGGCAGAAGCATGCTGGGATTTGTAGTTAATGCACAGCTGGAGGGCCAGGATTGTTCCGGGTGTATCAATTCAAAAGGGCGTCCCCAGGTGTGGTGTCATCCAGTGCGGCTGCAGGGTGTCACCTGCTGGGATGTCATCACCAACGCGCAATGTCATTACATACAAGCGTGACATCATCATGCACACGGGTAATGACATCACGCACACTTGTTATCGGGTAACTAATCGGTTATGAAAATAATCGTTAGCTGCAGCCCCAATTCACATTCTTACAGTTTCCTTTTTAAAGCAGCCACAGCCTGAAGATTAAGGCCCGTCCCCTGCCAGCATGCAGCAGAGAAGGAAGCAGCGGTCTCTCTGCATCACGTCGGACTACAATATCAACTTTTGACAGAGTATCCCAAAAAAATATGAAACTAATGTTGCCTTTAGAGGAGAACTATGAGGGGGGGGGTTGCTTTTCACTCACCTCATAGTTCTAGCCGACCTGTGACAATGAGACTGTCACAGGTTGGCTCAGTAGATCGGGGGGTGAGGGAACACATACCAGCGTTTGCTCACCTCTCGATCCTGTCACTGCAGAGAGCCGTGACAGGGGAGGGACTGGATTCCCCCTCCGATCCTCCAGCGCTGACTGGAGGAACGGACGGGGCTAGGGGGCGGGTACAGCTGGATCTGCCTCTAGATAGGCAGAGCCAGCTGTCACTCACGCAGCTGGGCGGATCCAGACATAATTGTCGGGATCCGCCCCGGCTGCGGCGTCTCAGTATACCGCGAGCTGTTGCTCCCTATATACTGAGCTTTGGGTGAAGGGAGGACGCTAGTTTGTGTCCTCCCGTTAACCTTAGAAGAACTATGGGGAAAAGCCCTGACCCCCATAGTTCTCCTTTAAATACATTTTAAGCCATCCACTTGCAGCGCTGTGCCATCACTAACGCTGGTGAAAGCGCAGAGCGGTCAATCTAGCGTCTTCGTATTTCTATATGGTAAACACACTTTCTTCCTCTAAATGGGTAAAATTGTGCTCTCGGCACAGTCGGTGCACCAACAAATCTGTTACAGAGTGATTAGCCCAGTAACAGGGCCCGCGCAGCACTCTGCTGACATACGGACAAGCCGCAGCCCGCGGGCCTCGGGGCGAAGCCAGCGATCGTCTGCGAGGAGGTCATTAATCTTAAGCAGGTAGTTTTCTCTTTTTCTTTTTTTTTTGCACAGAGAAGAGAGACAGCTCGCTGAGTAATTAATGCTCCGCTGACCCGTCCTATTGATTAATCCCCGCACAAACACAGCTTGATGAGCCGAACGCAACATGGCAGATCGAAGACGCCCAGAACTCAAAGAGAGAGTTAAGCGCTCGCTCCTTAAATCAACACTCTAATGAACTCAAGGGCCGCAGGAGTTATAAAGCTCCGGTAAACAGCGTCGGGGGGTTGGCATTTAGCAGCCAATCAGAATCCGTCTCCTGATGGTCTCAGTTTATAAATTCTGACCGGCTGATCATCGCCACGCTTAGCTCCTTCTACTTTGAATTGGAGAAGTCAGATTGTACTTGCTCCTTACGCTGCCACATGACATCACCATTCTAACTAGAGGTGCAGCGAAATAAAATAAAAATGGTCAGGCCGAAACCGAAAATGTTTTTTTATTTTAATTTTTTTCCTCAGAGACACACAGAGCCCTCAGAGACACACAGAGCCCTCCGAGACACACAGAGTCCTCAGAGACACACAGAGCCCTCAGAGACACACAGAGTCCTCCCAGACACACAGAGCCCTCAGAGACACACAGAGCCCTCCGAGACACACAGAGCCCTCAGAGAACACAGAGTCCTCAATTATCTACAAACACTCAGCGATCACTGATCACCGACTGCTTGTACCCGCTCTCCATCCTGACAGCTGTCACAGGACGCTGAGCGAGCGGAGCAGGGGGGAGAGCTCCGCCTCCTGTGACAGCGCTGACTGTCTCCGCCCCCACACTGCTCTGCCGATCTGTGACAGGAGGCTGAGCGTTGTGGGAGGAGAGACGCCGGCCGCTCACAGCACTCTCCTCCAGCAGAGCTCGGCCGGCTGTCACAGTCTCTCTCCTCCCCGCTGGGACTAGTGCGCCACTGTGTCGGCAAAAAAATTGCACTTTCGGCATTTACCCAAAAGTGCTATTTTCGGCTATGTTTCGGCGGCCGATATATCGGCGCATCCCTAATTCTAACGTCAGATACTCCATTTCAAAAACAAGTTATTCAGCGAAAGATGTCCTTATTCGAGCCGGTTAGGATTCCGCCTGTTGTGTGGAAATAAACCTCCCAGAGCTTAGACGTCTCGTATCATCACATTGTTGCTAATTCTTTCTCATTTACATGTTTTAGTTTCTTTTTATTTGTAAACTATTTTCGGGAATGTTCATCTCAGATTGTTTGTTTGTTTTCAATATTTTTATTGAAGTTTTTAAGCACAAAATATTTTGAATTGAGTGTTTCTCCCCTCTGGGGGCTCATCGAAAAGCCAACATGATATGAACATGACAAAGAAAAGGAAAACGGGAACAATGACTTATTTTTTTAATTATGATTTTTTTTGGATACTGTTCTGGTTAAAGTTTACTTCTTTCTATGGAAGGAAATGTTTTTGCTTCGCTAGAAAGTGACTTAGACTGGTATCAGAAGTCTTCTCGGTTAAAGGATTTGTAACGTCCCGGCATCTCCTCTCCTGTTATGACATCAGCATTGTAATAGGAATACATAGTGGAGTCGTCTCTGATAATACAAGCAAAGCTTACATGAAGAAATCCCTTTTATATAGTGAGCGCCGCCTTCCGTCTGCCCATCACTTCCAGCAACTTCCTGGATTCCCAGTGTGCTTTGCGCCTCTTTCCCCGCTGCTTGATGTGATGCAATCTCCATTTCTCAGCACTACATCTCCCACCATGCATTGCTTCCAGCAAGCAATGATAATGTTACATTGTTCAGACGTTGAGTTAAAGTTCAGAAGGCGGGCTCTGAGAGTAGGGATGCAACGATACCGTTTTTTCAGGTGTCGAGTTTCCAGCAGAGCTCGGCCGGCTGTCACAGTCTCTCTCCTCCCCGCTGGGACTAGTGCGCCACTGTGTCGGCAAAAAAATTGCACTTTCGGCATTTACCCAAAAGTGCTATTTTCGGCTATGTTTCGGCGGCCGATATATCGGCGCATCCCTAATTCTAACGTCAGATACTCCATTTCAAAAACAAGTTATTCAGCGAAAGATGTCCTTATTCGAGCCGGTTAGGATTCCGCCTGTTGTGTGGAAATAAACCTCCCAGAGCTTAGACGTCTCGTATCATCACATTGTTGCTAATTCTTTCTCATTTACATGTTTTAGTTTCTTTTTATTTGTAAACTATTTTCGGGAATGTTCATCTCAGATTGTTTGTTTGTTTTCAATATTTTTATTGAAGTTTTTAAGCACAAAATATTTTGAATTGAGTGTTTCTCCCCTCTGGGGGCTCATCGAAAAGCCAACATGATATGAACATGACAAAGAAAAGGAAAACGGGAACAATGACTTATTTTTTTAATTATGATTTTTTTTGGATACTGTTCTGGTTAAAGTTTACTTCTTTCTATGGAAGGAAATGTTTTTGCTTCGCTAGAAAGTGACTTAGACTGGTATCAGAAGTCTTCTCGGTTAAAGGATTTGTAACGTCCCGGCATCTCCTCTCCTGTTATGACATCAGCATTGTAATAGGAATACATAGTGGAGTCGTCTCTGATAATACAAGCAAAGCTTACATGAAGAAATCCCTTTTATATAGTGAGCGCCGCCTTCCGTCTGCCCATCACTTCCAGCAACTTCCTGGATTCCCAGTGTGCTTTGCGCCTCTTTCCCCGCTGCTTGATGTGATGCAATCTCCATTTCTCAGCACTACATCTCCCACCATGCATTGCTTCCAGCAAGCAATGATAATGTTACATTGTTCAGACGTTGAGTTAAAGTTCAGAAGGCGGGCTCTGAGAGTAGGGATGCAACGATACCGTTTTTTCAGGTGTCGAGTACAGATGCTTTGCTTTCGGTACTCGTCGATACCGAGTACCGATACCTGTGCTTCTGCTGGCATGGAGCCGGCTTCCCGGGCAATCTGACTGCCTGAGAAGCTGGCTCCATGTTGTCTGTCGGGCTTAAATGTGCTTGGCCCGGGAAACCGGCTTCGCGGCCAATCAGGAAGGCTGGCGGTCAGTAATGAACTGTCTCCCAGCTTCCTGATTGGCTCGATGCTGATTGGCTGGAAAGCCGGCTTCCCAGTCAATCAGCATCGGGGCGGCTGCTCGGCCGCTTCGATGCTGATTGGCCAGGAAGTCGGCTTCACGGCCAATCAGGAAGCCGTGAGGCGGATCATTATTCGGCGCCCAGCTTCCTGATCGCACGGGAAGCTGGCTCCATGTTCCCCTACGGCACTGCCATCAGAGGAAACCTTCCTCTGACCGGAAGTTCCGGTATCGGGGAAAGGTATCGGAGAATTTGGGCGAGCACTTGCTCAAATACTCGGTATCGGCACCAATACTGATACTAGTTTCAGTATCGGTGCATCCCCATCTGTGAGAGCGGTGACACCAGGCTGAGTAAAATCGCATCACTGCATTGAGGACGTACATCCTATGAGCATCTTCAATAAGTTTACAAACTTCTAGATGGATCGGGTTATTAGGAGCGGGATAGAACTTGTGGAAATTCAATATAGAAATACAGATTTAGTTTTTGACCATAGATACCCTATAAAGTGACTCTTTCATGACAGAAGTATGAGGGCTGCCATTGCTAACCCCTATTTTGAAAATGCTAGTTGGCTGGCTTCAATACTTTTCAATCACAGACCCACAACAAGCAAAGTGTGGGCAATTCTAATCCCTAAATTCAATCCAGAACAGAGACTTAGAGAGCATCCTGGACGTGTCTATGTTCCTAGAAGACCCGGGGCACCCAGACTAGAGAGGGTTTGTGGTGTACAATGATAAAAAAGTGGGTAACATTGTTTCTCATGATTGGCCATGTATAATATTTCTTAAAACAATAGAAATGTTGAGGAAATTATGTAACACGAGAGTGATGTCCAGAATATACACATCATTGTTAATCAATGGTCTAATATGGCGGAGTGGAAAAGAAGTATGCATTGTGAGGTTCAGGTGAATGTAGGAACCGAGTACTTCATTCAAGATGATCTACCCAATATGATTCTAAAGAATTGTGAGGGGAAAAGGCAGTTACTGGTGGTAGTGAAAATGGATGACCAGAAAGAAAGACTCATACTTGGGTTGATGGCAAAAGGACAACTGGGGCTCTCAGTAGAAGACCTTGGGGCTCTCAGTAGAAGACCTTGGGGCTCTCAGTAGAAGACCTTGGGGCTCTCAGTAGAAGACCTGGGGCTCTCAGTAGAAGACCTGGGGCACGTGGCTTGGGTACCCGGCTCTAGCATTGCCCCTGGAAAGCAAGACAGCCAGGAGGCTAACATTCTCCAACTAGAAACAGGCAGTGGAAGCCCCCTTACTTTTCTCATGATGGAGTCACTTTAAGGTCACGGAGACTAGACGCCTTTAACAGTTTTAGATATAATTGTGGTTTGATTAGCTGATAGTAACTTGCAACACTAAGTCAATAATCCCCCCTCCCCCCCCCTTCACTAGGTTCTCCCTCTCTGAGAATTGTATCAGTCTTTATCCTGATCCTCAGCAAACAGAGACAGGAAGGGGACAGCTGAGTGACTCTCAGGAAAGTCTCTAGGTGGTAAACACTCCTGTAACCACAGTGGCGCCTCGAAGCCAACAAAGGATTTGGCCCATCTGCTGCAGAAGACAACAAAGTCCCATGGCCGCCCCATGTAGCCAGTGAGCGATGGCCATCATGGGATGCAGCCCGGACATGTAATCCTCAGACACATCATTTGTTTGAGCAGAGATTAGGAGTCTAAAGTCCACATCTCATAAACACAGGAGCCCCACAATTCCAACAGGAGGTCTCGTAGGTCTCATGGGGCAGCAGAACAAAGTAAAAAATCTGATTGTTGGCCCATCTGGAGGTCTAATCTGATGCAATGTGGGCTAATTGTATTCAAATGTAAACATATAGTTAAGACTAAATAATGACACGGGTCCACACCAAAGGAAATTAAGGATATTGGGTTCAGGAGGACAGGAGCAAAGTACAAGCACTGAATGAATATTATAAGGTAGGTGTGAGCAACCATGGCCATAAGTAGTCTGCCCCAAATTTGCTGCCTCAGTTCACCCCTCGGGCCCTTTAGGATTACAAAGGTTGCAATGGCTCTTTAATGCTCACAGAGACATCTTTGCACAATGTGTCATTTCCTAGATGAGTTCCTTTGAGCCCCGAAAACTTGGCATGAGACACACAGAGCCCTCCGAGACACACAGAGCCCTCAGAGACACACAGAGCCCTCAGAGACACACAGAGCCCTCCGAGACACACAGAGTCCTCAGAGACACACAGAGCCCTCAGAGACACACAGAGTCCTCCCAGACACACAGAGCCCTCAGAGACACACAGAGCCCTCCGAGACACACAGAGCCCTCAGAGAACACAGAGTCCTCAATTATCTACAAACACTCAGCGATCACTGATCACCGACTGCTTGTACCCGCTCTCCATCCTGACAGCTGTCACAGGACGCTGAGCGAGCGGAGCAGGGGGGAGAGCTCCGCCTCCTGTGACAGCGCTGACTGTCTCCGCCCCCACACTGCTCTGCCGATCTGTGACAGGAGGCTGAGCGTTGTGGGAGGAGAGACGCCGGCCGCTCACAGCACTCTCCTCCAGCAGAGCTCGGCCGGCTGTCACAGTCTCTCTCCTCCCCGCTGGGACTAGTGCGCCACTGTGTCGGCAAAAAAATTGCACTTTCGGCATTTACCCAAAAGTGCTATTTTCGGCTATGTTTCGGCGGCCGATATATCGGCGCATCCCTAATTCTAACGTCAGATACTCCATTTCAAAAACAAGTTATTCAGCGAAAGATGTCCTTATTCGAGCCGGTTAGGATTCCGCCTGTTGTGTGGAAATAAACCTCCCAGAGCTTAGACGTCTCGTATCATCACATTGTTGCTAATTCTTTCTCATTTACATGTTTTAGTTTCTTTTTATTTGTAAACTATTTTCGGGAATGTTCATCTCAGATTGTTTGTTTGTTTTCAATATTTTTATTGAAGTTTTTAAGCACAAAATATTTTGAATTGAGTGTTTCTCCCCTCTGGGGGCTCATCGAAAAGCCAACATGATATGAACATGACAAAGAAAAGGAAAACGGGAACAATGACTTATTTTTTTAATTATGATTTTTTTTGGATACTGTTCTGGTTAAAGTTTACTTCTTTCTATGGAAGGAAATGTTTTTGCTTCGCTAGAAAGTGACTTAGACTGGTATCAGAAGTCTTCTCGGTTAAAGGATTTGTAACGTCCCGGCATCTCCTCTCCTGTTATGACATCAGCATTGTAATAGGAATACATAGTGGAGTCGTCTCTGATAATACAAGCAAAGCTTACATGAAGAAATCCCTTTTATATAGTGAGCGCCGCCTTCCGTCTGCCCATCACTTCCAGCAACTTCCTGGATTCCCAGTGTGCTTTGCGCCTCTTTCCCCGCTGCTTGATGTGATGCAATCTCCATTTCTCAGCACTACATCTCCCACCATGCATTGCTTCCAGCAAGCAATGATAATGTTACATTGTTCAGACGTTGAGTTAAAGTTCAGAAGGCGGGCTCTGAGAGTAGGGATGCAACGATACCGTTTTTTCAGGTGTCGAGTACAGATGCTTTGCTTTCGGTACTCGTCGATACCGAGTACCGATACCTGTGCTTCTGCTGGCATGGAGCCGGCTTCCCGGGCAATCTGACTGCCTGAGAAGCTGGCTCCATGTTGTCTGTCGGGCTTAAATGTGCTTGGCCCGGGAAACCGGCTTCGCGGCCAATCAGGAAGGCTGGCGGTCAGTAATGAACTGTCTCCCAGCTTCCTGATTGGCTCGATGCTGATTGGCTGGAAAGCCGGCTTCCCAGTCAATCAGCATCGGGGCGGCTGCTCGGCCGCTTCGATGCTGATTGGCCAGGAAGTCGGCTTCACGGCCAATCAGGAAGCCGTGAGGCGGATCATTATTCGGCGCCCAGCTTCCTGATCGCACGGGAAGCTGGCTCCATGTTCCCCTACGGCACTGCCATCAGAGGAAACCTTCCTCTGACCGGAAGTTCCGGTATCGGGGAAAGGTATCGGAGAATTTGGGCGAGCACTTGCTCAAATACTCGGTATCGGCACCAATACTGATACTAGTTTCAGTATCGGTGCATCCCCATCTGTGAGAGCGGTGACACCAGGCTGAGTAAAATCGCATCACTGCATTGAGGACGTACATCCTATGAGCATCTTCAATAAGTTTACAAACTTCTAGATGGATCGGGTTATTAGGAGCGGGATAGAACTTGTGGAAATTCAATATAGAAATACAGATTTAGTTTTTGACCATAGATACCCTATAAAGTGACTCTTTCATGACAGAAGTATGAGGGCTGCCATTGCTAACCCCTATTTTGAAAATGCTAGTTGGCTGGCTTCAATACTTTTCAATCACAGACCCACAACAAGCAAAGTGTGGGCAATTCTAATCCCTAAATTCAATCCAGAACAGAGACTTAGAGAGCATCCTGGACGTGTCTATGTTCCTAGAAGACCCGGGGCACCCAGACTAGAGAGGGTTTGTGGTGTACAATGATAAAAAAGTGGGTAACATTGTTTCTCATGATTGGCCATGTATAATATTTCTTAAAACAATAGAAATGTTGAGGAAATTATGTAACACGAGAGTGATGTCCAGAATATACACATCATTGTTAATCAATGGTCTAATATGGCGGAGTGGAAAAGAAGTATGCATTGTGAGGTTCAGGTGAATGTAGGAACCGAGTACTTCATTCAAGATGATCTACCCAATATGATTCTAAAGAATTGTGAGGGGAAAAGGCAGTTACTGGTGGTAGTGAAAATGGATGACCAGAAAGAAAGACTCATACTTGGGTTGATGGCAAAAGGACAACTGGGGCTCTCAGTAGAAGACCTTGGGGCTCTCAGTAGAAGACCTTGGGGCTCTCAGTAGAAGACCTTGGGGCTCTCAGTAGAAGACCTTGGGGCTCTCAGTAGAAGACCTGGGGCTCTCAGTAGAAGACCTGGGGCACGTGGCTTGGGTACCCGGCTCTAGCATTGCCCCTGGAAAGCAAGACAGCCAGGAGGCTAACATTCTCCAACTAGAAACAGGCAGTGGAAGCCCCCTTACTTTTCTCATGATGGAGTCACTTTAAGGTCACGGAGACTAGACGCCTTTAACAGTTTTAGATATAATTGTGGTTTGATTAGCTGATAGTAACTTGCAACACTAAGTCAATAATCCCCCCTCCCCCCCCCTTCACTAGGTTCTCCCTCTCTGAGAATTGTATCAGTCTTTATCCTGATCCTCAGCAAACAGAGACAGGAAGGGGACAGCTGAGTGACTCTCAGGAAAGTCTCTAGGTGGTAAACACTCCTGTAACCACAGTGGCGCCTCGAAGCCAACAAAGGATTTGGCCCATCTGCTGCAGAAGACAACAAAGTCCCATGGCCGCCCCATGTAGCCAGTGAGCGATGGCCATCATGGGATGCAGCCCGGACATGTAATCCTCAGACACATCATTTGTTTGAGCAGAGATTAGGAGTCTAAAGTCCACATCTCATAAACACAGGAGCCCCACAATTCCAACAGGAGGTCTCGTAGGTCTCATGGGGCAGCAGAACAAAGTAAAAAATCTGATTGTTGGCCCATCTGGAGGTCTAATCTGATGCAATGTGGGCTAATTGTATTCAAATGTAAACATATAGTTAAGACTAAATAATGACACGGGTCCACACCAAAGGAAATTAAGGATATTGGGTTCAGGAGGACAGGAGCAAAGTACAAGCACTGAATGAATATTATAAGGTAGGTGTGAGCAACCATGGCCATAAGTAGTCTGCCCCAAATTTGCTGCCTCAGTTCACCCCTCGGGCCCTTTAGGATTACAAAGGTTGCAATGGCTCTTTAATGCTCACAGAGACATCTTTGCACAATGTGTCATTTCCTAGATGAGTTCCTTTGAGCCCCGAAAACTTGGCACTGTTACTTTTTGGCACTGCTGTTTCTGGTATGGAGACAGTATGCTGCAGATAGTGTAGTGCTAACGTCTGAATAAAGGATAAGCTTAGTGTGATGGTTTAGCAGTTGGGGGGTTCAGTTTAACTGTCCGGGTTAAGTATAAGGTTAGGAGTGTGGGACAGAGGTTCAGAATAAGTGCACACTTTAGGGTTAGAGTAAGGGTCACGTGTAATGGTCTGGGTTAAGGTGTTAAAGTGCATGTATACGTTCAGGAATTCTTTTAGGCTTTCAGTTAAGCATAGCCTGGGGAAGATTAACCAGTTGACATCCGCGGTGTTACACCCCCTTCTGATCGGCGGGCTATGGACCCGCCGATCGCCTATATGTGAAACACCCGGTAACGGGTGTGTGCATTTAGCGGGTCTTTTCTGCCCGTGCGTGCCCGCAGATGCTGCAGTGCCGTCCGTCTGTTTTTTTACTACGGGCGGACGGCAAGAGGTTAAGGGGGCTATTTATAAACAATTTGCAGAGCCAATCACCGTGCGAATCACAGTGAATGTACGTTCTGTGCGAATGGAGGCATATTTTTCTTTTAAAGACGAATGTGATGTAATTCTGGATTATGGCCACTAGATGGCACTGAGGAGCAAAATAAATAAATACCTATTTCCTATGCTCCTTAGTTCCATCTAGTGGCCATAATGTGGTATTTTCCAAACATTACATTCATTGAGCATGTTCATTTTTAACCTCGATTCGCACAGAAGGAACATTTGCAGAGCTTCGAAGGGCAAATGGCTCTGCAAATTGTTCATAAATAGACCCCTAAGTGTTAGGAGTTGCTTTGGAATCATGGACAAACCCTAAAAACGGTTGTAGAGAAGAACTTGTCGCACTCCTTACCGGAAATCCCAATCCTGGTGTTAGGATCCAGAGCGCCTCTAGGTGGCGCAGGAGCTGAGACCTGCAGCTCCAGTGCTCACCTGCGGGTGTTTCCCAGCTGCCAGTACTTAGCCATCACCTGGTGCTTCCTGGGAGGATATTTAAACCCTCCCTGCAGTCAGGATGATGGCTCAGTATCGTTTCCCGTTTCCTGAAACTTGAACCCTGAGTCCCCAGTTCCGGTGAACCCTGCTTTCCGTCCAGAGTCCTGTTACCAGTCCTGTACCCTGTTTGTGTCCCGAGCCCGGTTACCCATTTGCAGGCCTAGATACCTCTTGTTGCCATTACCTGCCTTTCCTCTTGTTGCCATTACCTGCCTTTCCTCTTGTTGCCATTACCTGCCTTTCCTCCTGTTGCCATTACCTGCCTTTCCTCCTGTTGCCATTACCTGCTAGTAGTCTGGTTGATGTTACTTATTTATGTTTGCTTTTGGGTGTTGTTTAGTTTGCTGTTGATTAAACTGTATATAAAACATTCTGCCCTGTCCGGTGTGGTCATAAGTGTTTGGTCTGCCTGTGTGGGTACCTGCGCAGGTGTGGGGTCACCTGTGCCGGTATCCCTGACAGATGGGGATGGGTGCTGAAATGACTAAATAGACCCCGGATAGCGGATGGCTCCGCTATCACATACGTTTGGTAGAGAAGAATGTCACCAGCACACCAAAATCCTTTTTAGGAGAATCAATTGTTCATTTGATTGAACAGATTCTCAGTTGAAAAACAAGCGCTTTCAGGACCTCGCAGGGTCCCTTCATCCCCAATGTGGAGCCTGATGAAGGGACCCTGCGAGGTCCCGAAAGCGCTTGTTTTTCTACTGAGAATCTGTTCAATCAAATGAACAATTGATTCTCCTAAAAAGGATTTTGGTGTGCTGGTGACATTCTTCTCTACCATAGATAAATACGGACCCCGGCACTCCAACATTCTTCTCTACCAAACCCTCAAAATGCCCACAATAGCAAATATCTCCCCAACTCCATTTCTTCAGTTTTCTTTGTTTATGGTTACAAATGTATTTATTGAGATCTGATATATTCTGCAGTTCATAGAGAATGCTGCGCCATCCTCCAGGAAGACCGTACACCTCAACGACCCCGCGACTCTCATCCCGAAGTCCATTAACCTGCTAGAAAGTGTTTAGACTGTGGCAAGACGTTGGGCGCTCCAGAAGACGTCCGTGCTCCATATATTTATTGTAATACCCGGATGCCGCAAGTTGCACGCGAGTAATATTTCGGCGGTGCTAATTGGAGACGCGCATTGATGGAAAAGATGCCGGATTTTTCCTCCCGTCCCTTTGTACTGTCTGCAGCCCTTCTTGCCGGGTGAAAATGACGGAATCGACATCTCCATCAAGGTTCAGACGGCCATTGATCTCTGTCCTCCTTTCTTCCTGACAGAGAGGAGTTAAATCAGTGCCGAACTTCAAGAGGAGAGGAGCAAAGAGCTGCCTCCAGCGCCAGATTGGTAGTGTGCCGGGAGAAGGGAGAAGATGCGGCTTCTTCTGCTGTTGGTGCTTATTAGTGCGAGCTCCGCCATTGATCAGCGATTACAGCAAACACCAGGCAAGCGCCGTCCAGCAGCTGCTATAAGGACTACAAGTCCTAGCATGCAAGGCAAGGCTGTGAAGGGGCTCCTCTGAGGAACCCCAAACACCTGTAGACACCTCATTTTATTCCATTTATATGCACTGGAAGCTCCCATCCCAATACCCTATGTGTATTCCATCGTGTAGGAGGATAGTTGTCCACAAATGACAAGGGAGGACTTTACACCTGGAGAAGAAGGGTTTACATCTAAAAATGGAAAGGCTTCTTTACAGCAAGAGTTGTGAAAATGTGGACTGGACTTCACAGGAGTGGCTCCTAGATTGTTTTAAGAACAGGCTGGATGTGTTTCAAATGCACAAAATATAAAGAGTATTAATATTAATAAGTAGCAACACTGTTGATTGTGAATTGAGGGCGTAGCCAATTACCTTAGGGGATCAGGAAGGGTTTTCTTTCCCTATTGCAGTAAATTGGCCCATGCTTTAACCTTCCTCTGTATCAGCTGTCGGGTTTTAGGTTCTGACAATCAGCGGCGTAACAATCGCCATAGCAACCCAGGCGGCCGCTATGGGGCCCGGGGCACAGGGGGGCCCGGCCAGGACATCCCTGATGCTGTGCGGGCCGCCTGGGTCGCTATGGCATCTCATGCTGCTGGCTGTCACTGGCGGCTGTGAAGAGGAACGCTCTGCTGTTCAGATCCACAGCCGCTGCTGAGTCAGTGGGAGCCAGCAGTGGCGGTGGAGGAGGCTGGACCTGGCAGTGGAGGAGGCGGGGCCTGGGGTCGGCAGCAGAGGAGGAGCCAGGACCTGTTGACGAGGAGGAGGCGGGGCCCGCCAGCGACCGTGGAAGAGGAGGCGGACAGGTAAGGAGTCTGACCAGCTCACCTGAGACCCTGCAGAGCCCACCATAGAGAGTCTATGGTGGGCTCTGCAGGGTCACCCTCAGGTGGGCTGTGTGGGATCACAAGTGGGCTCTGCAAGGGGTGTAACTAGAAAATCACAGAGCCCCATACAAAATGTTGCTATGGGGCCCTGTGATTTCTAGTTACGCCCCTGCTGACAATGCAGATTTTTACTTTATCCATTTTGGTCATTTGGTTGAACTTGATGGTCATGTCATCTTCCAATCTAGCGACATCACTATGAATGCGTGTTATACGCTCCCTGTGTAAAGGGGGAAGGATCGGTTTAAACTGCAGTCAAGGTGCTCAGTACCAGCACCGAAGCATAAACGCGGCTTCCCCTTTAACTGGAGCGCCGTGACCGTGCTAGAATAGGGCGATTAATTGGCTCGGAGGAAATATGACTACATGACTTAATGGGCGTGTCCTTCAGTCCATCTCATCCTTGAATTATTGAGCCACTTAGCGGAGACACTTCCTAAAGTTTCATGAGCGTGAAGAGCGGTTAATAAGCTGTGAATCATTATGGGTCATTATGCGCTCACCTGAATGGAATCCATTTGTGACAGCGCCACGCCGACCGATACAGCGCCGAACGCGCGGACGGATTCAATTATTTGTCTTTTTTTTTTTAAAGTGTATAATACTCGAGATTCACGAAACTGTCACCTCCCGAAAAACGAGGAAGTTCAGAGGAACTTTACATCTTTATGGTACACTGAGCTACACACGTCAGTCCTTGCAGCAGAGGAGCTTACACTCTAATATCCCCACTATAGTCACACACTATTATTATACATGTATATAGCTCTGACATATACCGCAGTGCTGTACAGAGAAGCTTACACTCTAATGTCCCCTCCCCCACAGTCACATCAGTCTCTGTACAGAGGAGCTTACACTCTAATGTTCCCCCCAAGGTCACACACTATTATTATACATATTTATAGCTCTGACATATACCACAGCGCTATACAGAGAACACTGATCAAGTCACATCAGTCTCTGTACAGAGGAGCTTACACTCTAATGTCCCCTCCCCCACAGTCACATCAGTCTCTGTACAGAGGAGCTTACACTCCAATGTCCCCCCCCCCTCAGTCACACGCTATTATTATACATTTATATAGCTCTGACATATACCACAGCGCTGTACAGAGAACACTGAGCCAGTCACACCAGTCTCTGTACAGAGGAGCTTACCCTCTAATGCCCCCCTCTCAGTCACACACTATTATTATACATATTTATAGCTCTGACATATACCACAGCGCTGTACAGAGAACACTGAGCCAGTCACACCAGTCTCTGTACAGAGGAGCTTACCCTCTAATGCCCCCCTCTCAGTCACACACTATTATTATACATATTTATAGCTCTGACATATACCACAGCGCTGTACAGAGAACACTGAGCCAGTCACACCAGTCTCTGTACAGAGGAGCTTACACTCCAATGTCCCCCCCCCTCAGTCACACGCTATTATTATACATTTATATAGCTCTGACATATACCACAGCGCTGTACAGAGAAAACTGAGCCAGTCACACAAGTCTCTGCATCAGTGAGACATAACCTTCTGGATAATAACACTCCTTGTGTGACTCTTTCGCAGCACTGTATGACACAGAGTCAGTGTGATCTGGCCCAGCACACATAAATGTGTTATTCTGCAGTAAATATAACACAACAACATGTATAAACACTGCACACCATAAGATACCAGAAATTCCCCTTTTAAAGAGGTAAATGACTTCTGCTACAAAATACATTATTCCAGGAAAGAAATATTTGACACAATGTGTCGGCTCCGGCAGCAGTAGGCGTTCGTGTTCGGTGGTCTAGCGCTCCCTGTGCAGCTAATTATGTGGCATTGTGCGGGCCCCGGTACTTGTGACAAGCTCGCCTCCTGATCCCGGATTTTCACACCTTGCCATTAATACATTAGTTCATTAAATAGATGTGAAATAGGTTCCCGCTGACGGTCGCTGTGGTGCACGTTTGCCTTGGCTTCCATGTTCAGTAGCCGGCAGGGCGTCCAGAGGTGCAATTCCCACCTAACAAGAGCCGTTGTTTTAGATAATGAAGATCTCTGCGTCCTGTCACACCGGCAAAGAACCTTCAAGATCACAAACTAATAATTAAAGATTAAAAATAACAAAGTAACGAGAGCTTGTCGAGGGGTGACATCTAAAAAATTGGGCTACACAGTGGTATATATTTATAGAGCGCCGACAATTTACGCAGCGCTTTACATTGTTGAACATTCACATCAGTCCCTGCACCTTAAGGAGATTACAATCTAAGGTCCCTATCTCCCATGCATAAATACAAGGGCCAATATAAGACAGGAGCCAATTCCTATCGATTCAGTTCAGATGTCTCCAGTGGAAGGTTCTGTTAATACTTCATCATACAAAGACATTGTACACAATTGTGCTCTTCCAACCTCGCAGTAACAGTTGGGTGAAGACCCTTTTCTGTTCCTCCATGACTGCCCCCTGTGTACAAAGCCAGCTCCATAAAGACACGATGTGACCAGCTTGGTGTGGAGGAACTTGAGAGTCCTGCACAGATTCCTGACCTCAACCCTACTGAACACCTTTGGGAGTAGTGATCCAGGTCTTCTCATCCAACATCAGTACCAGAATGTACCCTCACAAATGGGCACAGATTCCCAAAGTCCCCACAATCCCTGAGCTGAGTTACTGGGTCTGTACACCTGCTGTGCCCATTATGAGGAGCTCCCACCATCCCTGTGCTGAGTTCCCGGGTCTGTACACCCGCTGTGCCCATTATGAGGAGCTCCTACCATCCCTGTGCTGAGTTCCGGGGTCTGTACACCTGCTGTGCCCATTATGAGGAGCTCCCACCATCCCTGTGCTGAGTTCCCGGGTCTGTACACCCGCTGTGCCCATTATGAGGAGCTCCCACCATCCCTGTGCTGAGTTCCCGGGTCTGTACACCTGCTGTGCCCATTATGAGGAGCTCCCACCATCCCTGTGCTGAGCTCCCGGGTCTGTACACCCGCTGTGCCCATTATGAGGAGCTCCTACCATCCCTGTGCTGAGTTCCGGGGTCTGTACACCCGCTGTGCCCATTATGAGGAGCCCCCACCATCCCTGTGCTGAGTTCCCGGGTCTGTACACCTGCTGTGCCCATTATGAGGAGCTCCCACCATCCCTGTGCTGAGCTCCCGGGTCTGTATCCCCGCTGTGCCCATTATGAGGAGCTCGCACCATCCCTGTGCTGAGTTCCCGGGTTTGTACACCCGCTGTGCCCATTATGAGGGGCCCCCACCATCCCTGTGCTGAGCTCCCGGGTCTGTATCCCCGCTGTGCCCATTATGAGGGGCTCCCACCATCCCTGCTGGATTTGTTCCTATTTTATATTATGGAGAATTGAACGGAAGGAGCCGGAAGTGACAAAGGTGGAGATGAGCTGCAAGGTATGGCAGGGAGATCTGACTGTTGCAGCATCCAAGACATAAGGGTTGACTCGGTCTCCACCTATTAATAAAATATCACAGTTGGCTGGACTGACCCATTATTTGTGCATTGCCGCCCGTCTCCAGTAACAAATTCCCTTTCGCTACGGCCGGAGCAGCACATTAATCCAGCGTACAGATTGTTTTGTGGTCCAGTTGCAAGTCTCTGCAGCACATTATAGCCGGAGACGGAACGACCTGCGATAAAATAATAGAGCCGGCGATACAATGTAACGTTTATGCGCTCGCCTCCTCTACGCAGAGGCAGCTACGGCTTAATGAGCGCAGGAGGCGTCTGGAGACCCGCGTCTCGGCTCAGGGCGAGGTGACCCCTGGACAGGTGCCCCAGACACCTCAACGGCCACTTATCACCGGCTGCCGTGTGCTCATTAGTACCATATGTGGGGCTATAAATACACAGATTCCTCGCCAATCCTTATTTACATGAGGAAAACATCTGATTAATAAGAGGCGGCCGGAGAAATGTCGCACGGCAATGGCTGGAGAGAGAGAGACATGGAAATTAAAGGGCCATTATACAGACAGTAATGTATATCGGTTGGTGGAGATATAAGTGGTGTATAGCGGGGGTGGGGTTGCCATATTTCCCAGGAAGCTGATGATGATCCCATAACAGGAAATGGATAACTTTCAATTTGAAGATTGTTTAGCGTAAACTGACATCCAGCAACAGGCTGCAGAGATTCTATTTATGTATCCATGATGGATGGTGAACGGAGCGCCCCTCAAGTGTCAGATAGAGCCCACCTCATTTCCTACCCGAAGGACATCCAGCTCTTTACTCACCACCCTGACTGTCCCTGGCCCGCCCCTTTCCTTCATTGGATTTCAGTTCTGTCAATCATGGAGGCTCATCATCACATGCGGGCGTTACCTAGGGCGGTCTGCATGCAAATATATCCTGCCTAGGAACGCTCACTCCTGCAGACTGACACACAACCTTTAGTGCTTTCCCCCATAGTTCTCTTAAGGGTCACGGGAGGACATATAGTAGCGTCCTCCCGTGACCCAAAGCTCCGTATATAGCGAGCTACAGCTCGCGGTATACTGAGACCGCCACAGCCGGGACGGATCCCAACAATGGTGTTGAGAGCCACCCAGCTGTGTGAGTGACAGCTGGCTCTGCCTATCTAGAGGTAGAGCCAGCTGTGCCCGCCCCCTCCCCCGTCCGTTCCGCCAGTCAGCGATGGAGGATTGTAGCGGGAATCCCTGCGGGGAGCGCAAACTGACAGTCACGGCTCCCTGCAGGGAGATGAGCGATAAGTGAGCGAGCGACGGTATGTGTTCCCTCACTTCCCGATCTACTGAGCCGACGTTTGACAGTCTCATTGTCACACGTCGGCTCGAACTATGAGGGTGATTGATTTTCACTCCCCTCATAGTTCTCCTTTAAGGCATTTTGATATTTGCATAACTCCTCCCAAGAGCCCGTCCAATGCTTGCAGCAATGCATTCAATCTGTGGCTTTTATACTTTGCACAATAATACTTGCCGGGATCCAAACCCGTTCCTATTTAGCAAAGTGTTTCAATGATTGCGACGCAATAAAGTGAACCAACCGTCATGCAGAGATGCGGCCACTATGTACGTTCGACCTTTGATCTCCCGATGAGAGTCGTAGTACCCTGCTCTTTTGCAGGCGGTGCAGGACTAGCGAGGGCGGGCAGGCACACGAGGGGTTAAGCCGGAAAATCTTTTATTGTGAGCTCGGGGATGCCGGTGAGAAGAGACAGTCGGCGGAGGGAGAGATACAGTGATGGGGGAACAGATGGAAGATGTACCCAGGGCATCAATTATTAAGTAGAGGCAGAAGATGCAGCGCAGCACAGGAATATGTGCGGAGACAGAAAGCGGATCCGCCTCTAATGGTCCAGATTTTATTACGCATCCCGCGAAAAAAAAAAAAATGAGAGAGAGGCTCTCCGGCGGGAGGGTCCCGAGACCCCAGGGCCACTGCGACATTCTGCCTTCATTTCATCATCTTTACCATTAAACAGAGGATTGGATAACAGGAAGCGAGAGTTCCATGTGTGTTTATAACAACACTCCACCCCCAACAGCAATTCAGATATAACCCCCAAGCTGGATGACGTTCACTCCGCTCTCTGCATCAGAAACATTTCTTTTTATAAAATACTTGTCTTCCCTTTTTTTCATCCTTTGTTGCATCTCACTGTGCTGATCTTCTGCAGCCACTTCCTGTCTACATGCACTCCAGCGATGGCTACATGGCATTTCTCAGGACGGGTTTCCTGATGGTGACAACAGTGGACCACGTCTGCGCAATGTGTTGAAACGGCCGCTTGTAGTCTCCATCGGAAGCCCATGTGACGGGGCGACAACTCAGAGGGACACAGCGTTGTCCCCCTTACAGGAAGTGCCTTAACATTATTTCCCTTTATTGTTACTTTTATGCTACTTTTTGTTTATGGTTTTGATCACATTAAGGCCCCATTCACACTCCGTGCTGCGTGCGGGGCCGTACCAAGTAGCTGCCGGGAAGGACAGGTGCTGCGTGTGATAAGAACGCAGCCACCGTCCTTCTCTATGGGGCTACGCGGCCGTACGCTCACCTCATTTGCAGGTCCGTAGGGGTGCGGGTTTTCTGGCTGGGACGCATACATGTTCCATTCCGGCGGCGTATGAATACGAACACCCGCACCCCTACGGACCTGCAAATGAGGTGAGCGTACGGCCGCGTAGCCCCATAGAGAAGGACGGGGGCTGCGTTCTAATCACACGCAGCACCTGTCCTTCCCGGCAGCTACTTGGTACGGCCCAGCACGCAGCACGGAGCTGTACGTGCCTGCCGATTCGTGTGTGAATGAGGCCTAAAGGAGAACTATGAGGTGAGTGATTTTCACTCACCCTCATAGTTCGAGCCGACCTGTGACAATGAGACTGACACACGTCGGCTTAATAGATCGGGAAGTGAGCGAACACATACCGTCGCTCGCTCACTTCTCGATCATGTCCCTGCAGAGAGCGGTGACTGTCAGTCACGGCTCCCTGCAGGGATTCCCCCCTCCCGCTCCAATCTTCCAGCGCTGAGTGGAGGAACAGACTGGGAGGGGGCGGGCACAGCTGGCTCTGCCTCTAGATAGGCAGAGCCCGCTGTCACTCACACAGCTGGGTGGATCTCGACAGCAATGTCAGAATCCGTCCCAGCTGCGGCGCTCTTAGTCGACCGCGAGCTGTAGCTCGCTATATACTGAGCTTTGGGTCACAGGAGGTCGCTAGTATATGTCCTCCCATGACCCTTAAGAGAACTATGGGGAAAAACACTTACACATAGTTCTCCTTTAATATTGGGAACATCACCCAAAACATAGTTTTATTTCCCTTTATTGTCACTTTCATGTTGATATTTAGGATTATTATTCTATTATTCTCACCTGCAACATACTAATTTAAATTTCCTTTGTTGTTGCTTTTGAGTTCCTTTTTGTTGATTAATATGTTTTTGTTATTATTTACTCATATTGATGGCTAAAAAGGTTCTCAGCGTCCACATGTGATACCTGCAGGGCCAAACAAGGCTCGGCCTTGGGGCAGCAGGGGGTAGAGCGGCAGCAGGAGTGTGGAATTCCTATCTCCTGATGCCCGGGACATGCAGTTCTGGGCGCCGGGCGGGTAGTTGTCTTCTCCATTTAGCCCTGCTTTGGGCAAGCAGAGCTAAATGTGGAGCGGGGAAGCCGCCGGGTTTCCTGATGGTGACAACAGTGGACCATGTCTGCGCAATGTGTGTTGAAACGCCTGCTTGTAGTCTCCATGGGAAGCCCATGTGACGGGGCGACAAAGCAAGGACAAGCAGGGCTAAATGTGGAGCGCGGAATCCGACGCCGCTCGTTCTGTACAAGTGATAAAAAAGTAAAAATATAAATAAAGAAAAAAAAAATTCAAAATTAAGACCAACCCTGCCGACGCGCCATCTGGAGGGAAATTTGGCGGGGAGGGGGGCACATTGAGGAACCTGGCCTTGGGGGCGCAGAGAAAGTAAGTCCGGGTCTGGATACCTGCAAACCTTATTCTAACCTATGCTGGAAAATAAAATCCCGGATGCTGGATTTTGAGAAGGGCGATCCTCCGCCCAAAAAGGCATTTGTGAATCCCGCCACGCAGGATCCATCGCAGCAGCGGCCCGTCCCTGACGCGGACGGGGGGCCCTTAATAGCCGGCAGTTTAGTCGTCTGTGGCGAGCAGAATTGATATTTTACAATCCGCTTCCCGGGCGCCGTCACGATACAAAAGTATCGATCTTTACTCTCCGTGTGAAGTTCAGAATGTGCGGCGAATCGTCGCGAAGAGGCAGAAATACAGGTCGCCGGCGCTCTGCTTTTCGGGCGGAGATAAGAAAATGGAGGTCTCGGCAGAAAGTGATAAAAGCTCTTTTGTGTGAAAGGCTTCCGAGAAATTGCAAAACGAGATTCCCATTTTCCGGAGACGCCGCGGTGCTTCACGTGTAACGCGCCTCTTGCAGGTTATCACCTCCATCCCCCGGGTTACGCCGCCGGACGCCGGGCCAGATGGAATTGCTTGAAATGTCTGCGGCTTAACGCTGAACCCATATCCCATGGGGGGGGGGAGGAGTGTCAGGGGCAACCGAGTCCTATCCATCTACTGAGAGGGGCTGACTGAGTCGTTCCGCAAATGGTTACAATGAAACAAGCCATTTCCCGGTCTGGTGGCGGAGTCTCGGCCCGGCCGTGTTATTATCCTCCTCCAGGTAAACGTTTATCGCTCCTGCGTCGGCTCTCACCTTGAACCGGGGAACCGTTTACCAAACGTTTATCAGACATCAGCTCGCCTTCCGACACGCGGAGATCCGAATAATATTCTTAAAAGGAACTTAAAGCCTCACAAATGGACTTACGATAAACGTGTGAATGTTATCAGTCTGAATCTTCATCCTCCAAGTGGACCTTTAAGTCACTTTAAAAGCCTTTAAGAATAAATTCCTGACATCATTATACGGCAGTACTATCAGTTTTTTGTTTCCACTTTCCTTTCATTAAAAAGGTCATCCAGTGACTTTGCCTAGGCTGAGATTATGTCATCAGTCTGCTGCAGGCAGGGAGAAGCATTTCCTCAGTCTCCCCTCCCCCAGGGATCAGTCTGCTACAGGCCGGAGGAAGCATTTCCTCAGTCTCCCCTCCCCCAGGGATCAGTCTGCTACAGGCCGGAGGAAGCATTTCCTCAGTCTCCCCTCCCCCAGGGATCAGTCTGCTACAGGCCGGAGGAAGCATTTCCTCAGTCTCCCCTCCCCCAGGGATCAGTCTGCTACAGGCCGGAGGAAGCATTTCCTCAGTCTCCCCTCCCCCAGGGATCAGTCTGCTACAGGCCGGAGGAAGCATTTCCTCAGTCTCCCCTCCCCCAGGGATCAGTCTGCTACAGGCCGGAGGAAGCATTTCCTCAGTCTTCCCTCCCCCAGTGATCAGCCTGCTGCAGACAGGAGGAAGCATTTCCTCAAGTCTCCTCCCCAAGTGATCAGACTTCTGCAGGCAGGAGGAAGCATTTCCTCAGTCTCCCCTCCCCCAGTGATCAGCCTGCTGCAGACAGGAGGAAGCATTTCCTCAAGTCTCCTCCCCAAGTGATCAGACTTCTGCAGGCAGGAGGAAGCATTTCATCAGTCTCCTTTCCCCAGTGATCGGTCTGCTACAGGCAGGAGGAAACATCTCCTCAGTCTCCCCTCCCCCCCGTGATCAGACTGCTGCAGGCAGGAGGAAGCATTTCCTCAATGTCCCCTTCCCCAGTGATCAGACTTCTGCAGGCGGGAGGAAGCATTTCATCAGTCTCCTTTCCCCAGTGATCGGTCTGCTACAGGCAGGAGGAAACATCTCCTCAGTCTTCCCTCCTCCCAGTGATCAGACTGCAGCATTGTAACTTCATAGCAAGAGGCAGCAGCAGGGGGCTGATCTGTGTCAGATAGCACAGCGGCCATTCTCTGAGCCGACGTTTGAGTCAGGGAAGTAAAAGCTGACCCTGGATAATGAGACATTTTTGCATTTTAGGCCAGCTACTTAGAAGAAAAAAAAATGCTATCATTGTTACGACCTCATCAGCTGCAGGGGAGGTCGAAAACTTGGCTGTGCTGCCTCTATCGCAAGACTGGCTGAACAGAATCACAACCTTTAGCCCAGCAATGACAGCTCACATATATATATTTCAGCGGCGTAGTTCTCGGCTTGCCCGGCGTTCAGCTTTCCCCGTCAGCAGCCAGAGTCTTGTGGGTTTTCTGGCGTTCGGATTTGGGAAGAGCGCGGCGCAGTCGCCGACACCCGTCATGTATATTTCACGCCCGGCTCTCTAATTGGAGATGTTTTTCTCTTATTATCCGTCTGGCAGTTCAGGAAATCAACAATAAATTGTGAAGGTGAACTGACAATCTTCGCCGGCGTCCATCCAGACCTCCGTTTCATGCGTCGCGGCGCCGTGTATTAATCAGCGGCAATGTCCACATCACAACGGCGCTCCTCATTCGGCAAACAAAAGAACAAAATGATTATTGATTAATCAGCGCCATAAATAACGCACGCAGATAAAACTCCAAATTAAGCAAATAATGATTTCTTTCTCTTTTCCATTTTTTTTTGCGACGGCCACACAGGAAATTAAAACCGCCGCCGTCGCTTTCCTTTTATCCTCGGCGGCTTTTGTCTGACGTGCGCGCAATCAGAAATTACCAGTAACTCATTGTTAAACTGGGAATAAGAATACCCGCCGCGGATCCTCGGAGGAAATCACGCCGGACAAGGATTCTGCGGGTGTCTTGTACTCCGCTGATGGCGGTCCGGGGGGCTTCCAATGACGCATCGCGTGGACGGGTTTTGGGTATAAGAAGCACTTGCTTCATGGGAAAGAATGCAGCGGGAGTAGCCTACTCCAGGACAGAGGTGACTACGCAATGGCGGGAAGAAGGGAATTATGGGAAAACACAGATGTAGCCATAAAGAGCTTTAGGCCCCGTTCCCACTGCACGATTTGCATATCGCGCGACATCGCGAGATTTGCCGCGCGATATCGCGTTCAAGCTTGCATTGAGCAAGCTTGAATCGCGGCTAAATCCGCTCCAAAAAGGGTCCTGCTGTAGCGACACACGACCCGCGACAGCAGGACCCTTTGCCCCATTGAAATGCATTGGAGCGCGATATCGCGCGGTAATTTGCCGCGATATCGCGGGAATTACCGCGCGATAAATCGCTCAATGTGAACGGGGCTTTAGGGTCCGCGTCAATCGGCTTGGGGTTTTGCATCCTTAAGGTCCCCACACACCTTACGATAATTGTACGATAATCGCGGGAAATCCCGCGATCGTACGATGATCGTAAGGTGTGCGGAAGCCGTGCGACCTCTACTACAGTAAGGTCGCACAACTTTAAACTTACGAACATGTTTCAAAACCCGCCGAGCATCGTACGATGTTCGGCGGGTCTGTAGCATGTTCGTGAGATCAAAGCCGGACGGGCCGGTGTGCGCAAGCGCACACTGCCCGTTCGGCATTGCGGTCATCGGAAGCCCGCCCCTCAGGGGGCGTGGCTTGCGATCATCGCCAGTACGATCTGCCTATGCAAGATAGGCAGATCGTGCGTTTTTTTAAGTACCTTAGAACCATCGCAAGACAAAAGTCTTGCGATGGTTGTAAGGTGTGTGCCCAGCATTATACAAGTCTATGAGAAAACATAACCCATTTGAAGCAGGTCAAAGGCAAGTCAGAAGAAGGTCAAATACACAAGTCAGTGAATTCCGAATCATCTCAAACTGATGCCACCAACATAAGACCTTATCCTCCGGCCAGATGGTCATAGAGGTGACTGGTCCCTGTGACAGCTGTAGTATAACGATTAGACATGCGCACTGGCAAAAAACGTGTTTAGTTTCGATTGGGATTTTGCGTTATTTCGTTTTTCGGGATTCGGGTGTGAAAGTCGATTCGGATTCGGACGAAATTCGTTAGCGGTAGTCCATTCGAAAGTTCGTTTCTTATTCGTTTCGTTCATTTGTTCGTTGCAGCAAAGTGACCTTTGGAGAAGGAGAAAAACATTTTTTTCCCTTCAAACGTCACTTTGCTGCAAACGAATGAATGAAACGAATAAGAAACTAAAACGAACGTTCGAGCGAACTACCGCTAACGAATTTCGTAAACTGAAATTTCGGATTCGTTTGCATTCGTCATATCCGTAATTCGGAATTCAAATACATCCGAAACTTCGTCCGAATTTCGTTTCGGAATCGCACATGTCTAATAACGATGGGCTACATGGGCCAAAGATGAGACTTTGATAGCCATATAGGCCGTTCCCTTTGTGCCGGCCCTCGTGAGAGGAAAACTATGGAGGTTTTAGGTCACTTTTGTATGTTTTTAAACTGATCTTTTATATCGGGGTATCTCTCTCCCCATCGCCACCTCTCTCTTGCCCCATTGTCCTCTCACTTTCCCCATCCCCATCTCTCTTGCCCCATTGTCCTATCACTCTCCCCATCTCCCTCTTGCCCCATTGCCCTCTCACTCTCCCCATCTCGCTCTTGCCCCATTGTCCCCTCACACTCCCCGTCTCTCTCTTCCACTGTTGTTTTCTCACTCTCCCCATCTCTCTCTTGCCCCATTGTCCCCTCACTCTCCCCGTCTCTCTCTTCCACCGTTGTTTTCTCACTCTCCCCATCTCTCTTCCACCATTGTCCCCTCACTCTCCCCATCTCTCTCTTGCCCCATTGCCCTCTCACTCTCCCCATCTCTCTTCCACCATTGTCCTCTCACTCTCCCCATCTCCCTCTTGCCCCATTGCCCTCTCACTCTCCCCATCTCTCTCTTCCACCATTGTCCTCTCACTCCCCCCATCTCTCTTCCACCATTGTCCTCTCACTCCCTCCATCTCTCTCTTCCACCATTGTCCCATCACTCTCCCCATCTCTCTTCCACCATTTTCCTCTCACTCCCCCCATCTCTCTTCCAGCATTGTCCCCTCACTCTCCCCATCTCTCTTCCACCACTGTCCCCTCACTCTCCCCATCTCTCTTCCACCATTGTCCCCTCACTCTCCCCATCTCTCTCTTCCACCATTGTCCCCTCACTCTCCCCATCTCTCTTCCACCATTGTCCCCTCACTCTCCCCATCTCTCTCTTCCACCATTGTCCCCTCACTCTCCCCATCTCTCTCTTCCACCATTGTCCTCTCACTCTCCCCATCTTTTGCCCCATTGTCCTCTCACTCTCCCCCTTTCTCTCTCTCCATCACCTTCTCCCTGCCTCTCTTTCCTCATTTCTCTTGTGCTATTGAGCTCTATCAATAGAGAGAAACTAAAAAAAACACACAAAAAAGGATCTTAATGCTCCACCAGCCGTCTCCATTAAAATACTAAATTGTTCTTTTTTCATAATTTTATATTTACCGGAATATAAGCAGAAAATATTTTTTAAAAGGCAAACAAAACCGCTGTCCTTACACCCGGATCATCGCTGACTTCTGCTGGATATAAGATCGGCCAACGGGATTCTATAAGTAAAATCCCTTGAATTGGGTCCTGAAAGACGTCTGAAGATAGGATCCTCCTGATGGTGACAACAGTGGATCATGTCAGTGTAATGTGTGCTGAAATGGCCACACCGTAGGAAGCTTGAGCGACAATGCAAAGCAGCAACTGGGAACTACGGACAGACCGTTGTCACCTTCTAACAGGAAGTGCCTGGACAAGGACCTCGATGGCAGGATCACCGGGGATTATTTGAAGGATCGTCGCACATTTGATCGAGGATGTTAAAAATGACACCAACATGTTAAATCTGATGTGAAATGCAATGATGGGACGGCGTGCACTTTACTCATGCTGCAGATTTCTTTTATAGGACCTGAGATGCTGGCGGTGTCAGCGGAGGGGTCAGTAGGAGATATAAAAGGGGACCCGGGCATAAACTTTGCACGAGGACCCGAGGCTCGGGCAGCACCTCTGGCAGGTTCTCTGTGCTCGGCGAGGAGATAGATATAAAATGAGCTCTGTAATGGGCCCATTCCGCAGTATAATCTGCCATCATCTTCCATTTCCTTCACTCCCCTCTGTCGGAGTGTCAGCCGAGATTTGGTGTGATTGTCTCACTGGAGACAAAGGATGCCACCCACCCCGCCGCCTCGTACGCGCCATTCATCATGGAAACTGCAATAAGACGGCGGATACGGAGCGATATTACATTGCTGCCGTTTCCAGTGTGAACCATCCCCCGCATAACGCAGGAGGGTGAAAATTTCCCATCATTTCTCATCCGCTGCGTCCTAGTTCAGGCTGCCAGGACCAAATCGCTGACTGAAAGCCGAAAAGGTGGAAAGATGAAGTTTAATCTGCTTGCGTTTCGGCTTCCCTGCTCCCTCCCCTCCCCCCGTTTCAGGTAAAAAAAACACCTTTCTGCTTTCATCACATATGTCATCACCGGGTCCCTCTGCTTTCTGGGGCCGGCAGGCGGCGGTACATAGCTTGCCGAAAACATCACAGCACCTGACCTCATTACTCCTCTCAAGAGCCCTCAGCCCTGACGAAGCAGTGTGCAGGCTGTTGGGAGGAGTCATGCAAATATTAAAATGGGTGGGTGTCAGCCTGGAGGAGTGGGTGTTCCTGGTGGGATGTCCCTCGCCGCCCTCGTGCACAATGGAGGTCCATGCAACCTGCATTAGACACGATGATGTCCGTGGTCTGTAAGGCCGCTGGAGTGAAGGGGAGAAGAGGCTACGGGGACCGGGTCCCCTCAACAGAGCTCAGCCCCCTGATACAAGCAGTGGGCGGGCTCTTGGGAGGAGTTATGCAAATATCAAAATGTCTTGATGGGTGGATGTCAGTCTGGAGGAGTGGGCGTTCCTAGGCAGGCTGTATCTGCATAGGTAACGCCCACATATGATGCTGAGCGTCCATGACTGAAAGAACTGGAATCCAATGAATGAAAGGGATGGGCCAGAGACACTAGGACTGGGGAGGAAGGTGCTAGATGATGCAGGATGTGGTGGGCCAGAGACACTGAGACTGGGGAGGAAAGAGCTAGGAAGTGCAGTCCAGAGACACTGGGGCTGGGGAGTAAAGAGCTAGATGATGCAGGATGTGGTGGGCCAGAGACACTGAGACTGGGGAGTAAAGAGCTAGATGATGCAGGATGTGGTGGGCCAGAGACACTGGGACTGGGGAGTAAAGAGCTAGATGATGCAGGATGTGGTGAACCAGAGACACTGGGGCTGGGGAGGAAGGAGCTAGATGATGCGGGATGTGGTGGGCCAGAGACACTGGGGCTGGGGAGTAAAGAGCTAGATGATGCAGGATGTGGTGGGCCAGAGACAATGGGACTGGGGAGTAAAGAGCTAGATGATGCAGGATGTGGTGGGCTGGAGGCACTGGGTTTGGGGAGGAAGGTGCTTGATGATGCTTGCAGCCAGGAAATGAGGCGGGCTCTATCTAGCTTTCCGCAGCTTCCAATGCACATCATGAGACGCTCACAGTGTGCTCCTGGTAGCCTCAGACCATGTGACCTCTCAAAGTGACAGTTTTCTTTTTTCTCAGCATTGTTACCAACATGTGATATTTTCCTCCCAATAATCATGTGATTCGCAATGTTAAGCTCCACTGATCCATGTACAGCACACATATAATGACAGGCCCACTTTATCAAGGAAACACGCCATTTGCAAAAGTAACAATGTAACAGTCCGTCGGCGTTTCCCTGCCGCCGAGCTCTGATTGGCCGCCTGGCTCGTTCTTAGTAAATCCCATCGCTGGTAATGAAGTTTTCAGGGATACGACGTGCGCCGCGCCGGCAGCGGAAGATGCTGTAATGAAGCTTTTATTTAATCACAGTATCAGGTGGCTTACATACGTCGCGGCGTGGATTTCGCTTTCATTTCACGAGTCACAAAACAGTAGTTACCGGCTGTCATTATGTCAGATGCGCGCGCGCTTCCTTCTCCGCCGAGGAAAACAGACGCAACCAAAAAACATAACAAAAAATAAAATGTAAGTTTTGCTCCCGCGATGACACGCTCGGCGATCTCATGGAGAATTACCGCCTGGTCAGGAGGGCGTCCTACCGGGCCGGCCCACCCGAGCGACAGAAAACTGGAGCCGCAAGCAAGGGTCGGACCGATCACGGCGATTGTGATTAAGTCGGCGTCGCTTGCGTTCCCATGTTTAATGCAGTCGTGTATTCATTAAAGAATCATTATACCAGTATAAGAATCTGAATATTGCTCCGCACAGCATGCATCAGACAGGGAAGGGGAGGGGCCAATTGGGTGCCGATGTTTGCACATGTGCTGGCAGAGGGATGACCTCATCAGTCTCCTGCTGCTCCTTCACTGTCCAGTTACTGGCAGCCTAGTTGCAGCAGGGTAAAATCAGGTCAGGGCCATCCCTATAATTAGGCAGCATCAGACGGCATTTCATTGGGTCATGTGGAGAGCTCTTAGCAAACTGACGCTCTGGCCAGCTTCCTACCCAGATCGCTGACATCACTGGTTGCCAGGAGCTAAGCAGGTTGCTCTGGCTGGCATCCCACCCAACCCCTGGCATCCCGCATGAGGTACCATGCACCAG
>NW_017306639.1:177183-177440 GCF_000935625.1 Nanorana parkeri | reverse complement strand
TGTGTACAAATCAGGACCTTTGCTGCACTGAAATCCCATGCCGAGTTGTCAGCTCTACCTAGACAGCAGAACTGCTGTTTCCATGACTCCCAAAAAGCCTGTATGGGCTCTTGGGTGATGTATTTCCGGTGGGTATAAGAATTGACTTCCCAGCAGCTGCCCCTGCAAGAATTTGAGAAGCCTGGCGATGACATCACAAGGGAGCGGTGAAGCTTTCTCACTACAGAAACAAAGTTAAAAATAATGAATGGTGGGAC
>NW_017306639.1:176510-176779 GCF_000935625.1 Nanorana parkeri | reverse complement strand
TTTGGGTCATGCCTAGGCAAATCCTTAAAGGTGCCCACAGACAGCATGCTTTGCAAGCTGCATATGATTATTTATAACGGGTGTTTCCGGGATGAATAAAGTGTTACGTTGTAAACACATCACAGAAACAGAACACCGGTGTATAATCACATCTGATGCACACGCCGCAGCCGGAGTTCTCCCACAGCCTGGGGCAGATAGTCGGAGGGACCCTCAGCAGGAACTGCTCTGTGGTGAATGGTCTGTGATGGATTATTGGGACTCTTTAT
>NW_017306639.1:171576-176479 GCF_000935625.1 Nanorana parkeri | reverse complement strand
ACATTTGCCTGCAGCTGCTTTATAAATAGGTGACATGCTGGATGTTACATTTCCCATGATAAAAAAAATCAATGTATCAATTTCTATTCTATTCTTTTTATTGTGTGGATCCTCCTATAAGGTCAGAGAGATCCCCGCCCCCCTTTCTGTGCACGCCATAGCAGTGCTTTGTTCATGCGGAGCGCAGAATCCCGACACGCGAAGCACCTGACACGCTAAACCTCCGTGTGAAGGGAGATTAACACGGGCTCCAGCTTGGCAGCCATTAGTGCCGTGCGTTCCCCGTGCTCGCTTATTTAGGGTGATAGGGAATTAAGCATGCACATAGATAATGTTCGCACAGCCCCGAGCAAAACAGAAATCTCACTCGGCTCATGGAGCGACACGTATGAGAATATACGAGGCGGTCGCACAGCCGCAATCTCGTACACCCGACGCAGCGTTTGTTTCTGGGTGTGTGTTTTACAAAAGGCTGAAACTGTACTAAGCCCAATCACCTAAATACATGAACAAAGTCTTACATTTCAGCCACAGCCTGAGTAGAGGAGCCTGTCCCCTGCCAGCACGCTGCAGAAGAAGACCCTTGTTCTGTGTGTGGAAGCAGTGATCTCCCTGCAGAGGTCCAACACGCCCTCTGCTGAGTCAGAGACAGAATCTCTCCTATCAGCAGAAAGACAAAAAAAACAATATATTAAAATCAGGGGCGTAATTAGAAATCACAGGGCCCCATAGTAAAATCTTGCATGGGGCCCTGTGATTTCTAGATACGCCCACCTGATAACCCAAACAGCCCACCTGAGGGTGACCCTGCAGAGCCCACCATAGACTATCTATGGTGGGATCTGCTGGGTCTCAGGTGGGCAATAAAGCGCTCTTACCTGTCTACCCCGATCCTCTGTCTGCCTCCTTCTCCTCCACGATTGCTGGCGGGGCCCCGCCTCCCCATCACTAAGCCCCACCTTCTCCATCGCTGCCGACGACTGGCCCAGCCACCTCCTCCGAAGCTGCTGGTTGTCACCGACTGTGAGGAGGAACGTGCCGTTCCACATGTGAATAGCGACACGTTCCTCCTCACAGCCTCCAGTGACAGCCAGCGGTGCCATAGCAACCCGCAGAGCATCAGGGGGGATGTCCTGGCCAGGCCCCCCTGTGCCCCGGGCGCCATAGCGGCCGCCTGGGTCGCTATGGTGATTGTTACGCCACTGATTAAAATGTTCTAGCTTAAGATATTCTATGACCTTTAAGAGTCGGAGAATGACCCACAATTCAGTGTGCAAAAGACGAACATTTCTCATTGGGTGCAATAGATACTTCAAAAGTCTGCACGGGCCCAATGAAACAAATCAGATGATGGATGCTATTTACTTACTTTATTTTGCCGCCATTTAATAGGAAAGCTGCCACAGCGGATCCAGCCACGGTCAGATGTGCGCACCGCTCACCGCAGCGCAGATGACATAAGTGCGCCACTGCTGAACATCAGCAACACCTGGCAGGGAGGGCACGGTGGGGGGACGACGACTTGACATCCGAGTGGGCCATGAATACAAAGACACCGGCATTGTCGGCATTAATTAGGCAGCGGGCACAGGCAGCTGTGTCTGTACAATTACCTACGCCGCACCAAACACCTCATTATTTATTCAAATAAACAGAGGCCTAACAGAGGCCTAATGATGTAAACTGTTCTACGTGTGCAGCCGGATCTCACGCAGCGAGGGCAGGAAGCTAACGGCCGCTTTAAATGGCATTTACCGGCAACGTTCTCTCCTTTAAAACAATAAAATGCAGAATTAACTCTTCCCGTGCTACTACGTGTGGGATTTGTGCCAATACTGAAGTGGCCAGGAGCCTATACGGCAACCTTCGGAGCAGCCGACTGCCGCGGTGGACATTTATATAGCACTGTACATGATTCAGCTGTGAGCTTGCGTTAACTTTAACTTGCTTGAAGTCCATGACGTTTACAAAGAGCACGTGGACCTCGGGGGGTTAAACCTAACTTCCCAATGCAATAAAAGGGCATGGATGACACCACTAATGGCCGCTGGGAGTCTATAAGCCATCAAAGCCTTCTAACTCAAAAGCCTAATTCAATACTTAGGCAAGGATCATGCCACTAACAGCCACTGGGTGACTAGAATTGGTGCAAGGATTCCATCAATTCTGCCGCTCAACACAATCATGCTACTAATGGTCCCTGTATTTAAAACAGCCAAGGCCCTCCCACCATTTAATGGCCCAACCCAATACTTGGGCAAAACCCCCACCATTAATGGCCATTGAAACGTCAAGAAATAGTAAAAGCACTACTCTGATTCAATCATGCAACACAATACTCAGACAAGGCTCATGCCACTAATGGCCATTGGGTGTCTATAAGCGGTCAAAGCCCTCTCCCTGGCCCAACCCAATACTTGGGCAAAGCTCCCACCATTAATGGCCATTGGACATCAAGAAATAGTAAAAGCCCTACTCTAATTCAAACATGCAACACAATACAAAGACAAAGGCTCATGGCACTAATGACCATTGGGTGTCTATAAGTGGTCAAAGTCCTCTTCAAACTGAATGGTCCAATTTATTACTCAGGTAAGAATCATGGCGTTAACACCCACTGGGTATCTATAGACAGTCCAAGTATTCCTTTGATGCAATACTCATAGGCAACAACCATGCCACTAATGGCATTTGGGTTTATAAACAGTAAAATACCCCTATTCAATGGCCCAAACCAATGCTTGTGCAAAGGCCTCACCATTAATGGCCATTGGATGTCGATAAATAGTCCAAGTCCTTCTCTGAGTCGATGGTCTAATGTAATATTTGGGCAAGGATCGTGGTACTAATGGACATTGGGTGCCTATAAACAGTCAAAGCCTTAGCCTTCCCTCTATTCAATGGCCCAACCCAATGCTTAGGCAAAGGTCTCATAATTAATGGCCATTGGATGTCAATAAATAGCCCAAGCCCTTCTCGGATTCAATGGTCTAACATCATACTTGTGTAAGGATCATGATACTAAATCGGGTAAAACAGTCAAATCCTTCCCTCTATTTAATGGCCCAACCCAATCCTCTGTAAAAAGTCAAATCCGTCCCTCTATTCAATGGCCCAACCCAATGCTTAGGCAAAGGTCTCATAATTAATGGCCATTGGATGTCAATAAATAGCCCAAGCCCTTCTCGGATTCAATGGTCTAACATCATACTTGTGTAAGAATCATGGTACTAATCGGGTGTCAATAAACCCTCCTCCTATTCAATGGCCTAACCCAATACATGGGCGAAGGTCCTCACAATGAAAGGCCACTGGACACCCTATAAATAGTCCAAACCCTCCTCTGATTCAATGGTCTCATGCAATACCTGGGCAAGGATCATGGAACTAAAAGCCATTGGGTGTCCATAAACAATCCAAAGCATCATTAATTTTAATGACCCAACCCAATGCACGGGTGAGGATGACGCTACTAACGCCTGCCCAGGTGGGCAATACTGAGCACTTGTGAGATTGGAAGTGATTGTTGTTACAAGCCCAACTATTAAAGATGGCACCCGCTGCTCCAATTGGGGCATGACAAGCAACTACTGCTCCCATACCTCCAGCACTGAAAGATTCGATCTCCCTGTGAAGGCTTTGGCCATGGACCTGGATCGTCGCCTCGCTCAACTTGCCGTTTTCCTCATCTCGGCCAAACAAAACACGCCGCGTTAAGTGCTATACATAAAAACGGACAGGCAGTTATATGTCAAGCGAGCGTATTTATTTGCGTTGGAAGGAGCGGCGTTCTGCAGACCACTCTAAGTCTGCCTCATAAATCGGATTCCTGAACGAACGTCAATGCTGTATGTCAACCCGAACGCCTTCCATTACATCAGCCGCCGATTATCATAAGCAAGCGCCAAGCAAAACAATCTGTGTAAATCAAACTCGGGCCGTAAATCCAGAGCGATGCCACGGCAGGCGATGTGAGGGAGGATGGACAGCTCTGCGTCCGTGCCAGCAGGCCCATCCTCCATGCAGAATTATTATGACAGCGGACATGTCTGTGCATCCTAATGGCTGCCACATATAGGCCTGGAAGAAAATGGAGGCCGGCCCGAGGGGGTGCCAGGTTCTCCTGCGTCCATCTCTGCCGCCAGCTTCGGAAAACCAGGCTGATTAGCTGACCGGCGAGATGAAGAAGAAGAGATGGGACGTGTCGGATTCCTGAGAGAAACTGATTATCTCTCCTGGAGACGTCTGTAATCAGACAATGACGCATCCTAACCAGTCCAGAGAGGTTGTGGATGGCGGTTGCAGACAGAGGGCACACATATACTAATAATATTCATTTTCTAAAAATACAGGGATCTGGGGGGATGAATCCAGGAACCGACAGAGCACAGAGGTGTGCAATGTGTAGTGGGGAGCCCAGCGTGACAACGCAGGAGAAAAATTTTGGACACAGGCGGGGCCGGATTTCCCACAAGGCCAACCAAGGCCCGGCCTTGGGGCAGCAGAGAGTAGAGGGGCAGCAGGGGTTTGGAATTCCTATCCCCCGTGCCCGTGTGGATAGTGGTTTACTACATTTAGCCCTGCTTTGAGCAAACAGAGCTAAATGTACAGCGGGGAAGCCGCCGCTTGTTTTGTACAAGTGATCTTGGCGACATTTTATGCAACCTGCAGGTCTTCCATTCTCCGTGGGGGATCGGGGGGTGTTGGCAGGTAGGGGGGCGCATTGAGGAACCTTGCTTTGTTGCAGCAGAGAGAGTAAATCCAGCCCTGGACACAGGGTGAAGCGTTGTCACCCTATTGCAGCATGAAAGGGTTGGAGGTCCGCACCATTTGTAAGGACCATGTATGTCTGCTTGAAATCCTATGTGAATGAGGACTTAGTACCGCAACATATGAATTAGCA
>NW_017306639.1:165526-171492 GCF_000935625.1 Nanorana parkeri | reverse complement strand
ATCTCTGGACTGATGGCGGGTTTTGTTTCTGAGGATGCAGATGTTTTATTTATGTCTTTTGGTTGAACTTGATGGACATTTGTCTTATTTCGAAGCCGTCTAACTATGCAACTCTACTTTAGGCCCGAGTGTCACGTCATCCATATATCAGAAGTGACTCATTGTGATCCTCACCATCTTGTCTTGAATTGTATTGTGACTGTAATGTCTTCCTTATATTGTAAAGTGCTGCACAGCAATATACATCCTGTATAATAATAATATATATAATAGATATATATAGTATATCTATATACTTCTATGGAGGGTGGGGAGGGACGGCGCATCGAGCGGAGTTGCACCACGGCCAATTCTCCAGCCCTGGCAGTGACAGCCGCTCTAAAGAGGACAGCCGACACACCAAGAGCCCTGCCAGCGCCCGTCTGCCAGGGCCATCCACCAAGAGCGCAGCACTCCGCACACTGCATACGTTTCTGAGAGTTCAGCATTGCCAAACCATTCAGCTCGCTCAATAATACATCAGACTGCAAAACGGAGGGCCGAGTGCTGGAATTCAAGGGGACAGAAAACACCCCAAAACATAACAATACTTTATATAATCCAGCCAATGATGACATCATCCATGAATGTGGGAAAATTAGAGAAGGATGGAGTGAGCGAAACAAAATAGTACTGAAGCAACAACTGTCAAATGTCATCAATGAGCTGCTCATTTGCTGTGCCCATTATGAGGAGCTCCCACCATCCCTCTGCTGAGATCCCAGGTCTGTACACCCGCTGTGCCCATTATGAGGAGCTCCCACCATCCCTGTGCTGAGTTCCTGGGTCTGTCCCCCCGCTGTGCCCATTATGAGGAGCTCCCACCATCCCTGTGCTGAGTTCCTGGGTCTGTCCCCCCGCTGTGCCCATTATGAGGAGCTCCCACCATCCCTGTGCTGAGTTCCTGGGTCTGTCCCCCCGCTGTGCCCATTATGAGGAGCTCCCACCATCCCTGTGCTGAGTTCCTGGGTCTGTCCCCCCGCTGTGCCCATTATGAGGAGCTCCCACCATCCCTGTGCTGAGTTCCTGGGTCTGTCCCCCCGCTGTGCCCATTATGAGGAGCTCCCACCATCCCTGTGCTGAGTTCCTGGGTCTGTCCCCCCGCTGTGCCCATTATGAGGAGCTCCCACCATCCCTGTGCTGAGTTCCTGGGTCTGTCCCCCCGCTGTGCCCATTATGAGGAGCTCCCACCATCCCTGTGCTGAGTTCCTGGGTCTGTCCCCCCGCTGTGCCCATTATGAGGAGCTCCCACCATCCCTGTGCTGAGTTCCTGGGTCTGTCCCCCCGCTGTGCCCATTATGAGGAGCTCCCACCATCCCTGTGCTGAGTTCCTGGGTCTGTCCCCCCGCTGTGCCCATTATGAGGAGCTCCCACCATCCCTGTGCTGAGTTCCTGGGTCTGTCCCCCCGCTGTGCCCATTATGAGGAGCTCCCACCATCCCTGTGCTGAGTTCCTGGGTCTGTCCCCCCGCTGTGCCCATTATGAGGAGCTCCCACCATCCCTGTGCTGAGTTCCTGGGTCTGTCCCCCCGCTGTGCCCATTATGAGGAGCTCCCACCATCCCTGTGCTGAGTTCCTGGGTCTGTCCCCCCGCTGTGCCCATTATGAGGAGCTCCCACCATCCCTGTGCTGAGTTCCTGGGTCTGTACACCCGCTGTGCCCATTATGAGGGGTTCCCTTTCATTACGGTAATCCCTGGTGATCTTGACAAGAAGGACCATGTTCAGGCACTTCCTGTTTTAGGGTGACAACACTCTGCCCCATGCCAACGCACATTACACATGCATAGTTCAGCATTGCTACCATCCCGTCCTGAATACAGGAGTTTATTAACATAAAAAAATGGCAATTTTTTAAGATACACATACTGTACACAGAGCAAACTAAACTGTCATCCAATTAGGGTTGACTTCTACTTGAATGGTGGCAGTTTCTGGATGGATTGACTCAGTGATGAGAGAGCAGCCTCTCTGTATGAGCAAAGTTTGACAGGACAGGAACTGGTACAAATTATCAAGCAGCGTCATGAATTCCATCTACAACTTTTAGATCATTCCACAATACTGAGTACCGGAGGTATTCGTCTGACACAACTCCATTCAGAGCACAACAGAGATGTGGTCTGTTCAACCAATGATACATAAACAGTGCTGAAGGGCACAGAATTCCCTGGGACCGGCAGGAACAATGCATTCAGTGAGCTCTGTAGGAAATCGTATGTATCAGCCAACACATTCAAGTTGTTGAGGGGTGGAAACTCTTTGAAATACGAGGTGACACCATGCTTTTGAAGTTCCACCAGTAATGGAGACTTCTGTTCTGCGTTATTAGCTGGCAGTTACGTTCCTGGATCGGCGGGGCCGACGCCAAAATAAAAGAGATCCATATTGAGAGTCGCTGGAACATTCTGTGGGCGGGATGCTTAGCTGGCGGTTTTTATTTTGGTACATTAAAGAGAAGGAATAGCTCGGCACAAAGCCGACAGACGCGACAATTCGCTCTCTGTATCCGCCACATATGCTGCGCAGGCATTGCGCGCCGCCCGAGGTTCGCCTTAAAGGGAACCTGTCAACCAGGGATGCAATAAGTCCATCCGTGACATTTCCCTGCTACTAAATATTCCGCGGTCACCTGTTACTGGGATTATAACAAAGTGGAAGTGACTGGGAACAACAGCAACTCAGCCAGGAAGTGGTCGGCCACGTCACATGACAGAGCGGGGTCAGCGCATGCTGAAGCGCACAGTGCGCAGAAGTCACCAACTGTCTGCAGAGTCAATAGCTACAGACCTCCAAACTCCATGCGGCCGTCAGATTGGCACAACAACAGTGCGTAGAGAGCTTCATGGAATGGGTTTCCATGGCCGAGCAGCTGCATCCAAGCCGCACATCACCAAGTGCAATGCAAAGCCTGGGATGCCGTGGTGTAAAGCACGCCGCCACTGGACTCTAGAGAAGTGGAGACGTGTTCTCTGGAGTGACCAATCATGCTTCTCTGTCTGGCAATCCGATGGGCGTGTCTGGGTTTGGCAGTTGCCAGGAGAACGGTACTTGCCTGACTGCATTGTGCCAAGTGTAAAGATTGGTGGAGGGGGGGGATTATGGGGGGTTTCAGGGGTTGGGCTTCGCCCCCTTAGTTCCAGTGAAGGGAACTCTTAAGGCATCAGCACACCAAGACATTCTGGACAATTTCATGCTCCCAACTTTGTGGGAGGAGTTTGGGGACGGCCCCTTCCTGTTCCAACATGACTATGCACCAGTGCACAAAGCAAGGTCCATAAAGACATGAATGGGGGAGTTTGGGGGGGAGAAACGTGACTGGCCGCACAGAGTCCTGACCTCAACCCCATAGAAAACCTTTGGGATGAATTAGAGCGGAGACTGCGAGCCCCTCCCCCAACATCAGTACCCCACAAATGGTCCAACATTCCCATAGACACACTCCTAAACCTTGTGGACGCCTTCCCAGAAGAGGCGGAGCTGTTATAGCGGCAAAGGGCGGAGCCAACCCAATACTGAACCCAACGGACTAAAAATGTGATGCCATTAAAGGTCATGTGCGTGTAAAGGCATCCCGATACTTTTGGCAATATAGTGTATGTCTGAATATCTGGGAATCTGGCTAGCATCCTTGCGCAGATAAATATCAAATGCCCTTGTGCATATTCCTGACCAACTTGGCAGAGTTGTATTTAGAAAGCAGAACAGAAAGCCACAACTACACAGGCACTTGAAATGCTCTTAAGGCATGCTAAACTGGCCTCCCAACCAGTGTCACCCGATGTCATTTTAGCACATTTATAGAATGGAAATTGCAGAGGACAGAATAACAAAAGGGGAAGGGCTCCTTTAAGAAGCTGAAATGCTGCCTCCCCTGTCCTCAGAGAACGTCAAAGCGCCTGAGCCTGCTTGTCCTCACGCCGTTTTAATCAAGAACATAATAAGCAGATTCCCCTACAGCTGAGCCAAGGTCTCCTTAATACTGCCGACAAGGAAGGTCGTCTAATCAAGAGCAATTTTCTCCATGTTTACACACGGGTTTAATCACATGGGGCACCGCCAGCCCTGCTCCCTAATGCCAGCCAAGATCTTCCGGGAAGACAATCTACCTGCGGGACGTCAGCGAGAGAGTCACCTTACCTCACCCCATCCTTCTCATACACCACTTCCACTGCCAAAACCTACCATCTGGGATGGGTGGCCTTCTTTTACAGTATACAGTATACTTTGTGTCTTTATGTCTTTGTGTCTGTGTATATATATATATATTACACTATTTAGCCAAAGGTTTGTGGGCATCTGACCATCATACCTTTATATGGCCAATAGCATGCGGACCCCTGCAAATGATTGAGTTCAAGTGTTTCCAGTGAAGGGTCCTGTTATACCACATCATACAAAACATCATAGACAATTGTGCTCTCCCAACCAGAAACAGGTCCTTTTATGTTTCACCATGACTGTCCCCTGTGTACAAAGCCAAAGTCCATAAACACATGGTGTGACCAGCTTGGTTTGGAGAAAATCGAGTGTCCTGCACAGAGCCCTGACCTCAACCCTACTGAACACCTTTGGGATGAATTGGAATGCGGATTGTGTGCCGGGTCTTCTCATCCAACATCAGCGCCTGAGCTCACAAATAGGTGCACGTTGTACTCTTTCAACCTTGTGGTAACAGTTTGGTGAAGGTCCTATTCTGTTCCACCATGACTATCCCCTGTGTGCAAAGCTAGATCCATAAAAGACACGGTGTGACTAGCTTGGTTTGGAGGAACTCAAGTGTAGTGCACAGAGCCCCGAGCTCAACCCTACTGAGCACCTATGAGATGAATTGGAATGTCAATTGTGACCCAGGTTTTCTCACCCAACATTAGTACCTGACCTCACAAATAGGTGCACATTGTGCTCTTCCATCCAACAGTTTGGTGAAGACCTTTTTCTGTTCCACCATGACTGTCCCGTGTGTACGAAGCCAGCTGCGTAAAGACATGGTTTGAACAGTTTGGTGTGGAAAAGCATGAGTGCCCTACACAGAGTCCTGACCTCAACCCTACTGAACACCTTTGGGATAAATTGGACATATGTGAGAGCTTTCACAGCACATAATCTTCTTACCTCACCTTCAAGCACAGAAAACCCTGTCGAATCTGCCGGCTACAATGGAGAGTGAGAGGACTTTCTGAATGGTTTCCCGGCTGGCTCTCATATTGGCTGGAGAAGCTTTCTAATAAAGGACAGATTATTCTAATGTATACAGGTGTCTCTGAGAATTAGAATTACTGCTCAATAGAAGGACATTGTCACCCGTCTTCTTAACAGGATAAATGTCTCTTCCGCAGCTGGTATAATCCACCCGACTCTACTCTGCGTGTCACATGGATGGTGAGGCCATTGACGTCTCCTTCTACTAATGATCTCCAGAATGTGCATCGCTCATGTCCACCGTTGTGGTTGTGGTAGGCCGGAATACAGGACCATGAGACATTACACCAACCTGGTCTTTACATGGCAGCACACCGGCTGCTAATTAGGAATGAGACAAGAAAATAGTCCTGAATGCCATCTAGATACCGTAAGTCTGCTTGGATGAGCGGAGTGGTTTCGGACATATTTGATTATCGTGGGTGAAATTTGACTTCGGACTCTCAGCTACACTCACTGGGCTGCTTAGACCAAATCTGCTTGGGGGGAGAGGAGGGGGGGTCTGTTTTTCACTAGAGAGGAGGATGGGCTTGGTGCAAACCCAGTTTACATAAATTCCCCCAAGCCCACTTGGGGGAATGTGTCGGGAAGGGGGGCGTTTTTTAACCGCCCCTCGGTGACTTATAATGGGAATGCACCTCATCTAAATGGATTGGGTTGGGAGGAGGGGGTGGCAATCAGAGTTTTGAGTGGGCTTGGGTGAACCAAGTTCATGCCCAGCCTGCAT
>NW_017306639.1:163231-165454 GCF_000935625.1 Nanorana parkeri | reverse complement strand
AGTTTATGAACCGCCGGGTCTTTCTGACCTGTACTTTTCTGTGCAGATGTCTGCAAAACACAGATTTTTCATTTGTATCAAATCCCCGAATTCTGCGCTTTTCGATGTCAGGACCCTTCGCTGAGCGCACGTCCTCCCTACCAGATGAATATGAATTTTCAATCTTGGAAATGGAAAAGGAGATTAAAAGTCTCTTTATACTTATATATGAGAGATTCCTTCTAAAATCCAGTCCATGTTCTCACGTTAGAACATGACCGCGAGCATGCAAGCCGCGGAAATCTCTGGTGGCCGGGCAAAGAGACGATTGCTGCGTTTACCATATCCAGCGCTCAGATCAGCCCTCCGAGGGCAGTTTTATGGAAAAAAACATGAAGACTGGAACGCTGCGCTTTTCCTGGACTGTAGCAAGAGGGACAACGCTCTCCTGATACTGTCGTGCGTTCGGTCCATGACCGAGCGGCCGACTTTTTAGAGGGGGGGTGACACCAAAATGACTGAGTCATTTTGGTGTCACCCCTCCAATGGTGTCACCCGGGTGCGGGCCGCACACCCCTTGTGATGCCACTGGCAACAGTATAATTTTTCAATAAAAAGCCGTCCTCGAGCACGAGTCAGTGACGTTGCCTAGGAGTCAGATAATGTCATCAGTCTGCTGCAGGCAGGAGGAAGCATTTCCTCAGTCTCCCCTCCCCCAGTGATCAGACTGATGCAGGGAAGAGGAAGCATTTCCTCAGTCTCCTAACCCCCAGTGATCAATCTGCAACTTTGTAACAAGTCACTGGGTAAGAGGCAGCAAGAACTGTACAGGCACCATGATTGTGTTATCTTTGAGCCCCCAGGAAGTAGATGGTGACCCAGGATGATGAATGAACAGAGATGGCTCCATCTTTCTGGAGAGGAAGGCAGATGAAGGCATTGTTAGGGGGGAGTCCTGCGATCTCTGTGAGAGTTAATAAATATCAGGACATGTTACACTGACGCATTGCAGAGGATGATCCAGTTAACACATGCGCTAGGTCCACTATAAAACAGAAATGCAGGTATCATTTGATTGGATTTTCTATGGCACCCCATAACACAGAGTGGAGGTTTATAGCGATTTTTGCCTGGGAGCCCCGACTTTTCTAATTAGGCCTCTGCCCTTTGCTGTATCACAACTACACGCTCTGTGCCCGGGCTGGCGAGCGGCCCGAGACCGTACACGTCTCCCTCGCTGTCACACAAACACGAGAACAAAGCCCATCGTCAAAGGTCAGAAAGATGAAACAACTTTTATCTCTCATATTGCGGCGATGAAGCTTTCTTGGACGTCAGCCGCCCGCCGCAGAGCTGTCGAGTCTACATCCAGAATGCCTGTCATTTTCAGGTCAGAGAATCCGGGCAACAACCAAAATGACCGTCTTTTCCTGGAAATGCAGCCTGTCATTTTATCAAATGACTGCATTCAGGGGGAGGCTCTAAGTACAGGGATAGGAAAGCATTTCATGTGGTGAGGATGAAACTATCCCTCGACGTACATACAGCGCAAACCGCAATTATTTACATCTTAGCCAAGTCCACGATACAGCGGGAACGGGGTCCTCTGCGGGTTTTTCAAGGCCGCTCCTGTTTCATGCCAATGAAGCCGCGAACTATAAATGTTCTCTGGTCATATAGACTACAGATGACAATCCGTGAACTCCAAAGACTGGAGCTCAGATACAAGAACTAAGGCCATCTCCATCCAATGTTTGACACGTGACCAGGGATGGTCACTATCCGGTATGATGGGGGTTCTTTATATTCACAAATAAGGTCTCGAAACACCCTGATCAAGTTTTTGAAATAATGCCGAAGAATCCGGTATGGGGAGATGTGTAGAATGTACAATTATGGTGGCATCCATCACATCCCAAGAAGATGAACTCAACCAGCAAATGATGCCAGGAACTTACACCATACCGTATACTTCCTCCTAAACCTTTGTAGTAAGAGACACACTGAGGAAAAGGTATTGAGTAATATATCTAGAGATGTATAATCCGAGATATTTAAATGAAGACGCGTTGAGTAGACTCAAGAGTAGAGGGGACACAAGAGTAGAGGGGACACAAGAGTAGAGGGGACACAAGAGTAGAGGGGACACAAGAGTAGAGGGGACACAAGAGTAGAGGGGACACAAGAGTAGAGGGGACACAAGAGTAGAGGGGACACCTGAGTAGAGTGGACACCTGAGTAAAC
>NW_017306639.1:160723-162720 GCF_000935625.1 Nanorana parkeri | reverse complement strand
CACAAGAGTAGAGGGGACACAAGAGTAGAGGGGACACAAGAGTAGAGGGGACACAAGAGTAGAGGGGACACAAGAGTAGAGGGGACACAAGAGTAGAGGGGACACAAGAGTAGAGGGGGCACAAGAGTAGAGGGGGCACAAGAGTAGAGGGGACACAAGAGTAGAGGGGACACAAGAGGAGAGCGGACTCCTGAGTAGAGCGGACTCCTGAGTAGAGTGGACACCTCTGTGATGTCACTATGGTGATCACACTGAATTGATAGGCTGAATATCTTCCTTCACCCACAAAAGGTCTTCATCCACTGCATGCAGGTACATTTTAGAACCCCTCTCAGGTATTAGTCTGTGGTCTCCTTCCTTCACTCCCTGTCCCTGCGTCACCCTTTTACCAGGACAGGAAGTGAGAAGAACTCTCGTATCCATCAAATGTAAAATGTATACTTCTATTATCTCTCTGACAAGTGTTACATTATATTTAGTGAACTGACAGATTTAATCACAAGGCAGTTTTGTCAAATTATGAAACATCTGTCTCCTTCCAAACAAAGTAGAAAATGTAACAGGAGTAAAGAAAATCCCTTTTAAGTGTGGAAGGCACGATGACCATAGAATGCAAACCTTCACTTATACACTGTAAGGCTAGAGGTCTGTGAACACCTGACCATCACACCTATACGAGCTTGTTGGATATCCCATTCCAAAACCATGGCCATTAATTTGGGGTTGCCCCCCCCCCCCCCCCCCCCCCCCCCCCCCCCCCCCCCCCCCCCCCCCCCCCCCCCCCCCCCCCCCCCCCCCCCCCCCCCCCCCCCCCCCCCCCCCCCCCCCCCCCCCCCCCCCCCCCCCCCCCCCCCCCCCCCACCATGGCCATTTATATGGAGTTGTCCCCCCACCAGGGCAATTATTATGAAGGTGTCCCCCCACCATGGCTATTAATATGGAGTTGTCCCCCCACCATGGCACTAGTTGTCCCACCACCATGGCACTAGTTGTCCCACCACCATGGCGATTAATATGGAGTTGTCCCCCCACCATGGCCATTAATATGGAGTTGCCTTGATTTGTAGTCATAACACTCTTCTGGGAAGGCTTCTACAAGATTTTGGAGGGTGTCTGTGGGAACTAGTCCCATTTGTGATTTTAGGTACTGATGTTGGATGCGAAGACCTGGCTCACAAAACTGGCTTTCCAATTGATTCCAAAGGTGTTCAGTAGGGTGGTCGAGGTCTGGGCTCTGTGCAGGACACTCGAGTTCCTCCACACCAAGCTGGTCACACCATGTCTTTATGGAGCTGGCTTTGTACACAGGGGACAGTCATGGTGGAACAGAAAAGGGTCTTCACCCAACTGTTAGCACAATGCTGGAAGAGTCTTATTCATTGGAAGATTTTGGAGGGTTCATATCATACTTTTGTTCATAGAAACAACCCAAAATATATGACAAAACCTTTGACTATTTAGTGTGTACGTTGGGTTTGCTTTGGTGCATGAAGCGTATGATGTTTGTCTTTCAAGCTGGATTCACACTGTTTTGCACACATAGCAATGCACAGGCATAGGTGTGAATGGGCCCATTCACACAAAACTGCATCACAACAGTGGTGTAATAATCGCCATAGCGACCCAGGCGGCCGCTATGGGGCCCGGGCACAGGGGGGACCGGCCAGGGCCGCCTGGGTCGCTGTGGCATGTGGGGGTGCTGGCTGTCACAGACACAGCTCAGCAGCTGCCACGGTGCATTTCTCCTCATAGCCGCTGCGGAGCTGTGTCAGTGACAGCCAGCCGCTGCGGGGGATGAGGGCGGTGTTCGGAATGGAGGAGGCAGGGCCCGCCTCCTCTTACATCACTGGCCAGCGACCTAAGAGCAGGTGGGACCAGTGATGTAAGAGTAGGCGGGGCCCGTCGATAGCAGAGGAGTCGGGGCCCGGGGACAGAACAGGAGTCGGGGCCCGGCGGCGGAACAGGAGTCGGGGCCCGGCGACCACAGAGGCGCTGAC
>NW_017306639.1:159336-160435 GCF_000935625.1 Nanorana parkeri | reverse complement strand
CCGGCCAGGGCCGCCTGGGTCGCTGTGGCATGTGGGGGTGCTGGCTGTCACAGACACAGCTCAGCAGCTGCCACGGTGCATTTCTCCTCATAGCCGCTGCGGAGCTGTGTCAGTGACAGCCAGCCGCTGCGGGAGATGAGGGCGGTGTTCGGAATGGAGGAGGCAGGGCCCGCCTCCTCTTACATCACTGGCCAGCGACCTAAGAGCAGGTGGGACCAGTGATGTAAGAGTAGGCGGGGCCCGTCGATAGCAGAGGAGTCGGGGCCCGGGGACAGAACAGGAGTCGGGGCCCGGGGACAGAACAGGAGTCGGGGCCCGGCGACCACAGAGGCGCTGACAGGTAAGAGATCACAGCTATAGATAGTCTATGGTGGGCTCTGCAGGGTCACTCTCCGCTGGGGCTCTGCAAGTGGCATGACTAGCGATCACGGGGCCCCCTACAAAATTTTGCTATGGGGCTCTGTGATTTCTAGTTACGCCCCTGCATCACATAGATGTAAACCAACCACACAGACAGGGGTAGGCAACCTTGGCACTCCAGCTGTGCTGAAACAAAAAAAATCCCATCATGGGAGGAATATGTAGTTTCACGTCAGCTGGAGTGCCGAGGTTGCCTACCCCTGTCATAGGAAATGATGGGATGTCTTCTTGCAATGCACGTTCATGCCGCAAAATGCTGTGAAGAGGTCCTCGGAGAACTTCAGCACCTCCTCCAGCGCGACTTTCCGGGTTTTATGAGCTGGGGGGAAATTTAGCGATGAAAGTGGCCATAGGGTCAAAACGTAGAGGATTGAGACACCATTATCTTCATGACTTTCATAAACCGCCCTCCGGCGCTCAAATCCTCTCGCGTCGGATTCTGTGAACGGTCCGGTTCTAGCGCTTCCACCGCCAGAAAAATTAGTAAACGTCCTTTTTCTATTTTCGGCATCCGCCCGCTTATTAATGGGGGCATAAAACAGCAGGCTACGCACAAAGCCCTACCACGAGACAACAACTAATTAGTCTCTTAAACATAGGCGCGCGCTGATTACCTGCCGGTCGGGTAATTCGCTGTTTTCTGCACCACTGACTGGAGGGTTTACGGGCAGATGCGGAT
>NW_017306639.1:151575-159325 GCF_000935625.1 Nanorana parkeri | reverse complement strand
CAGGTCGGCAGAGGTTGGCTCTTAATTGGTAGAACACAGACGCGATGCCGCCTTAATGTCTATTCTTTAAGAATTGAGACACAAATTGGGGAATCTACATAACAATAAAAGGGCCAAAGTAATACAAATAAGATACAATTGTAATATTTTTCCTTCCGGCCATAAAACGGAGGATATTAAACTAAATCAAGTGCAGGGAGTCAGAAAGACAACGGGTACGGGTCACTGGGAAGGGCGCAGTTTGTCCCCGGCCCATTAGAAACATGTAAAGCACACGCAGCTCATTTCACCTTCTGGAACTTCTCCCGTGCTGCACCTTGTCTCTGGAATTCCCCTTTAAATGCCATAAGGCTTGCACAGTTGTACCGGCTCTCCGCGTCTTCCCGGGTATCCGGGGCAATGCTTAGTTAGTTTCCCTGGAAACACACTGACTGCGCGCTCTAGCAGAGCACATTAAGACGGGGGACCGTGCTTCCTTCTCCTCCGAAACATCTCGACTCCGAGCCGCCTCGCGTTGCATCATTTGCGTGCAGCCCGGGGAATATCTAATCCCTTTAATGAGCGCGCTCTTATGTTTTATTGCAAGTTGCTTCTTCAGCGTTTTACAGCCCAATTCCGTATTTACAAACAGACGCCGCATGCAGAGGCGTGTGCGCCGCGCTCTGCCATAAACCGGAGGGCGAGATTAACTCTCTTAAATAAACTACAAGGGGAAGACGTCTTCCGTGTTCTGAATCATTCAAGGTTTATAATTGCCGAGTATCATGAGAGCAAAGGCCAAGCTGCGGGCAAAAGCTTTTATATTGCATATTTTTCTTTAAAACCAGTGATGTCATTGCTGGGTCTCTGAACTTATCAATGCAGTGCAGGCAGATCATGGCTGGTGGGAGGGGCTTCATAGCTTCCTGAAGACATCACCCTGCCTCAGTACTCCTCTCTCAAGAGCCCTGATGCAAGACGTTTGCTGGCTCTTGGGAGGAGTTATGCAAATATAAAAATGCCTCGATGGGTGGGTGTCAGTCTGGCTGAGTGGGTGTTCCTAAGCCGTATTTGCATGCAGAGCATCCTAGGTCAGCGGCGTCACGAGGGGGGCGCGGGGAGTGCGGCCCGCACCCGGGTGACACCATTGGAGGAGTGACAGCAAAATGATTGTCAGTCATTTTGGTGTCACCCCCTCTAAAAAAGTTGGGCACTCGGTCATGGACTGAGAGCCCGGCAGTATCAGGAGAAAGGAGGGAGACCCGGCGGCATACCTAATCCCGCCGGGTGACTGTTCCCTCCTCTCTCTGCCCGGCATCCATCACCAAGATGGCCACCGGCAGGCATCAATTAGATGACCGTGCATACACAATGACGTAATCGCGCACGTGCATTTTGCCGTCATGCGCATGTTGCCGTCACGCGCAGGATGTCACCCGGTCTCCGCTCTGGGTGACACCCGGTCTCGGGACTCCCCTGTCCTAGTAAAGCTCCCATGTAATGCTGAGTGTCAATGATTGAAAGAACTGAAGTCTAATTAATGAAAAGGGCGGGGCTAGAGTCAGTCCACCTGGGACTAGATGATGCTGGGTGTCCTCCAACCAGGAGATGAGGCGGGCTCTATCTGATTCGCTGAAGCTTCTAATGCACATTGTGAGAAGCTGACACTGCGCAGTGAAAGCAGAGTGAGCAATTTCAGTCCAGCAGAGGCTGTACCTAGGCAGTATTTGCATGCAGACCGCCCGAGGTAACACCCACATGTGATGCTGATCCTCCATGATTGACAGAACTGAAATCCAATGAATGAAATGGGCGGATCAGGGACAGAGCTGTGGAGGAAAGAGCTAAATGAGAAATCACATCCAAGATGGCGGCGCCCAGCAGCAGTCTCAGAGCTTCTGGTTGTCTTCACAGTGGAGGCTTCTACAGGTAAATAAGATGCATGAAATCTATGAAAGGTACATAGAATCTATGCCCCATTCACACTGAGCGATTCGCAAATCACGCGTTTGTCGCGCGATTTGCATTTTGAGCAATATTGCGCAAATGCTTGCATTGAGCAAGCTAGAATCGCGGCAAAATCCGCTCCAAAAAGGGTCCTGCTGTAGCGACGCACGACCCGCGACAGCGACGGACAGAGCCCCATTGCCATGCATTGGAGAGTGATATCGCGGGAATTACCGCGCGATAAATCGCTCAGTGTGAATGGGGCCTTAGGGGAAGATTGTTGCTGACATGAATGTCTGGTGAGGAGCTGATTTCTATTTTTTCCATTGTAACGTGTCCATTTCTCCGGGTTTTGCAAGCAAGGGGTTAATTTCGTGCCACCAGGCATTGGCGTGGATGAGCCCAGACTGAAATTTAGGATCCCCTGCGAAGCAATGCAAGTCGCCGGTGGCCGAGGAAAACCTGGACACCAATCTGAACGTCATGAAATAATGACATGGAAACATTCACACCGCCACCTCCTCACTCGTGTCGGTTCCAATCCTCAGCCAAGAAGTTTAGGTTTACACGGTTACACCTATCCTCCGGGGAGCGCTGGTGGGGCGGATGTGGCTAATAAAACGCATTTGTGGCAGATAATTCACATTTTCCAGTTCCGCCTTATAAAAAAAGAATGAATAGCACATGTCGCGCTCCCACTGAGAACCTTTGCCTGCCCTCTAACCCCAAATTATCCCCTTCAGGGAAGGATGAGGAATGAAAGTGCCGGACCCGCGAGGTGCATTCTCTTGGTGCAGCTGGGCAATTAGGATGTGAAAGGGCCGGTTTAGGTGCTCGGACATTGTGGAGGATCTACGCCACCTCCTTCTGTAGTGTCACATGGTAGGATTGTGTTTAATACACAAGATACATTTTATTTGAAGTTGGGGGGAGGGGGGGGTATAGAAATCGTATAGTAATACCCAATGCGTACAGCTCTTAAGCAGCTGATTTGGCAGCCATACATCCTCAGATGTGGCGACTGCATTCGTTTTCTTTTTCTCTGGTCCTTTTTTTCCTTGATTTTTACCTGCTGACTATGAACCCAAAATACGTTCCTATTGTCTCCCTTTTGTAATTTTTCTCCCTTTTGATCTATTAAAATTGAGAAGTGTTTTGCCCTATCTGCACTACAAGTATAAAAACATATTTGGTCATGCCGTAAATCCAGGGAGCTGATAACTTCCTGTGCTCTTTGCCTGTACTGCACGCTCATCAGTTATATTGTGGTTGGCTAGATCTGTAGACTACCCCCACCCCCCCACTCCCTAATGTTATAGAAAAGAAGAAAGCAAGAGGAGTTCTGTAGTCCTGTCCTAGGGTTTGCAATGTTGCTCCTCTATAGATACATTACATAGAGTATGCGTTGTCAGTTGAGGACACAGAGTGTGTTACTGGTGGTGTCACCAGATGGAAATAAAAGAAAAAAGCCTTAATAAAGAAAAGGAATGCAGCTGCCCTAAGGTCTGGCACTCTATGGGCCATCCCTATAATAAGGCAGCCGGAGGTGGTTGCCTTAGGCAGCATCTCATTGTGTCACGTGGCACTTCTGCCTCCCTTTTTGCAGCCAGAGCGCCCCAGGTTCCTAAGAGCTTTGCAACCCAGACACTGTGGCCAGCATCCCGCCCAGCCTACTGACGTCACTGGTTGCCAGGAGCTGAGCGGGACATTCTGGCTGGAGTCTCGCCCACCTCCTGGCAACCAGTTACATCAGTGAGCTGGGCGGGATGCTGAGCAAAACCAGCCCCCGAGGTGTAGCAGCAGCCAACTCCCCCATCACCTCCCGTCCGGTAAGATTCGTCACCAGCAGCTATGGCCTCAGGCGCCGGATACTGTAGGGACACCCCTGGGTAAGCTGTTTATTGCATTTTTGTTCTTAGGGTTTGATGCACTTTAGGCACCTGACCCTTAAGTGCATCAATACATGACCCTTACTCCTCATGACCCTTAACCCACATGACCCTTACACCTAAGAGATCAGACTTATCAACTATAGTTATTTCCCCTTTATGATGACTGATAGAAATCTGCTGCACAGAACTCGCTGTGTGTCCAGAACGTTGGAGAGACAATAAAACGGTTTATTGTTCAGATGGCCGCCGCACAGAATCGCACTCGTCACCTCGGAGAACCAGATGACACTGGATACAAATAACTCTCTTCTACTTTGTAACATATGGCACTTTATATGTATCGTAAGGAAGAGAAGATGAAACCTTCTAACCAAAGCAGACATTTTATTTGTAATTTCCAGGAAGGGAAATAAACGAGTTAAACATTAATGGAAGCGCCACCGACACACGTTCCAGGTTCATTTTAGTGGCACTCCATCCGAGAGAGTCTTGGAAAAGGGATATTGGAATGGGCTGCCACATACTAGAGAGAACCATTAACACGCACACCAACGTGGACTGGCACAACCTGCCTTCTGCACCGACGCAAAACAACTCTGGCTACAATGGAAAATGTTAGAAGCCGTGGCCAGAAAAACGAAGACTTGTGCCATTCTCCTTGGGGACCGGGAGCAGTAAAGGACGTGGAGTCAAGGTTACGATCCCCGTCTGGCAAAGACACACAACAATCTCACGTAGCCGCTTGCAGGATTTTAATTGCATTTCATCTAGTGGCTAAATGAGAGGTTAGATTCTCCTATGTGCACTCAAAATGCCGGCTGCCAATCTGCAAGTGTTCAGATATTTACTGGCATCTCCTCAGCACGAAGATGGACAAAGCTCCAGAAAGTCTGCAATGAGCACAAAGACTATAAGACGGAAGGTTCTCAATAATGTTAAATATTTAAAAAAATGTGCAATTGACCTAAAAATTGCAAAAACTGAAGGACGACTAAGGGATCAAATCTTTTGAACAGAGAAAGATTAACTGATGCTTGGTGATCCAGAATAAGAACACATCCACCTGGCCATATCGGGATCACAGAACAACAGACCATTTCACATTGGCACTTGAGGTTCCTGAACAATGACCCACTGACACTTGGGGGTCTAGAACATTGACCCACACTTGGGGGTCTAGAACATTGACCCACTGACACTTGGGGGTCCCAGAACAATGAGCCACTGACACTTGGGGTCTAGAACATTGACCCAGACACTTGGGGGTCCCAGAACAATGATACATAGACACTTGGAGGTCCCAGAACAATGACCCACTGACACTTGGGGGTCTAGAACATTGACCCACTGACACTTGGGGGTCTAGAACATTGACCCACTGACACTTGGGGGTCTAGAACATTGACCCACTGACACTTGGGGTCCCAGAACAATAAAACACTGAAACTTTGGGGTCCCAGAACAATGAGCTACTGACACTTGGGGGTCCCAGAACAATGAGCCACTGACACTTGGGGGTCCCAGAACAATGACACATTGACACTTGGAGGTCCCAGAACAATGACACACCAACACTTAGGGTCTCAAACAATGAGCCACTGACACTTGGGGGTCCCAGAACAATGACACACTGACACTTGGAGGTCCCAGAACAATGACCCACCAACACATAGGGTCTCAGAACATTGACACACTGACACTTGGAGGTCCCAGAACAATGCGCCACTGACACTTAGGGTCTCAGAACATTGACACTGGGGTGTCCCAGAAAAATGACACACTTTGGGGAAGCAGAAATGATACCTGGAAACTCTGAACAATGACACACTGACACTGGGGGTCCCAGAACAATGGTACATTAGCAATAGTTTTGACCAGCCAGGCTGGGTATGCTGAGACTTGTAGTTCCAAATGAAATGAACAGCCAAAGGTCGCCCAAGCTTTGCCTTGACTTTATAAATAGCAGCACAGACAGAGGAGACTCTTAGTCACTGACTGTCTCTCTCCATAATTCGAATTACCAAATTACAGTAAGTACATTCTGGCAGCAGTATCAAAGGAGTCTTCTGATTAGGTTTGGGTGGAGGCGTGCACACAAAACAAAGACACAACAGTGGAGAAGACTGAACGCCTCTGAGCCCCAACCTGTTCTATTTGTGAACCTTCCACCCCCCCTCCCCCTCCCCGAGCCTGTCTCTGCACAGACGAGCAGGCATCGCCTGGAGACAGCAACTCTCCCCACGGCGGTCCTATCCATTCCCCGATCCCAAGACGCACAGCCCTAATCTGCTGTACATAAGCATAACACCAGAGATCAATGAAAATAGCATTTTCACTCTTAATACAATGTATTTATAACCCGAGCAGCTGTATTCTCCTGACGCCGCAAAAAGCTTTCTACGTTCAATGAAAAAAAAAAAGCAAAGTATTTAAGAAAAAGCTAGCCAGGGGCACGCTGCATAAAAATGCATCGTACAAGCAGAATATTCCTAAAGAGTCACCCAAAAAGGTCTCCGCTCATAGCCGTAGGACTGGCTGGATCCACCTGTCACAGTGCCAGGTACTGATGCATCCCGCCCCGGGTGCTTCCGCGTCCGAGCGTCCCCACATCGACAATAAATAAAAAATGGATAGAAAATTCACCAGGAACTGTTTTTTCCTTTTGTAAAGTGATTTTCATAGTCGACTGACTTGAGCGGAACTGGAATTTCTCAACCGATTTCCACCGAGGGATTACTTACTCCCGCCCCAGCTTTTTGATTGGACGGTGAAGGAGCAGACGTATGAGGTCATCCCACTGGTCACTCTTCTCTTGCCTCCTTTCAACGCATTTGCATGCAGCACACCGGATTGGCTCCCAACCCTCGTCTTTCCTCCCCCCAGTTTGAGTGCTGCTGTACGTGGGTTTGCAAGAGGTTAAAATGAAGTAAAAATTCAGCTGCTTGCACTGTTTGCATATAAAACAATGTGATGATTTATTAATGAACGCAAAGCTGCAAATATTTGTGCATTTTATATCTACCCGGAGATAAGCTTGAAAGTCCATCTCTGGGCAACGGGGGGTCGGACGGCTATCCTTGCTCTACTCGGTTTTTGCTAGAGTACTGGAGTAAAGCACATTTACTTACCTGATCCCCGTTTCCACAACACTCGGTTACATAGTTAGTCGGGTTAAAAAAAAGACTCAAGTCCATCGAGTTCAACCTATAGAGATACTCTTCCTAGAGATGTTCTCCTTTTCTCCCCCTCCGCTCTGGCTGTTAAAATGTCCTCCTGTCCAATGCAGATCTATAGAACCTGCAACAGACACGATGAGGTCAGCGGTCCCTAGACAACCGGAGTGCGGGGGAGAAGAGTTTTGCAGTGACCAGACGAGGGAACTGGCGGGTGCGGGGATCAGGTAAGTAAATCTGCTTCACTCCAGTATTCTAGAAAAAAACAAGCACTTAACTTTTGGTTTTCCCAGAGATGGGCTTCAAGGAAAGTTACCTGAAGGTGCAATTAAGAGGTCTTCCACCTTCACAACGGAATGGGGAGACCACTATACTTCCCCTCAGTGGCGTAACAATCGCCATAGCGACCCAGGCGGCAGCTATGGGGCCCGGGGCACAGGGGGGCCCGACCAGAAGCCATGCGGGCCGTCTGGGTCGCTATGGCATCTTATGTTGGTGGCTTTCACTGGGGGCTGTGAGAAGAATGCACTGCTGTTCAGATCACTGACAGTGATCTGTGCAGCAGCGCGTTCCTCTGACAGCCGCTGCGGAGTTAATGAGAGCCAGCAGAGGCGGTGGAGCAGGCTGGACCCGGCAGTGCAGGAGGCGGGGCCCGTGGTCGGCAGCGGAGAAGGAGGTGGGCCAGGTGACGGAGGAGGGGGGCCCGGCGACGGAGCAGGCAAGAGGAAGACGGAGGAAGAAGAGGTGGACAGGTAAGGA
>NW_017306639.1:147199-151120 GCF_000935625.1 Nanorana parkeri | reverse complement strand
GACCCTGCAGAGCCCACCATAGGGAGTATATGGTGGGCTCTGCAGGGTCACCCTCAGGTGGGCTGTGTGGGATCTCAAGTGGGCTCTGCAAGGGGTATAACTAGAAGTCACAGGGCCCCATACAACATTTTGCTATGGGGCCCTGTGATTTCTAGTTACGCCCCTGCTTACCCTGTATGTTGATTTGCATCTCCATGCTGCTTAGTGTATCTATCAGAGATTAAATCTATCTGGAAACCATTTGTCTGCCAAGTGGGCCGTGTGGTGAAGGACATATTCAAACCCACCAAGGTGCCTGTTCTGGAGTCATTTAAGGTGGGACACCAAACAAAAAAGTAACTCACTTAGACAAGTTCTGCATGTTGGCTTTGGGTTGCCGGATGTTTTGTATCTTTTTGTCCCTTTGCAGTCATTTGTTGCATTTAGCAGGAAGTCGAGTACAATCCAAAAGTCACTTGAAGGTGGAAGAAAAGTCTGAATTTTCAAAGGCAAAAAAAAAAATTTGCCGAGACGTGCGGAAGACTTGATGGAACTCTGTTTACACTGGAGGTTCGGGCAGGTGGTAGCCTTCACATCCTGACACAAAATCCAATAATCTTGTACCGTTTCCTCTATGAAGAGCTTCTGCTCCCTGAAGTATTTATGTGACATTCGGATGTATTTCACAGGAAGGCGCGGAGACCCCTCTCAGCGTCGGACGCGCTCTCCCCGAGCTCGCCTTGTCAGCGTCTCCGGGATGAGCAATAGCGGTGGTCAATCGATAGTCTTGGGCCAGACAAAGCCGCGTCTTAAATGGAAGAGACGCTGGAGCTGGACAAGTTTATCTTCCCGTGTCGGAGTGACAGGTGGCTGAAAAATGGCTCAGATCATGTACAGCAAACTTCATCCTGTACGGCGGGCTGCAATTCTAATCCGCGTCCGACGGTGGGAGTGTTTGGAAAGTGACAGGCGAGTCTATAGCCGAGCGCGCACACCGCAGACGCCGACACAAACTCTACGGCACTGCATTAATCACAGCAATGCCTTGGCCAAGTTCTGCCAACGACTGAGCTATAGGGTGACCTCAACATTGAACAATATGTGCTGCAGATTCTGCGGCATCCAGATTCGGGGTGGGGGGTTAAAGAAACTTTAGCCGAAACTTTTAAATTTTTGGATAGAGTGGAGAAAAGTTGGAGCCCCTGTGGGGTCCCGATATTTTTGAGATCAATAGGTGTCCCACCGCACTACTGACCAGTATACGCCTTGGGGATGGGCGCTGAAATAGCTGCGGATAGCATGGTTCCAATCATGGAAGAAGCAGGATGTCACCAGCACACCAAAGAAATGTGTCCACATAAATTGTCACAAGGACGGCAAGGTTTTGGGGCCATAAAGGGTCCCTTCATCAGGCTCAATATAACGATGTATAGACATATTGCCACAAGGATGGCAACGTTTTGGGGCCACAAAGAGTCCCTTCATCAGGCCCAATATGAGGACGTATAGACATATGGTCACAAGGGTGGCAACATTTTGGGGCTGCAAAGGGTCCCTTCATCGGGCTCAATATGATGACATATCTTCACAAGGGTGGCAACATTTTGGGGCTGCTAAGGGTCCCTTCATCAGGCCCAATATGATGACGTATAGACATATGGTCACAAGGGTGGCAATGTTTCGGGGCTGCAAAGGGTCCCTTCATCAGGCCCAATGTGATGACGTATAGACATATGGTCACAAGGGTGGCAATGTTTCGGGGCGGCACAGGATCCCTTCATCTGACTCAATATGAGCCTGTCATATTGAGCCTGATGAAGGGACCCTTTTGTGGTCCCGAAATGTTGCCATCTTGTGAAGATATGTCATCATATTGAGCCTGATGAAGGGACCCTTTGCAGCCCCAAAATATTGCCATCCTTGTGACCATATGTCTATACGTGAATAAGTACATTTCTTTGGACACATTTCTTTGGTGTGCTGGTGACAGCCAACATTTCCGAGCTGTCGCAGGAACAGAGGGTGAGGGGAAATATCCCAATAGGGACACCTGCAATATCCCAGTGTTGACAAATATCTAGGAAAGGATTTTGCCAAAAACTTTTAACATCAATGTTAACTCACGGCAAAGAAACGCAGAACATAGATCTGGGATGAGCGAACTCGGCACTCCAGCTGTGGTGAAACTACATATCAAATCATGCCTCTGAGAGTCATGCCGGTTGCTGTCAAGAGTCTTGCAATACCTCATGGGACTTGTAGTTTCACTGCAGCTGGAGTGCTGAGGTTGCCTTCCCCTGATGTAGAGAGTCAGTCAAGTCCATGTAGAGCCCTGTAAGCTCCGGTGAGGCCGTCCTCAACAAAAACAGTTCAGCTTTATACTGATCACAGCCGTGATGGAGCCGGTATGGCGGATGGAGTTTTCAGAGACTTAGAATACACTCAGAGAATCGGCAACCCATGAAGCGATTACTGGCAGAGAGGTCAGACAGGTAGCAGTCAGGTATGAATGAATACACAGAGGAGGCGGAAGAGCGGAGCCCCATGCACTGTGCGCAGTCTGCTCAGATCTCATCTCTCTCTAGATTGATGTGTCTATAACGGTCACCCGTCTGCCCTGGGATGGAAATGTACAGTTATTACCGGACAGCCATCAACCAGCGGCGTAACCGCGGGCTGCATCCCCATCACGCATGACGGACGCAAAACGAGGGAGATAAACACTGTACTGACCTAGGACACGATGGGTGCACGGCTCTCAAAATACAGTAGAAGAATTTCCATGAGCACTGCTGCCAAGTCACCGTGATTAAAGAATATCTATACCCAAGAACAGAACATGTCCTATATTGCATCTTACCGCTCTTCAGATGTGGTGGCCGCATTCGTTTTCTAACATTTTTGCCCGGCGATCCTGCAGAATAATGCACTTCCTGTCCAGGGCTAACAACCAGGGCCACCCCTGTAATGAGGCAGCCTGGGTTGGTCGCCTCAGGCAACTCATTGGGGGAGTGGGGGCACCTGTGACGCTCTGTCTGGCTTCCCACCCAGCTCAATAACATCAATGGTTGCCAGGAGCTCAGCGGGACGCCATCCAGAGCATGCTGTTCAGCTCCCTGGCAACCAATCACATCACTGAGCAGGGCCATCCCACCGCATATGCCTGGCGACCATCAGGAGCACCCCCTACCCTCCCAGAACCAGTAGAAGCACACACAGCTGCCCCCCAATGACAAACATCACAACCCTCATCCCCAGAGGAGACGACCAGCAGCAGCAACCCCCTTCCACCAACACCCCCACCCCACTCAATGGCATCAGGCAGTGTGAAAGGTAGGGATGGCCCTGGTGACATTACTCACTGTATCCATAGAGGGAGCCATGGTTGTCACCCAGGCTGGACTTACAAGTCCTAATGCCCATTTACTTCTTTGCAGTGCATTAGGGTAGCCCTTAGAAGATAAATGGCTGCCAGCACACCCCAACGTGCCTTAGGGTACCATTTTTAAAAATGATCCACTGCCAGGAAGTGTAAATGGGGCACTTAATCTCTTCATCTTCATTACATGGGGAATGTGGAGGTAAGTTAAATAAAGAAGGAAGATAACATTGTTTGTGCTTTCAGTTCAGCTCACAGGAATGGACAAGGATACAGCAATTCTGGCAGGATCAACAGATCTCTTCTGTACTTGCTGAAAATGTATGAAGCCTGAAAATAAAATAAAAACTACTGCATCTAAGGACAGCTGAGGTGCAATATAGGACATTTATGTTCTTGGGTTAGGATATCCTTTAAGCTCAACAAAACCAGAACAGTAGACAGACATACCATGTGCATAGACATGACTCTGAATACACTTTTACTTTCCCATTTTAAATCCTCCATGTCAATATTCTTCTCCTAAATGACAGGTTCTCCCCTATGTCCCCTCCCCCCCCCCC
>NW_017306639.1:138119-147128 GCF_000935625.1 Nanorana parkeri | reverse complement strand
TGAACCATCTAAGTGACAAATATTTTTCATCTTCCGAGGGAAACATGACAAGCGACGAGGAAACGTAAAACAATAACCAAATCACTGTCAGTTATGTCACTTTGCGATCGCCTGGGCCTTGATGCGAAGCAAGGATGCGAGCGATCCAATCACCGGGAGCGCCCCGCGACCCCGGACGGCGATAGCTGCGGATATTTCAAGATTCACATAAAAGAGACACAGAAAATGACACCCGCCGGACCCGGACGCCATGAAAGGAAAGAGCAGAAAATAGCCTTTCTCGCCATTCGCCGAAGCCAGCGCTGCCTGCCAGGGCTGGAGGTGAAGGTCGGTCCGGGTCACTTATAAATTGCTGCAGCGTCGACGCCGCTTTCGAGATTGTTTTTGTCAAAAGCTTGCAGGATTCAGGATAATTAGCGATGGCGGCTGGCGGACGGCATGCCACCTCGCCTCTGCGATTTCCTAAAAAACAATTCCAGTCGGTAATTAGCAGTGACAATTAGATTGTAAGCTCTAATGAGCAGATGTATCTCCTGCTAACAATGTATGTTTAGTGACTGCGCATCCTTCTATGACTCCATGCAGCGTGCTTTTATATCAGACACGTCGCTCTGGACATGGCGTCAGACTTTAAAGGAGAACTATGAGGGGGGGGGTGCTTTCCACTCACCTCATAGTTCTAGCCGCCCTGTGACAATGAGACTGTCACCGGTCGGCTTAGTAGATCGGGAGGTGAGCGAACACATACCGGCGTTCGCTCACCTCTCGATCCTGTCACAGCTCTCTGCCGTGACAGGGGAGGGGCTGGATTCCCACCTCCGATCCGCCATCGCTGACTGGCGGAACGGACTAGGGAGGGGGCGGGTACAGCTGGCTCTGCCTCTAGATAGGCAGAGCCAGCTGTCAGTCACGCAGCTGGGCGGATCCCGGCACAATTGTCGGGATCCGCTTCAGCGTCTCAGTATACCGCGAGCTGCTGCTCCAAAGGTCTCCAAGGAAGCTCACTGGCTCTGGTACAATGCAACAGGGTTCTCTTGGTGGGTACCCGGAAGAAGCTCAGCGAGTAGGCATATACTGAATGGGCAGCAGACCAAATGGGTTAAGAAGTCCAGTGAGTCTGTAATTATTCAATCACAAAGAAAAACACACAACGTGTTTTTGGGGGCAGCGTAGGGGGGGGGTGTTGTTGCCCCCGAAATGCATGAACTGTTTTTCCTTTGTGATTGGATAATTAAAGACTCTTTGGACTTTTTTTACCCAATTGGTCTGGCGCCCATTCAATATATGTCTACAGACATGAGATGAGTGATGATAATGATGTTCCTGGATCAAACCATTTTTCCCTGTACCAGACAACAAGCTCACGTCTATGGTGGAAGGCAGCTTTCTACTGGCCGGCAGCTCTTGGGAGGAACATCAACTGGGCAGGTTAAAAAACAAGTTTCAGTTGTCACCGTTTTATCCCAAAATAAGTGGTTCTGGTGACGTCTCCCTGAGGCTGAGCTCGTCTCCTCCGACCTCGCTAGCTCTGCAGCACATCCAACCTCCAGCTGACATCTATGGAAATACTAATTCTGGCCATACACTTGGCGTTTCTTCTCGTTCAGCCCTCGCTCTATTTCCCCATCCACGCCCATAACTTAGGAGGGATATAGTAAGGTCTTCATCCCGGCAAGGGTCTGTAAACCTCAGAATTGGATGGACAGCAATGCAAATCCTCCAGCAGGTCAAATAGCCCCCATAAGTGTATTTAGCCGTTTGCCTGGAGTTCAGCTTTCACAGAGATCACTGCCTGATGAAGTGTAAATCCTACACACACGCTTAAAAAAAAAACACATTCAGTTGACTCTAATTAGCTGTTCCATTAAAGATGATCTAATTGCGGCAGATGATCTGTTGTTGTTTTGTGTCGTGTCAGGAGATGTAAACATGCATGAGAGACTCAAACACACCCACATATGTAAAAGGCAATTAAAGAATGTTTGCCCGGCTGCGTATCTCCGACACGTTTACAGACAAAGCTTATTCAGCAGCTTACCAGCTGTCAGTTACAGGCATGTCATGTTATCTTTATCTGGAGGATCAATGCCTGCACCTTGAGGAAATGCATCCTCCGCGATGTGCTCACAGGAGAGGCCACCAAGAGACGGTGACCACCAGGTTCGTGGCAATTGCTAAATTGTGCCATGGTTCCAAAGGACACCGAAATTGTGCCGCTACACAACATGGCCAAATGTTTGTGAATGCCTGACCATAAGACCTTTATTAGTGAGTTGGTTGGTCAACCCATTCCAGAACCATGACCATCCTCCACCCATGGCCATTATTATGTTGTTGATCCTCTCCACCCATAGCCATTAGTATGGAGCTGGCCTCTTTTGCAGCTATAACATCGCCCACTCTTCTAGGAAGACTTTCCACAAGATTTTGGGTCATGTCTGTGGCAATTTGTGCCCATCGGTATTGATGTTGGATGAGAAGACCTGGCTCTTAATTGGTACTCCAATTTATTCAGCTGTTCAGTAGGGTTGAGGTCAGGACTTTATACAGGACATTCAAGTTCCTCCACACCGAACTGGTCCCACCATGTCTTTATAGAGCTGAATTTGTAGTCAGGGGACAGTCATGGTGGAACAGAAAAGGGTCTTCACCAAACGGTTACCAGAAGGTTGGAAGCGCACAATTGCCTACAATGACTTTATATGAAGTCATGAGGTTGGAGGTGTGTGGCCATTTGTGAGGTCAGGTTCTGATGTTGGATCAGAGGACCTGGCTCAAAATCAGAATACCGATTCATCCCAAAGGTTTTGAGTAGGGTTGAGGTCAGGGCTCTGTGCAGGACACTTCCACACCAAACTGGTCTTTATGGAGCTGGCTCTGTACACAGGGGACATGGTAGAACAGCAAAGTGTCTTCACCAAACTGTGACCACAAGGTTGGAAGCCCACCATTGCCTACAATGTCTTTGTATGCTGTAGCATTCATAGAACCGTTCACTGGACATAACTGGACCCCATCATCTGGAGGGGGGCTCCACATACTATTGGCCATATATAGGTAGATGTGGTGGTCAGGTGTCCACAACCGTTTGCATATAGCGTATGTGCACAGCGGTTCAACGGTCCTACCTACCACGTGCATACCATGAAAAATCTTACAAAAGGCAGGTAGAAGTCAGAGAACGGAAGTTAAAAACTCTTTCAAATTTCAGCAGCTTAGGTTAAAAAAAAAAGAAAAAAAGGATTCCCAGATTTCGCAGCCGGAGAGCTAAATAAAAAAAAACCCGCCATATGCTCGCCGTTCGCCCCTTCACTGACTTTTCCCGTCCCGCTAATTACCAATCCATTGATTTTGTAATCAGTCTTCTCGTCCCCCATTTTTCTCGGTGGCAGTAAGAAGCTGTCAGGCGTCGCGGTTCAGCGTCCCCCGGCCCTCCCCCTCTTCTGCCCGCTAACTGGGAGGCAGGTAACAGGCACACACGCCGCGCGGTAACACAGCTCGGAGCAAGGACATACTGCAGGCGCTCCTCCCCCCCCGCCCCGTCGCCATTTATAACTGTCAAGCGTTTATCATTGACAAATCTGTTTGTGCGGGGAAGACATTCAGGATGTAGATCAAGGCGAGCGAGAGGGGTTGCAATATTTATGGCGCTGGCGTTGCGTTTTGACATCGCCTCTTTACGCTAAAGGTGGCGAGGAAACGGCCAGACACGGGCCACAAATGGAGGAAAATATTGTAAACGGATACAGCATTATTTAAGATTAAGAAAGCAGAGAGTAATATATAATGAGAGTCATTTATCACGGCGGAGTGTTCCGGGTAGCTCCCCGTGGGGACCTGTCTCTGGCTGGCTTTGCCGAGTTTATTATTGCAGCGAGCGGAGGGAAAATGTTTACTATTAAAGGGGAAGAAAACACTCAATTATTTTTTATAATTATGTTCTTATTTTTTACTTTTTAATCACCTTTTTATTTTTTACCTTACACCGGCGCCCGCAACTTCCCCACAAGGTCACCGCTGCCGCCCCGAGGCCGGGCCTCGGTGGCCTTGTGGGAAATCCGGGCCTGCATAGAAAGCTTTGCAATATAGAATGCCTGCTTGCTTGTTGGCAGCCTGTGCAAACTGAATAATAAAGATGGTCCTGTTTAGTAGGACACGGTGGCGGTGTCCCTCCTCTGACTCATTCAGCTGAGTGTGTAATCTGATCTCTCGTTGCCTTTCACAGCATTTGAGCAATAGCAAGCTAGTGCTAATGTTCGGGTTTTGCCACTTGCTGGCAGGGCCGGTGCTATACTATTTCGCACCCTAGGCAAGACCAGCTACTTGCTCCACCCCTCACCCCCCAGCCCCCATACACGTGCGTGGCCTCATTCTCCTAGCTTCCACAGGCGGTAAATGGATGTAAGCAGCCGGGACAATAGCCAGGCTGCTATTGGCTATTTTCATTTGAAGGGGCTATACCTCCATATTAATGGTCTCATTCACACGAGAAACGTCTGGCATGTACATATCCGTGCTGCGTGCACGGCCGTATGGGGCAGCTCCCGGGAAGGACAGGTGCTGCGTGTGATAAGTACGCAGCCCCCGTCCTTCTTTATGGGACTACGTGGCTGTTTGCCGCCCTACGCTCACCCGCCCTGCATGCCTGTACTGGTGTCCGTACTCCTACGCTGACAGGATGGATCCTGCCTGCGTCCGAGCCGGGACACCCGCACGGACCTGCACTTGGGGTGAGCGTAGGGCGGCGTACGGCCGCGTAGTCCAATAGAGAAGGGCGGGGGCTGCGTACTAATCACACGCAGCACCTGTCCTTCCCGGGAGCTGCCCGATACGGCCGTGCACGCAGCGCGGAGCTGTACGTGACGGACGTTTCTCGTGTGAATGAGGCCTAAATGGTCTGGAATGGGATGCCCTACAAGCTCATATAGGTGTGATGGTGACAACATTTTGGCCATATTGGTGAAAACATGCTTCAAATAAGGGCCGCGATGGTCCAGAGATGACTCGCAATAGATTTCAGAGGCAACTTATCTGCAGGCAAGCTAGCTGTGCCTCTGCCGGAGCCTCCCCCTGGAAAGTCGAGTCATTCAGTGACTGTTGGAGGGAGCTGATCATTATCCACATAGAAGACGAAAGCTTCCCGCTAATCAGATGGCGAGGCGCGCTCAAAGTATGCAAACAAGACTTATTAATGACGGTTTAATATTTGTAATGACGGTTCCTATTTACCGAGGAAGTAAATCAGCGTCGGGAATGAGATTCCTCACCAAGTAATGAGCGCATTCCACGAGGGCAATTTCTGATTAAATTGGAAAGTTTCCGAGAGAAAATATTTATTTTTTTTTTTTTTACTCTCCCTCGCAGGCAAACGACGGATTTACTAAAATGAAACTACAAAAAGACGCAGCGGGTCATTTAACATATTGTGCTTCTGCAGATAAGTATCGAGCAACGCGGGGACATCCGCGGGTCCTACTCCTGATTTGCAATTATTAGAATTAATGTGCAAAGCGGATTCTGCAACATAAACATACAAAAGGGGAATATGGTGTATTGGATTGTTACGTATCGCAATCAGACAACGCATTTATATTGTGCGGCAATCTGCTTTCATGGCGTCGTTTACAAGAGAACTACGGACTTATCTTTTCTGGTCATTGTTCTCTTCAGGGTCACAGGAGGTCGTATACTAATGTCCTCCAGCAATCCAAAACCATGGGCATTAATATGGAGTAAGTCACCCCTTCCTCAAGGCCGTTAATAGGGAGTAGCCACCCTTCATCATGGATATTAATTTGAAGTAGCGCTCTTTCCTTATGGCCATTAATATGGAGTAGCCCCCCCTTCCTCATGGCCATTAATATGGAGAAGCCCCCCTTCCTAATGCCCATTAATATGGAGTAGCCACCCTTCCTCATGGCCGTAATAGGGAGTAGCCACCCCTTCCTCGTGGCCAATAATATGGAGTAGCCCCCCCCCCTTCCTCTATGGCCATTAATATGGAGAAGCCCCCCTTCCTAATGCCCATTAATATGGAGTAGCCACCCTTCCTCATGGCCGTAATAGGGAGTAGCCACCCCTTCCTCGTGGCCAATAATATGGAGTAGCCCCCCCCCCTTCCTCATGGCCATTAATATGAAGTAGCCCCCCCTTCCTCATGGCCATTAATATGGAGTAGCCCCCCTTCCTAATGGCCATTAATATGGAATAGCCCCCCTTCCTCATGGCCATTAATATGGAGTAGCCCCCCCCTTCCTCATGGCCATTAATATAGAGTAGCCACCCTGCCTCATGGCCATTAATATGGAGTAGCCCCCCTTCCTCATGGCCATTAATATAGAGTAGCCACCGTTCCTCATGGACATTAATATAGAGTAGCCCCCCTTCCTCATGGACATTAATGTGGGGTAGCCACCCCTTCCTTAAGGCCATTAATATGGAGTAGCCCCCCGCTTCCACATGGCCATTAATATTGAGTAGCCCCCCGCTTCCACATGGCCATTAATATTGAGTAGCCCCCCGCTTCCTCATGGCCATTAATATGGAGTAGCCTTCTCTTCATTTTCGTATATATCTATACCGTGACATTGTGTTATTTTTGAGTATTTGTGGCAGCTATCCTCCGGCTTTTTTAAATGGCGGCAGTTTTAGCACAGGCACGCCGTGCATTGGACTGGGTTAGGAGCGCAGGCACATGGGTAACAACTCAGAGGGAGAGGGGCATTGGGGACCCTAACCAGGAAGAAAATGAACCGGCAGGATCAGCAGGTATTTTATTACCGAACAAAGGTTTCTGGGAAAACCAAATGGCGGAACATTCATGCACTGTACCCAGTGTGCCATCCAGGGCCATATTTCCCACAAAGCCAACGGGGCAGCAGGGAGTAGAATTCTATCTCCCAATGCCCAGGACATGCAGTTCCGGGCACTGGGCGGGTCATTTTCTACATTTAGCCCGGCTTTGGGCAAGCAGCGCTAAATGTACAGCGGGGAGGCCGCCGCTTGTTTTGGCAGGTCTGCCATTCTCTGTGGAGGGAGGTGGTGCTTGGCGGCTAGAGGCACGCATTGGGGAACCTGGCCTTGGAGCAGCAGAGAGAGCATATCTGGCTCTGATGCCATTCGTTTTCTCATTTGGGTTTCCAGAGACTTTAACCCACTCTTACAGTAGAGAACCCCTTCCCATGGAGGTATAATCATCCTTCTTCCATAAGCAACCGATGTCACGGCGTTATCCTAAAAAAAAAAAACCCCCCATAAAAAGTGCGTGTTGGAACGTGAAGGTTACCGCTGGAAGGTTGTCGGCGAGGAATGAGCGGGGGAACAGGTTGTGATGGGAGTAGCCGGGCCGGTCTGGCGTTCAGGTGCCTGCCATATGTTGAACACTGGGGGGGAACGTCAAGACGATGAAAGGAGATTTGTACTCAGAGCTGCACCGGCGGTTATGTCTCCCCGGTGAGGTGCGTAGCTAATAAGCTTTCCACTCTTAATATAAAACACGCGCGCCGGCATCTTGTCATCTCATCGCCAAACTTGTATCTGACTCTCACCTTGGGAATGCGTGTGACTTTATCTGCTGCAACCTGACCTTACCCGCTCACCGCCCTTCCCCCTCACCCACCAGGCTGGCATTAAGAGTCACTTTCTATACTGCTTCGGGTCATAATTGAAAAAGACAGAAAACGCTCAATCTGACTCATGCATAATTCAACCTATCAGCTGCCCAGGAGGAGAGGAGGAAGAAGAAGAAGGGAACAGAGGTGTCTCTGCCTCCCCCCCGTCACCCCCCTCCCGTCACCCCTCTACAACTCCATCAACAGAAGAAATTTTCAATTACTCCAAACACGAGTCTTGTCTTCCCGGCAGAGAGAGAGAGAGAGAGAGAGAGCAGGACCAGGCAGGGGAGGCGTTCCAAATTCATGGCTCCATAAACTGATAGATGGCTCTCCGAGCTCACGCCGAGCGGCTGCCTCTGTTCCCGCACACTAATGCCGAATAAAAGGGTCATCAAGACTCGCATGGAAGTGAAATTGGCAGCAAAGTAACGTGACAGAGGAGAGGTCACCGCCATCCCCCGCCGGCTTTCATATCAGGAACATCGGTTAACCCCTCCCTGGGGTTCCTTCTCGGAAAGTAGGCTAGTAACCGAGAATCGCCGTCAATACTGAGCACTAGGGATGCACCGATACCGGTATTTTGGTACCGACTACCGATATATTTTTTTTCCGGTACTCGCCGATACCAAATACCGAGTACCGGAAGTCCCATTCAGGAAGCCAGGCGGCGTGTAAGGACTCGCCACCTGGCTTCCCGATTAACAAGAAAGCCGCCCCCATGCTTCTCACCACTATGTGACGAGAAAGCATGGAGCCGGCTTGCTGGCCAATCATGGAAGCCGGGCACCGTGTAATGACGCGCTGCCCGCCTTCCTGATACAGGAAGTATCGGGCTAGGCATCGGAGCATTTGGGCAATCACTCACCTCATAGTTCGAGCCGACCTGTGACAATGAAACTGTCACACGTCGGCTCAATAGATCGGGAAGTGAGGGAACACAAACCGTCGCTCGCTCACTTCTCTATCATCTCCCTGCAGAGAGTGGTGACTGTCACTCACGGCTCCCTCCAGGGATTCCCCGCTCTGATCCTCCAGCGCTGACTGGAGGAACGGACAGGGGGAGGGGGTGGGTACAGCTGGCTTTGCCTCTAGATAGGCAGAGCCAGCTGTCAGTCACGCAGCTGGGTGGATCTCGACAGTAATGTCGGGATCCGTCCCGGCTGTGGCGTCTCAGTATACCGCGAGCTGTGGCTCCCTATATACTGAGCCTAGGGTGACGGGAGGACGCTAGTTTGTGTCCTCCCGTTACCCTAAGGAGAACTATGGGGAAAAGCCCTGACCCCATAGTACTCCTTTAACCTTTAGGAAAGTGCTGAGGAGTCCCACATACAGCAACAGAACATTGCTGTCCTAGATAAGTTCAAGGCAGGGGTAGGCAAACTGTGCCCCCCCCCCC
>NW_017306639.1:117707-133206 GCF_000935625.1 Nanorana parkeri | reverse complement strand
CTTTTTTTTTTTTTTTTTACTCTCCCTCGCAGGCAAACGACGGATTTACTAAAATGAAACTACAAAAAGACGCAGCGGGTCATTTAACATATTGTGCTTCTGCAGATAAGTATCGAGCAACGCGGGGACATCCGCGGGTCCTACTCCTGATTTGCAATTATTAGAATTAATGTGCAAAGCGGATTCTGCAACATAAACATACAAAAGGGGAATATGGTGTATTGGATTGTTACGTATCGCAATCAGACAACGCATTTATATTGTGCGGCAATCTGCTTTCATGGCGTCGTTTACAAGAGAACTACGGACTTATCTTTTCTGGTCATTGTTCTCTTCAGGGTCACAGGAGGTCGTATACTAATGTCCTCCAGCAATCCAAAACCATGGGCATTAATATGGAGTAAGTCACCCCTTCCTCAAGGCCGTTAATAGGGAGTAGCCACCCTTCATCATGGATATTAATTTGAAGTAGCGCTCTTTCCTTATGGCCATTAATATGGAGTAGCCCCCCCTTCCTCATGGCCATTAATATGGAGAAGCCCCCCTTCCTAATGCCCATTAATATGGAGTAGCCACCCTTCCTCATGGCCGTAATAGGGAGTAGCCACCCCTTCCTCGTGGCCAATAATATGGAGTAGCCCCCCCCCCTTCCTCATGGCCATTAATATGAAGTAAGCCCCCCTTCCTCATGGCCATTAATATGGAGTAGCCCCCCCCTTCCTCATGGCCATTAATATAGAGTAGCCACCCTGCCTCATGGCCATTAATATGGAGTAGCCCCCCTTCCTCATGGCCATTAATATAGAGTAGCCACCGTTCCTCATGGACATTAATATAGAGTAGCCCCCCTTCCTCATGGACATTAATGTGGGGTAGCCACCCCTTCCTTAAGGCCATTAATATGGAGTAGCCCCCCGCTTCCACATGGCCATTAATATTGAGTAGCCCCCCGCTTCCACATGGCCATTAATATTGAGTAGCCCCCCGCTTCCTCATGGCCATTAATATGGAGTAGCCTTCTCTTCATTTTCGTATATATCTATACCGTGACATTGTGTTATTTTTGAGTATTTGTGGCAGCTATCCTCCGGCTTTTTTAAATGGCGGCAGTTTTAGCACAGGCACGCCGTGCATTGGACTGGGTTAGGAGCGCAGGCACATGGGTAACAACTCAGAGGGAGAGGGGCATTGGGGACCCTAACCAGGAAGAAAATGAACCGGCAGGATCAGCAGGTATTTTATTACCGAACAAAGGTTTCTGGGAAAACCAAATGGCGGAACATTCATGCACTGTACCCAGTGTGCCATCCAGGGCCATATTTCCCACAAAGCCAACGGGGCAGCAGGGAGTAGAATTCTATCTCCCAATGCCCAGGACATGCAGTTCCGGGCACTGGGCGGGTCATTTTCTACATTTAGCCCGGCTTTGGGCAAGCAGCGCTAAATGTACAGCGGGGAGGCCGCCGCTTGTTTTGGCAGGTCTGCCATTCTCTGTGGAGGGAGGTGGTGCTTGGCGGCTAGAGGCACGCATTGGGGAACCTGGCCTTGGAGCAGCAGAGAGAGCATATCTGGCTCTGATGCCATTCGTTTTCTCATTTGGGTTTCCAGAGACTTTAACCCACTCTTACAGTAGAGAACCCCTTCCCATGGAGGTATAATCATCCTTCTTCCATAAGCAACCGATGTCACGGCGTTATCCTAAAAAAAAAAAACCCCCCATAAAAAGTGCGTGTTGGAACGTGAAGGTTACCGCTGGAAGGTTGTCGGCGAGGAATGAGCGGGGGAACAGGTTGTGATGGGAGTAGCCGGGCCGGTCTGGCGTTCAGGTGCCTGCCATATGTTGAACACTGGGGGGGAACGTCAAGACGATGAAAGGAGATTTGTACTCAGAGCTGCACCGGCGGTTATGTCTCCCCGGTGAGGTGCGTAGCTAATAAGCTTTCCACTCTTAATATAAAACACGCGCGCCGGCATCTTGTCATCTCATCGCCAAACTTGTATCTGACTCTCACCTTGGGAATGCGTGTGACTTTATCTGCTGCAACCTGACCTTACCCGCTCACCGCCCTTCCCCCTCACCCACCAGGCTGGCATTAAGAGTCACTTTCTATACTGCTTCGGGTCATAATTGAAAAAGACAGAAAACGCTCAATCTGACTCATGCATAATTCAACCTATCAGCTGCCCAGGAGGAGAGGAGGAAGAAGAAGAAGGGAACAGAGGTGTCTCTGCCTCCCCCCCGTCACCCCCCTCCCGTCACCCCTCTACAACTCCATCAACAGAAGAAATTTTCAATTACTCCAAACACGAGTCTTGTCTTCCCGGCAGAGAGAGAGAGAGAGAGAGAGAGCAGGACCAGGCAGGGGAGGCGTTCCAAATTCATGGCTCCATAAACTGATAGATGGCTCTCCGAGCTCACGCCGAGCGGCTGCCTCTGTTCCCGCACACTAATGCCGAATAAAAGGGTCATCAAGACTCGCATGGAAGTGAAATTGGCAGCAAAGTAACGTGACAGAGGAGAGGTCACCGCCATCCCCCGCCGGCTTTCATATCAGGAACATCGGTTAACCCCTCCCTGGGGTTCCTTCTCGGAAAGTAGGCTAGTAACCGAGAATCGCCGTCAATACTGAGCACTAGGGATGCACCGATACCGGTATTTTGGTACCGACTACCGATATATTTTTTTTCCGGTACTCGCCGATACCAAATACCGAGTACCGGAAGTCCCATTCAGGAAGCCAGGCGGCGTGTAAGGACTCGCCACCTGGCTTCCCGATTAACAAGAAAGCCGCCCCCATGCTTCTCACCACTATGTGACGAGAAAGCATGGAGCCGGCTTGCTGGCCAATCATGGAAGCCGGGCACCGTGTAATGACGCGCTGCCCGCCTTCCTGATACAGGAAGTATCGGGCTAGGCATCGGAGCATTTGGGCAATCACTCACCTCATAGTTCGAGCCGACCTGTGACAATGAAACTGTCACACGTCGGCTCAATAGATCGGGAAGTGAGGGAACACAAACCGTCGCTCGCTCACTTCTCTATCATCTCCCTGCAGAGAGTGGTGACTGTCACTCACGGCTCCCTCCAGGGATTCCCCGCTCTGATCCTCCAGCGCTGACTGGAGGAACGGACAGGGGGAGGGGGTGGGTACAGCTGGCTTTGCCTCTAGATAGGCAGAGCCAGCTGTCAGTCACGCAGCTGGGTGGATCTCGACAGTAATGTCGGGATCCGTCCCGGCTGTGGCGTCTCAGTATACCGCGAGCTGTGGCTCCCTATATACTGAGCCTAGGGTGACGGGAGGACGCTAGTTTGTGTCCTCCCGTTACCCTAAGGAGAACTATGGGGAAAAGCCCTGACCCCATAGTACTCCTTTAACCTTTAGGAAAGTGCTGAGGAGTCCCACATACAGCAACAGAACATTGCTGTCCTAGATAAGTTCAAGGCAGGGGTAGGCAAACTGTGCCCCCCCCCCCCAGCTGTGGTTCAACTACAAATCCCATTAGGCATTGCACGACTGACAGGCACGACTCCCAGAGGCAGATGCATTATAGGATTTGTAGTTTCACCACAGCTAGAGGCCTGGATTTTACTTTGCAGGTGACGCATGAGCGGGAAAACCTTTTACTTATATACTACACATCTTTTATTTTGCTAGGCATCCCGACTCACAGGGGCGTCCCGAAGCCGGGTGTCACCCGGAGAGGAGACCGGGTGCCACCGCGCGATGACGTCATCGCGCATTCGTGATCATCCTAATGACGCCTGCCGGTGGCCATCTTGGTGATGGACGCCGGCAGAGAGAGGAGGGGACGTTCACCCGGCGGGATGAGGTATGCCAACGGGTCCCCTCCTCTCTCCTGATACTGTGGAGCTCTCAGTCCATGACCAAGTGCCTGACTTTTCATTGGGGGGTGACACCAAAATGACTGTCACTCATTTTGGTGTCAACCCTCCAATGGTGTCACCCGGGTTCGGGCCGCACCGCCCTTGTGACGCCACTGCCTACTCTACCTAAACTAAAACAAGTTCGGGCTTCAGATCCACTATAAATGATTAATGGACAAATAATGGTTTCCTGCCGATGATGACAGATGTTACAGCGCGCTTCATGTTATAAACTTGTAAAACACAGAATTTCACAAGAGAAACATTGTAACTTGTTTTTTATTTATTTGTTTTACAGACTATACCCAGGCCGGTTATTTCAGAAATCCCCAAAATGGAGGTGTAGCGATGCGATGATGTTTATACAATGCGGGGAGTCAGCGGAAAGATAATTACAGGGATCGCTAATGAAAAGTTGCGAGTCACAAAAGGTGACGCCCAAACCAAGTCTTCGGACACGAGCGTCGCATGGGAGCCAAGAGCAAAAACATTCACATCAAAAGGTTCAGCTCAGTGTCGCAATGACAAAAACAAACATTCAGCGCAGTCCGTGCACCAACCTGACTCCGCCCCTTTTATGTTGGAGGAGAATATACTGGGCTGATAAAGGCACGCTGCATCACAATAAAAAAATATATATATCTAGGACAACATCGCTGATTTGGAAAAATTCTCCAATTCAGCTCACTTTCCAGTTCTGCGATGTTGTCCTAGATTGTTCCCTTCTCCGGCCTTCTCCACCCTTTTGTGAATAGACCTTATAGTGTTACAGGGAAGGAGCCGGGTTTCCAGTTCTTTCCGGGTTTTCGGGAGTATAACTGGGATCTGGGTCCCTGGAGATTTCTATGAGTCTTGTGCTGGGCACACACCTTACAACCCTCGCAAGACTTTTGTCTTGCGAGGGTTGTAAGGTACTTAAAAAAAACGCACAATCTGCCAGGTGGCTGATAACAGACCTATCAAGAGAGTGGACAGAGGGGAAGAGGAGTACATGCAGAGTGTGGGAGACTGTGTGCATGTGACGCACGAGACTCTGAGCTGGAGAGGCCGAGAGGGTCTGTGGCACATGAGGTGTGTTTGGAAATGTCGGGAGGACCATCGCCACACAGGGAGGTGTGAAGCTGCTGGGTGTCTGGCCATGAGTCGGCTTGTGCTCTAACCCTGAGATGGGACATGCTACCGGTGCTGGCAAGACTGGTACAAGACAACAGAAGGGCAACAGTGCTGTGTCAGATTCCTCGCATCACTTTTCACCATATCAGTGTATATGTGTATGTATATATTTTTACAATGTTATCTTAAGTAATGGCAAAGTTATTTTAGGAATTGAAGAAATGTATAAATTGCTCTGGTCTCTAGGTGTGAAGAAACCGCATAGCAGATCATCATGCATGGAGGGGAGGGGGGGACACAGCTAAGCGATGGTGGGCGACAAGCTGAGAGGTCACATCGCTCTTCCATCTAATACCACTAGATGGATTGGAAGTGATTTGTCATAGTCGGTAGAGCCCGCGGGGCCCCAAGGACACCTCCAGCTCCATAGGACACAACTTTTGGATTGTTTCGGAGCAATTACAGGAGAGACTCCACTTGCTACATGTCTTCCTGCACCGAAATACGCTACGTGGTTCACCGTAGGTAAGATCCCCTGCGAGGACTCCTCAACCTGCTTCCTATTTGTAAGAAGATGTCTTTATTGATACCGTCCCCCTGCGCGGGAACCTGCTCAGTCTATAGCTTATGACAAATGTGATTTCTGATTGTCTGCGCGGGAGCTCGAAGGTGAATAATGATGTGTCAAATGAAAACAATATTGTTGCCAAACAAAGGATTTCCACCACTGCAATCGCCATTCCCTTATGAGGGGCTGTACATCGGCCCACAAAACCCATCCACAGACAAAACCTGATCAGGCAACCTATGGCCCCTGGGCTAATATAGAGGCTGACAAAGCATGCTGGGACTTGTAGTATTCCTGCCACTGGTCAGACAGGGGTGGCCTGCCTCATTTATAACAAAGAGCTGCGCCTTGTATGATGAACAGAGGTCTCCTACCTTCCAGCACGGTCAGTTTGGCGTTGCTGTTGATTTCGCCCGCGCTGTTGGTGGCCGTGCACTCGTAGATGGCCTCGTCCCTGTGAGCCCGCAGAGGTTGTATTCGAAGCACGGACCCTGAGCCGTCATCAAACTCGATGACCTGGGGGAAGAAAAGGTTCATGTGAGGCCGGCTCTACAGTCCAGGGCGGATGTAGGTGATGGGCTGATTGTAACATTATTGACCATATTATACCATTAACAGCCCTGTGTGCTTGTTGGCTGAATCACATTTTGGGGGGTGTCCCCACCAGGGTTCCCGCTTCCATTAAGCGTGTGAATCCTAATGATGGCGACACCTAATCCTGATGGATTCTTATTCATTATAATAAAATAATTGGGAGTCCAGATGTGGAAGAGAATGACCATAGCAAAGGGCTGTGCAGAGTAAATGTACTAAGGGTCCATATACCTTTGTAAATCCAGATATTACCTTGTAACAGTAGCAGTGACATCATCACCATGCTGTCCATGGCCTGTGCAGAAAACAGAGCTATGGGAGGGGCCCAGAAGGTCACGCCTACTACTAAAAACTACAGGAGGGGGAGGAGACATGACCAGTCCCTCTGCACAAGGAGAGAGAGCAGCAGTGACCAGTCTGATACAGTGTAGCCATCCACATGTATATTTGAGCATGTGAAAAGGTACATTGTATCAGATCTGCTATTGACTGGCTTGCCACAGTCTCACAGGGGTGCCACAGTCCTTGTTGTGGACTTTCTATATTTTGGACCATTTAGGCCTCATTCACACAGGAATCGGACGGCACGTACAGCTCCGTGCTGCGTGCACGGCCGTATCGGGCAGCTCCCGGGAAGGACAGGCGCTGCGTGTGATAAGTACGCAGCCCCCGTTCTTCTCTATGGGAGTATGCGGACATACGCCGCCCTACGCTCACCTCAAGTGCAGGTCCGTACGGGGATCCATCCTGTCAGCGTACGAGTACGGACACCCGCACCCACGCAGGCGTGCAGGACTGGTGAGCGTAGGGCGGCGTACGGCTGCGTAGTACCAGAGAAGGACGAGGGCTGCGTACTAAATCACACGCAGCACCTGTCCTTCCCCTGGGCAAGGTATAGTTAGCATAATTAAAAGGAGAACTATAAGGCTTTTCACTCACCTCATAGTTCTAGCCGACCTGTGACAATGAGACTGTCACAGGTCGGCTCAGTAGATCGGGAAGTGAGCGAACACATACCGGCGTTCGCTCACCTCTCGATCCTGTCACGGCTCTCTGCCGCCACAGGGGAGGGGCTGGATTCCCCCCTCCCCGCTCCGATCCTCCAGCGCTGACTGGCGGAATGGACGGGGAAGGGGGAGGGTACAGCTGGCTCTGCCTCTAGATAGGCAGAGTCAGCTGTCACTCACGCAGCTGAGCGGATCCCGGCACAATTGTCGGGATCCGCTTCAGCTGCGGCGTCTCAGTATACCGCGAGCTGTAGCTCCCTATATACTGAGCCTAGGGTGACGGGAGGATGCTAGTTTGTGTCCTCCCGTTACCCTAAGGAGAACTATGGGGAAAAGACTTAACACCATAGTTCTCCTTTAACCCTGTCTATGCTAAGCAGACGGATTTCATCATCAGTGGTGAACTCGATGTGTCTGTTCCAACAAAGGGTTAAAGATCTAGAAGCATTGCATGTGAATAAGAGGAAGCTCGGCCTGTCCCCGGTCTCTCTATGGGGACACGCAGAGTTCCCTGTCACTTGGAGAGAAGCTTGTGACGGCTCCAACTACACAGAGACGTCTCAGAAATATTATTTATAGTTTTTTTTAATCTTGCTGTGTGAATGGGAACACATGACAATCCTATAGAGGAGCTTTTCTCAAATGTGACCGGCAAAGTGGAGCTTCCCTTTAAGTCTTCCTGTTGAAGGGATGGCGCTGAATTGTGTTATCAGGAAATGCGGAGACAGGAGCTCAGCCAGACTCTGAGAAGGGAGATAAGGGCGGGGGAGGGGGGTGACAATCAGATCTATATACAGAGGGATGTAATGTCTCGATTTCCGCCTGTAATACCGACTGATACAATTATTGAGGTCGGCCGCTTTCATCTTCGTGAAGCTCTTAAAAGCTCTGCGCGGTTCTCCATGAAAAAAATCCAATTTACTTCTCAGGGGTACAGAGAGAGAGAGGATGTGACCTGTCCTCGCCCGCTCTGGAGGATGATGGCCGATGGGGCAGGGGAGGGGCGAGGAGCCGGTTTAAAAGGAGAACTATGGGGTCAGGGCTTTTCCCCATAGTTCTCCTTAGGGTAACGGGAGGACACAAACTAGCGTCCTCCCGTCACCCTAAGCTCAGTATATAGGGAGCTACAGCTCGCAGTATACTGAGACGCCGCAGCCGGAGTGGATCCCGACATCGATGTCTGGATCCGCCCAGCTGCGTGAGTGACAGCTGGCTCTGCCTATCTAGAGGCAGAGCCAGCTGTACCCGCCCCCTCCCCCGTCCGTTCCGCCAGTCAGCGCTGGCAGATCGGAGCGGGGAGAGGGGAATCCAGCCCCTCCCCCTGTCACGGCAGAGAGCCGGGACAGGATCGAGAGGTGAGCGAACGCCGGTATGTGTTCGCTCACCTCCCGATCTACTGAGCCGACCTGTGACAGTCTCATTGTCACAGGTCGGCTAGAACTATGAGGGGAGTGAAAAGCACCCCCCTCATAGTTCTCCTTTAAGGGCTGGCGGCCCATTGTAACAAAGCCCATCGCTGCCCACGGATCAGCACACCGACAGGACAGACGGGTCGGGAAGTCAATTACCTCGAAGCGCTGCGAGCTGACTTTCTTCCCTTTCTTCATCCAGGTGATGCGCGGCTTCGGGTCCCCCGAGGCCTGGCACACGAAAGACGCGACGCCACCCGATATTCCAATCTGGTCATCCGGCTTGCGGATAAAGATCGGCTCACCTACAGAAGAGAGAAAAACACGTGATTAGAGATGGCACAGCGCCAATGTTCATGACATTCATTAAACGGATATGATGTGGCGTCAGGACATCCGAGCAGCAATACACAGGGTGCACGCGCTATGGGACTGATGCATTCTGGGAGACCCTGTCTGCATGTTGTACTGTATGTAGGTTACAGGTATTGGCTTGGCTGGTACTAGTAATTCCCTAGCTGGCACAACTCCGAACAAGCAGCCGTCATGCACTGGCACAGGGTAAGGCAAGTACTCTGCTGGAGGTGTTAGTTCAGGGTTCGGGATTAGTTCAGGGGTCAGCTTAGTGTTAGGGGTTTAGATCAGATAGGCAACCCAACGGCCAACTGAAGCAGTGACAACGCTGCTGCTAATTGCAAGGCAGTGGTTTAGGGTTGTCACACTCCAGCAGGAAGTTGCGTCACTGGCAGGATCCCCAAGTAAGATACTTTGTAACAGATTAAAAAAAACATTTACTTTACAAATCTGTATAGAGAGAGTGATGACATCAGACACAGAGGATATAATTCTCGGGTTCCCATACACGTCAAGGAGGAGGAGAATCATTTTCAGGGTCCACAAGACAACAAGATCTGCAGACAACACAGAGAGGGAGCGTCGCTCGTGTACCAGCAGGAAGTCAGCGAGTGACACGGACTATCAATCCAGGAGACATGGTGCCGGAATCCCTTGCAGATGGCGCCAGGGAAGGAAGAGATTCTTCTCTGTAATGTGAGACGACGGTGCGAGGATTAGGGAGAGCTGAGCGGCTCCGCGGTATCAGTCCTCGGATTAAATCCTCGCCGTGTCACCCGCCATGCACACAAAGTCTGATGGGCGGACGTGCCGGGTACGCCGAGCACCTGACAGTCACTCACGCCGTGTCATTGTCACCGGAATCCTGACAGGCTGTGATAACTGTATTGATCGGCGCGCTGCGGAGCCGCGGGTGAGGCGCAGATCACAGAACTGTCTGATCACTTGTACTAAATCCTTCAGAGGTGCAAAACCTCAATTATCTGCTGGATATCGGGGGATGGGGGCACCGAACGGGGACCCGGCTCTACCCAATAATGACCTCCCTCCTTCCCTTCAGTCTTCTATCTGACCTCCGTCCTCCCCTTCAGTCTTTCTATCTGACCTCCGTCCTCCCCTTCAGTCTTTCTATCTGACCTCCGTCCTTCCCTTCAGTCTTCTATCTGACCTCCGTCCTTCCCTTCAGTCTTCTATCTGATCTCCGTCCTCCCCTTCAGTCTTCTATCTGACCTCCGTCCTTCCCTTCAGTCTTCTATCTGACCTCCGTCCTTCCCTTCAGTCTCCTATCTGACCTCCGTCCTCCCCTCCAGTCTCCTATCTGACCTCCGTCCTCCCCTCCAGTCTCCTATCTGACCTCCGTCCTTCCCTTCAGTCTTCTATCTGACCTCCGTCCTCCCCTTCAGTCTTCTATCTGACCTCCGTCCTTCCCTTCAGTCTTCTATCTGACCTCCGTCCTCCCCTTCAGTCTTGCACAGTTGTACCGGCTCCTCTCTTCTGATGTCACTGCACACTGGGAGCTTCTCACAATGTGCATTAGAATCTGCAGCAAGTCAGATAGAGCTCCGCCTCCTTTCCTGGCTGGAGGACATACAGCATCATCTAGCCCTTTCATCTCCAGCCTGACTGTCCCTGGCCCACCCCTTCCATTCATTGGATTTCATTTCTGTCAATCGTGGAGGCTCATCATCACATGTGGGCGTTAACTATGCAAATACATCCTGCCTGGGAACGCCCACTTTTCCAGAGCGACACCCGTCCATCAAGACATTTTTATATTTGCATAGCTCCTCCCACGATCCAGCCGACTGCTTGCATCAGGACTGAGGGCTCCGGAGAGGAGTACTGAGGCTGGTCACATATTCCACCGCCGAAAAAAAAGTGGGCGGGATTACGTGACCGCCTGACCGGTCACACATTCCAACCCAGTCACAATCTTTGATAGAACATCATGACGTTTTCAGGAAGCTCTGTACAGCACCCCGCCCCCGCAGGAACCAGGCATCATTTTAATGAAAGCTGCAGATTCAAAAAAGAGGGATGCATAGTTTTTAGGGGCGTCAGTTACTGGAGAGCCGCCAGCCTGCCAGGGAAAGGCGACATTTAGTGATTTTAATGGGTACACGTTGCATCACGGCCACAGCGCGGCTCATGCAGAAGCAGTGCAGGGTCAGCGATCACATGCTTTATGGGTGCAGAGGGGTTTATTTTATCCTGAATCTATATCAGTGTACAGGGCTACGGTATGCGGGAGCGCCGGGGGTTCCCTTGCGGAGGAGAAGCAGCTGCTGAATCGCTGACAGCCGAGTCATGAGCTATCTCGGGCGCCTTCCCTGAGATCGGTACTAACTCCATTACAAACCACTCTCACTTTGTTAATTTGGTGCTTTACCTTCCAGCGAGTCGAGTCCATCAAACTCATTACCGTCAATATTAGTATTGTTCTTGCTGCATAAACAGGTCTGAGATCCCCCCCCCCCCCCCCGTGTCAGACATGGACGCCCTCCTCCATTATTCCATTAGGAGCTGATGAGCTGGCGGAGCACCAACGCAGCTCTTAATGGAGACACGGATCTGATAGAGAAGACTGTGAACGGGGGGCAGGGCGCACGCCGCTCCACCGCACAGGTTACATCAGATCCTAATGATGGCACAGGAAATGAGAGGGGGGGGGGGCATCGGAATTTTGGGGGGCACTGGATGAAGGTAGAGATCTAGAATACAGCGTGGACCCAGTGCCACCAGGACAGGAAATCCCTCCAATGGGGGCACAAACATCTTTACATTATAGAAGAGAAGGGCTACAACCTCCTTAAAGGATATGTACACCCCGACAATGAACGCCTCCGATTTCCTCCCAGCTGGTCTGTCAAATACACCAATGCAAAGCGTCTTGTTATACCTGCTCAAAAAAAATCGTTGAACCTGCCAAAAATGCAGCCGGCTGACACCTTCCTGTGCTCTCTGATTGGCCGGTACTCTTAGTTACATTGTTTCCAGTTCGTTACATCAGTTACATTGTTTTCAGGTATGTCTGCGGACTACAGAAGATCCTCCGCTCAATGTAATGCAGATGGGGATTGGGGGAGTTGGTTGCAGTGCAAATCCGGAGAGCTCCCTGGGACAGGAAGTATCGCTGGCAGGATCACCGGGTGAAAATAAAGGGCAAAAGCCTGAAAAAAGAAAAACTAAAGCAGCCGCCATATCTAAATACCGGCAAGCTGCAATATAACTCCATTTGTAATCATGCAGAATGTAAAACGTTGAAACTTTGGGCAGATTTTAGGGCCGATTCAGACCGCTGAGGTGCGTTGGTGTCCCCGCTATCATGCTTTAACACCAATTTTTGCAACGCAGTGCACCCAGGGGCGTATCTGTGGCGAGGCAAACAAGGCGTTTTGCCTGGAGCGGCAGATTCCCTGAGAGCGGCAATTGCTGTGGTTCTCTCCCCTTGATAAATTTTATTTATCAAGGGAAGAGAACCGGAGGCCATCGTAGCGGCGGGGACGAGGACGGCGGCTTGTGTGAACGACGCGGCTTGCGGCGGTGTCCAGGCAGCGGTCAGCGGCGCTTTGACTGCCCGGGGTGTGTGTGTGTTATGGAGGCTTGTGCTGATGGGGAGGCGTTGCTGATGGTGACGGTCGGCCGCCGTAATGTCAGTACGGGGGCGGCATTGCTGTCTTGCCCAGGGCAGCAGGATTTGTAAATACACCACTGAGTTCACCACAACTCCCAGATGGTTCACATCTTCAATGCATGTGTGCTGAGACGAATGGCAATGCAATGCAATTCCATGTATTCAAGTCATGAAAATGTCCATAACAAAGATCTAGAGGGGCCCTGAATCACCGCTTGTGTCTTCCTGGTGTCACCATAACAGGAAATAAAGGGAAATCTCCCAAGCGGGGAGAGATATTGATTATACCCAGACATGGGCCCTCACCCTTCCCTACCCAAATTTTTGGCTACAGGTGCATTGAAGAATTTAAACTTGTCTTACTGCCCCAAAATGCATTTTTTCTGTAGAAATCCCATTCATTCCTATGCGGCTGGCATCTATGCTTTTTTTTTACTCCTTTGTGACCGCAATACGACTTTATCAACCGCTCGCATAGCAAACACTTCACTGGCCAGTAGATGGCGCTGAGGAGAATAGGAACTTCCTATGCTCTTTGGCTCCATCTAGTGGCCATAGTGGTGTATTACATCAACCCCAATAACATGCCCCTTACCCTGGGAATGCTAACTGCAGCAGAGAATTAGGAACGTGCAAGTGTGTGTGTCACTAGTTCTATGGGCTCTGCTTTAACGAGAAGGTATTTTCCGCGGGGACACGTTCAGAATTCTAATGTTCTAATTTACCTGAAAACCATTTTTGATGTCACTCTCATCACAAGATCCTGAGTGGGAAATGACAGCCGGCGAGTACGAAACGTAAAAACCGCGTAGACATCACTCCGAGATTGGCGAACAAAGCCTTCGCCATATGGGCGCCTCAATTCCGCACAGCCCTCGTCACCCCGGCGGCATTAAAATATCGCTGGAACGCCTCGGCGCGGCGAGCTGCACTTTATCTCAGCGGCAGTTAATAAGAAAAGATGCGACATTTAACCCACGGAGAGTTTTTCTGCTGCGGTGACCAATTTACATTAATGAGTGTTTTATTCTGCGGATCTGCAGCGTTATTATCGGGACGGCCGGCGTGCGGGGCCGCGCTAATCCTAATGGTAGTTAATGACACAGATAACGAGAGCCGCAGACAGAGTCGGGAACGCTTTATCCCATTAGCTGATTGGCTGTGTCCATTGGAGGGCCGTCGGTGATGTCATAAAGGGTCGTTTAAAGGGCCGCAGATACCTCGTGTCAAAGCTTTTCCAGAAGCTGCCGCGTTACGGGAAAGAACATTCAAGGCTATGGCAGTCGGAAGTGCCAAGGCTATGCCGTCGATGGCGGACGGAAGTGCCAAGGCTATGCCGTCGATGGCGGTCCGAAGTGCCAAGGCTATGCCGTCGATGGCGGACGGAAGTGCCAAGGCTATGCCGTCGATGGCGGTCCGAAGTGCCAAGGCTATGCCGTCGATGGAGGTCCGAAGTGCCAAGGCTACGGCGTCCATGGCGGTCGGAAGTGCGGAGGCTACGGTGTCCATGGCGGTCAGAAGTGCCAAGGCTACGCCGTCAATGGCGTTCAGAAGTTCCAAGGCTACGGCGTCAATGGCGGTCGGAAGTGCCAAGGCTACGCCGTCAATGGCGGTCGGAAGTGCCAAGGCTATGCCGTCGATGGTGGTCGGAAGTGCCAAGGCTACGGCATCCATGGCGGTCGGAAGTGCGGAGGTTATGGTGTTCATGGCGGTCAGAAGTGCCAAGGCTACGCCGTCAATGGCGTTCAGAAGTTCCAAGGCTATGGCGTCAATGGCGGTCAGCAGTGCCAAGGCTATGGCGGTTGGAAGTTACATAGTATTTGAGATTCGAGGTCCATCAAGTTCAACCTGAAAATAAACTACAGTGTAAGTTCAAACTCTGTTGTTGGGTCTTTCTGTCCTTCACCACCGGCTCTGGTTATTATTGAACGCAGGACTGCTGTCCAAAATGGCCGACGTCACGCCGTGCCGCTGACAGCCCTTACTTTCAGGATCCTTGAACATTTCTGACACCCGAAGACGTACGATCCCTTTAAATCATACCTCCGGAACGTCGCATCATCAGACTAATTATTTCAGCTTCCCGGTGACCCCGCCATGCCGTTATTTCAACTCCAATCGCCACCTGTCACCGAGGCCAATAATCTCGCCGTACAGAAAAGTTCAGCGATAATGCCAAGGCGGAGAAGGAGAAAAAAACCTCGAACTGACGGGAGCAATAAGAACGCCGCGCTCAACCTCTCTCTTAGATGCGTCGTAAGTTTGCAGCTTGTCAAAGACAAGGATGGCCGCTTCACGAAGGATGACAGCGCCGGCGCTCAGGGGAACCTTGGGAGAGAAATATTTAAGGCGAGGGGCGATTCACCGGGCCCGGGGAGGGGAAACTTATTTAAGTCTTGCCGGGGCGATAAATTCTGCTGCGGGTTTATTCTCGTTGGTAGACAGCGGATGTCAGGCCGGGAACATATTTCTGTCCGGCGCAGCGGGAAAGGCTGAGAACAATTTCCCGACTCCGGCAACTCAACGGATATCGACATGCAGAATATTTCACTCTGACCCTCCGGAGTTTTTGTACTTTAACTTAAAGCTGCCAAATGAATCTACACCTTCCCTCCACTGGCCTATCCAGGGTATGGCACACATGGCACATGCCCGGGCGCCACTTGAAGGGGGTCAGCGAACTTGTACTGACTCAGACACAGCTTTTCTCTCCCATGCACATCTCCCCGCCTGGCTCTTTGGTGACTTACCATCACTGTATATACCAGGTGTGCGCATTAGGTCGATCGCGATCTACCAGTCGATCGCAAAGCGCACACTGGTAGATCGCGATCGGCTGTGTCTTGTCCTCCCGCCGTGGGGCTTCTCCTCTGGATCCCCGCTGCTCTCCCCCATCTGCATGCAGCGGGGATCCGAGGAAAAGTAAAAGAAGCG
>NW_017306639.1:96611-117631 GCF_000935625.1 Nanorana parkeri | reverse complement strand
GAGAAGGGTTGGGCGTCGAAGGAGGGAGCCGCTGTCCCAACAGCATGGCCGAGCGGTGTGGAGAGAGAGAAGAGACAGCCACAAAGTCTGCGTTCCAGAGTGTTCAGCCTCTAGAACGCACTGGAATGCAAGCCGGCCGGCTCCCTGTGTTCAGGGGTGGGAGGGGGAGTGGGGTTGTATTCAAGTCAATGGCACCGCAGCCATGCCCCCTGCCCACAGTGCGATCTCCCGCAGCCGGAACGCAGGCATGTTAGTCATCTGCAAAAATAGTGCGGGCGATCGCACTGCGGGCAGGGGGGAGTGGCTGCGGTGCCATTGACTTCAATGCACCGCCAAGCCCCGTCCCGCAGGTATTTTTTCATTGGTAGATCTCATTGAGCTCGTCATTTTAAAAGTAGATCTCCAGACGAAAACTTGTGGGCGCCCCTGGTATATACAGTGCATAGTCTCTTCTTGTGACGTGTACATTGATACATTGTAAAGTTGGATGCATCCTGTGAACTCTGATGTATCTTGAACTTGTGTAACTTGGCGATCACTGACCTGGAACAATCATTCCTGGCACCGTGTCCGGGTCAGAATACAGTGCGCTGGTACCCTAAGCTCATCACTCCTGCCTTCCCCGGGGGGCAGACGGTGCAGATATGGGGGGGAGGGGGGTAACTTGTTGTGTGACACTGATAATCACGGCTTTGAACTGGCGGATTGAGAAATCCGTTCCAGGAATAACAGTCGGCAGATCATCTCATTACCGACTCCGCTAATAACACAACAGGGGATGCTGGCAGATTACAGGATCTCTAATCTTCTTTAGTGAATGATACTCGTGTAATATCTGTAAGCTTCAAATCTGACAGACGGACAGATAGGGCACCGTGCCAGCAGGCGGCACGCAACAAACATGAGGAGGTCACTGGGAACCTTCCACTGGTGACCAGTAATCACCCAATTTCATATTTCAGAATTTGGTGAATGCTGGAGATCACTGCCTGAGAGTTTCTTCTATCTCCCCGGGACTTTCATGATGAGTTCCCAGCTGTGCCCATTACGAGGAGCTCCCACCATCCCTGTGCTGAGTTCCCGGGTCTGTACACCTGCTGTGCCCATTATGAGGAGCTCCCACCATCCCTGTGCTGAGTTCCCGGGTCTGTACACCTGCTGTGCCCATTATGAGGAGCTCCCACCATCCCTGTGCTGAGTTCCCGGGTCTGTACACCTGCTGTGCCCATTATGAGGAGCTCCCACCATCCCTGTGCTGAGTTCCCGGGTCTGTACACCTGCTGTGCCCATTATGAGGAGCTCCCACCATCCCTGTGCTGAGTTCCCGGGTCTGTACACCTGCTGTGCCCATTATGAGGAGCTCCCACCATCCCTGTGCTGAGTTCCCGGGTCTGTACACCTGCTGTGCCCATTATGAGGAGCTCCCACCATCCCTGTGCTGAGTTCCCGGGTCTGTACACCTGCTGTGCCCATTATGAGGAGCTCCCACCATCCCTGTGCTGAGTTCCCGGGTCTGTACACCTGCTGTGCCCATTATGAGGAGCTCCCACCATCCCTGTGCTGAGTTCCCGGGTCTGTACACCTGCTGTGCCCATTATGAGGAGCTCCCACCATCCCTGTGCTGAGTTCCCGGGTCTGTACACCTGCTGTGCCCATTATGAGGAGCTCCCACCATCCCTGTGCTGAGTTCCCGGGTCTGTACACCTGCTGTGCCCATTATGAGGAGCTCCCACCATCCCTGTGCTGAGTTCCCGGGTCTGTACACCTGCTGTGCCCATTATGAGGAGCTCCCACCATCCCTGTGCTGAGTTCCCGGGTCTGTACACCTGCTGTGCCCATTATGAGGGGCCCCCACCTTCCCTGTGCTGAGTTGCGGGATCTGTACTCCCGCTGTGATTCATTATCTGTATTTAGCGGGTTCCTCGGCGTTCACCTTTAATAATATATATAAAAAAACAAAGTTCCCAAATAGCCCAGATTGGGGGAAATGTCTGTCTCCTCTGTCTGGGACAGGCTGACATTTGGGGAGAACTTCCTCTGACACTCCAATAATAAGAAGCCGAAGCCAATAAAAATGTATTCAATCAATTATTCATTTTCGGAATTCAGCGGATAAACGGAGTCGCCCCTCCACCCCCCCATACGACCTCTGTGATCGCTGCCATTCATATCTGTAACCGATTCTCATCACGGAATCATCTATAGACTGACAATGACGAGACCCCTTTGACCGGGCTCTGCTGACGGTGCCACCCGATTGGCTGCCGCGCTCCGCCACGGTTTTCGCTTCCAGTCACAATGCGAAGTGTTTACAGGAAGCATTCACCTCCCCAAGCTAAAGTCGGCTGGATGGAGGAGATGTTTTTCCATTTCGATGACGGCATCCTCTACCAGAGCCGACTACATCTGCCCCCCCCCGGGACCCCAGGGGGCTTACCGGAGCATTCGGAGAGGTATTGGCGTTGTGTTTGCTCAGTGAAGGCCGAATGTGATTTGTTTCATGTAAATGATTACAATTTTCTTCTCTGAGAAAGGTCAGTATGCAGAGCCGAGGCCAGAAAACCTCCAGAGGCAGGAAGTGCGGGGAAGAGGATCCCAGTACACAGGTGCAGCACGAGAGAAGACATGAAATATACATGTGGACAGTGTGAGGAAAGAGAATCCGGAGAACATGTAAATATGGAATAATTCCGGTAAGAATTTGCGTTTCCATGAGAAAAGGGTAAAAAAACAAAACAAAGCCAACACGTTTTAGGGTCTCAAAATGTCATCAGGGCCAGGATGCTGCTCATGATTGGAGATTGCTGACCTTCTGCACAGAACCAAGATCAGGATATAGAGGTACAGGACGGTATGGCCAATTTATGACCGGCCACCCGTACTGCTATATCCTGATCTCTGTTCCTTGCAATTTGTTTGTGTAGTCTCTCCAATTGTGGTCAGCATTCAACCCCTGATGAAGTGTTGAGACCGTGAAACGCGTCGTTTTTGGCCTTGTGGTTATAAGAAATTAAATCCTAATGGGCTTTTTTTTTATTTGTGGCACTCTCATCCTTTTACATATACTCCAGACCAGGGGTGGGCGAACTCCGGCCCTCCAGCCGTTGCGGAACTACAAATCCCATGAGGCATTGCAAGATTCTCACAGCCACAGGCATGACTCTCAGAGTCAGATTGCATGCTGAGAGTTGTAGTTTTACCACAACTGGAGGGCTGGAGTTTGCCCACCCCTGCTACAGACCGATCCGGGGACCCTCAGGGACACCCCCAATTGACAGAGAATTCAAGATGTCCAGAATATAGGTTGAAAAAGTACCATCAGGCAAGGGTGACAACACCACTCCCATTTGTAGAAGACGCCCCAGAACGCAGCTGTGTGTTCTAACGAGGCGTCTCACCATTGTATCCTGGTAGTAAGAAGCTGTGATATCATTTCAAGCCTTGGTTCTCAACTGGTGGTTCGTGACCCAAAAGTGGCTTCCACTTTTCAAAGTGAAAGGCTCCTCAGCGTTGTCAGTTTCACCGAGCAGCCATTCAAAATGTGTTGCCTGGTGCCGAGGTGGGGTGGGCTTGGAGTATGGCTGCGAAGGAGCTCCATCCATACTTGCATTGCTTACAGCTCCCTCATGTGTCCTGCAGAGGTGCCTGGACCGGAGTGTAGTCACAGTCTGGCTCCCGGCACCTCGACGGGGTGTGCAAGGAAGCTGTAGTGGATGAACATATGGATGGAGCTCCAATGCAGCACAGCAGCCCACACTGCGTTCCATTGCCGTGCAACTTGGGTCACGACTTAATGACCGAGGACAAATGTGGGTCTTGAGGTTACACAGGTTGAGAACCAGTGGTCTAAAGAGACCCTGTCACCAACGTGCAAAATTGCAGGTGAAAGAACAGAAAATGTCGTATTTGAAGGGTTTTTCCTTTTCCAGAAATGATTTTTACTCACTTGCAATGTTCCTCTGAACTTGCTATGGAAATGTGACATTTCCAAGGAGAGCCAATTACCTAGGACGGCCTCCTCCCGTCAGGCATGTCATAGCCCTCTGTTCTTCTGGCAGTGTCTAGTGACTCTGTGCTGACCCGTCTCCTCCACCGCTAACCTTTATGTAGCATCCGGAGGTAGAGAATACTACTTGAGTGACAGCTCTGAGTCTGCTGGGGCTACTGACATCACTTCGAGGATGGGGGCGCCCAGCAGCAGTCTCTGGGCTTTTTGGATGTCTACACAAGGGAGGCTTCACATACATAAAATACTGTATGTTACATGGGCACATATAACCTTTTGGCCACTTCCTGCCTCCATGCGCTTGAAGCAACATCAGCTTCCTGATGGTGACAACCCTGGTGCGCAATTGGGAGAGAGTTGGGTGGTTGGGCAGAAGAACTTTGGACACCCAAAAACCTATCAAGACCTGGATGCTAATGGAACCATCTGCGCTATTGCAACTTGTATCAAGAGGGACTCTTCTCCATCCCCAAAGTGCTCGCCTATGGAGACATTTAGCAAACTCTCCATAAATGTGGCCAAGGCCACCCACTAATCGAACCATCTGCACTATTGCAACTTGTATCAAGGGGGACTCTTCTCCCTCCTAAAGTGCTCGCCTATGTTGGCACTTAGCAAACTCTCCATAAATGTGGCCAAGGCCACATACTAATGGAACCATCTGCACTACTGCAACTTGTATCAAGGGGGACTGTTCTCCATCCCACAGTGCTCATATGGGACAGAGTGACAACGCTGCAGCACAATTCAGAGAGACCTGGGTGGCCTGGAAGAAGACCTTTGGACACTCAAAAGCCTATCAAGACATGGATGCTGAAACCATCTGCACTATTGTAACTTGTATCAAGAGGGACTCTTCTCCCTCCCACAGTGCTCATATGGGACAGAGTGACAACGCTGCAGCACAATTCAGAGAGACCTGGGTGGCCTGGAAGAAGACCTTTGGACACTCAAAAGCCTATCAAGACATGGATGCTGAAACCATCTGCACTATTGTAACTTGTATCAAGAGGGACTCTTCTCCCTCCCACAGTGCTGGAAGGTGACATGGTGAGAAAGCTTGAGCACAATTGGGAGAGAGTTGGATGAGCTGGCAGAAGATCTTTGGACACCTGAAGGCTTATCAAGACATGGACGCTAACGAAACCAGCTGCACTATTGCAACTTGTATCAAGAGGGACTCTTCTGCCCCCTGCAGTGCTCAAACGTGACATGGTGACAATGATGCAGCACAATTGGGAGAGAGTTGGGTGGACTGGCAGGAGACCTTTGTATACCCAAAGGCCTATCAAGACATGAATGCTAATGAAACCAGCTGTACTATTGCAACTTGTATCAAGAGGAACTCTTCAACCTCCCACAGCGCTGAAATGTGACATGGTGACAAAGCTTGAGCACAATTGGGAGAGAGTTGGGTGGACTGGCAGAAGATCTTTCGACACCCAAAGGCCTATCAAGACATGGATGCTAACGAAACCACCTGCACTATTGCAACTTGTATCAAGAGGAACTCTTCTCCCTCCCAAAGTGCTCATCTATGGAGAGACTTAACGATCTCTCTCCATAAATGTGGCCAAGGCCACCCACTAATGAAACCATCTGCACTATTGCAACTTGTATCAAGAGGAACTCTTCTCCATCCCAAAGCGTTCCCCCATGGAGACACTTAGTGCTCTCTCCGTAAATGTGGCCAAGGCCACCCACTAATGAAGTGTCGGTTCGGGATGCAGCTTCTGATGTTCAATCACCGAGGCACCGGCCACAATCAGCCTCATAAAAGGTGATTGTTCTCCCTACTCAGAGACGTGTCTGGCGTAGGAAATTCTCAAAGGTCAAATGACACATTTGCCATTCTCTTCAGCGGAATAGACGACCTTATTACCGGAGGATATCAAAGTCTTCATTCTGCAGGAGACGCACTTAGGATGAAACCAAATTGCTGTCTTAAGACAGAGCGGGGTCATAGACCTTCCCATTAGGACTTTCTTAAGGTGACCGTATTAGGCGCTAATTGGTGAATAGGGACACAGCTAGAATTTTGGGTCATTTATCTGGAAAGGAAAGAACATGTTTACCGTGAAAAAAGGAGAACTCCACTGAGTGCTACGAGAATCAGAACTGACACCGTGATCAATGCGGAAAATATAACATCCTTCTGATTTGTGATACCTTCAGGTTATTTATTGTTCCTTCATCCACTTTCAGCTACAGGAGGGCAACTCTGAATTTGTATTCTTGTACACTGTTCTTAGGCCTCCAAAACCACACCCCCTCTATGTTATGGTCAACAGGAGAAGGTGAGCACAGCACATTGAGAGGACATTATCAGCATAGGACAGGGGGTGTGTTACTGGCAGGATCAAAGGAGAAAAAGCCTGAAAAAAAGCGAACGAATGCAGCCGCCACATCTAGGCTCTGGTGAGATGCAATATAAGACATTTTTAGGCTTAGATACACTTTAAATATCACTTTCTTCACCAGCCATTTGCATACGTCTTCATCCGTGATCCCCCTGCCCAGGAATCCACGCAATGCAACTTTCTCTACAAGACGTTTATGTAAATCAACACTGAGGATCTTAATACCGAAGAGAGAGGCGCGAGGAATATCTTACATGCAAGGTAGCCATGGAGATGAATCAATCAGAGATTCGAGATCAACGCGTTACGGCATACGGTGTATTAAATATGACGGTTGAGGTTTAAAAGACATTAAAGCGATTATAACGTGGGAAGAGTGTGCGAGAAAAATACAAAGTGTGTTTCTTCGCCATTTGCACTCCTTTGTCTCCCCCCCTTCGCCCCCAAGATCCGCGAGTCTCCAAATACATCAATGTCAGCTCAACCCAATTAAAAGGTCTAATCTGTAATCTGGAGGGATTTGGGGCTAAAGATGTTTGGCACTAGATAAATTGGCTGCGACCCCACTTAGTGGCCAATAGACGGATCCGTTTTGCCGCTTGTTACTAGGTAACTTAATTACCTTGAAAGGCTTTACAGCAAAACAAGAAAAAAAAAACCCCAATAATAATTTTAGTAGTGTTTATGTATATGTGGGTCCCTCGCCAAGGAAACAAGATGGAAGGCTTAGGCCCCGTTCACATATAGCGACTTATCGCGCGATTTCCGCCGCGATATCGCGAGAAGTCGCCAACCAATGCTATTCAATGGAGCTGTCTTAACTCCATGTCGCTCGTCGCGGTCGCAAGTCGCTTCTACCGGACCCTTTTTTCGGCGGATTTTGCGCGATTTTGCTTTTTTTCTATGGAGCCCGACGTAGAAGGTCGCGCTACCGTCGCTGGAACGACGCCGCGAAAGTCGCGCTATCCCGCCTGCTGCAAAGGTATGTCGCTACATGTGAGTCGGTCTTAGTCAGTTAAAGGTTCCCTTTGTTTAGAACAGAAGCAGCCATGATACACGCCGTCCATTGAATTACATAAAACTGGACAATTTCCTATAAAATTTGCTAAAGAAAAACAATTAGCACTTCAAGGCTTTTATATGGCTAAAGGTTTGTGGACATCTGACCATCACGTCTGTGTGAGCTTGCTGGACATCCAATTCCAAAACTGTTTCTACATCGTGCAAAGACATCTTAGACAAGTGTGCTCTTCCAGCCATGAGTGGTGAAGGCCCTTTTCTGTTATATCATGACTGTCCCCTGTATACAAAGCCATGACGTGGTTTGACCAGTTTGGTTTGGAGGAACTTGAGTGTTCTGCACAGAGCCCTGACATCAACCCTAAACTGGAACTCCAATTGTGAGTCTTCTCATCCAACATAGTACGTGAGCTCACAAAAGGGTACAATTTGTTCTCTTCCAACCATGTGGTAACAGTTTGGTGAAGACCCTTTTCTGTTCTACAATGACTGTCCCGTGTACAAAGCCAGCTTCATAAAGACATGGTGTGACCACTTTGATATGGAGGAACTTGAATGTCCTACACAGAGACCCATCTTTCTGCCTTGAGGAAGGGACCCTGCGCGGCCCCGAAACGTCGGTTTATTTGGAGGTCTGTGACGCTTTCTGTCCAATAAAAGGGACATTTATCTTTACTACTGAGTGCTGGTGATTTCCTGACTTTCCTGTGTTTGCACGGCGCCATCCGTGGTAATTCATCACTGCGAGCATCAATTTTTTCTTATCTGGCCGGGACTGCTGTGAGGAGTGAGGAGGGTCTCTCCATCTACTTACATCTACACAGAGACCCGACCTCAACCCACCTGAACACCTTTGGGATAAACTGGAGCTCCAATTGTGAGCCCGGTCTTCTCACCCAACGTAGTACATGAGCTCACAAAAGGGTACGATTTGTTCTCTTCCAACCATTTGGTGAAGGTCCTTTTCTGTTCCACCATGACTGTCCCCTGTGTACAAAGCCAGCTTCATAAAGGCATGGTGTGTCCAGTTTGGTGTGGAGGAACTTGAGTGTCCTCCTCAGAGCCCTGACCTCAATCCTACTGAACACCTTTGGAATGAACTGATCTTCTCATCCAACATCAGTACCTGACCTCATGCCCAAAGACACCTCCTAAAACCCTGTGGAAAGTCTTCTTAGAACAGTGGAGGTTGTAGCAGCCATAAAGGAGAATCAATTCCATATCACTGGTCATGGTTTTGGAATGGAATGTTCAACAAGGTCATATAGATGTGATGGTCAGGTGTACACAAACATTGGGTCCCATTGTGTATAGGCAGCCATCAACATTTGGTAAGTGCTTGGTAAATTGAGCCCATGGATGGAGATGGAAGCATCAAAAAGAAAAGGATCTTCCAACCTCGTGGGAAAGGCATTTTTCTGTGAGGAGCAAAAAAAAATTTAAAGGCGACTGTGAGGAACTGTGAGGAACCATTTCAATGAGCTTGAGGGATTTCGATCTGCTGTCACCACTGAGATTTCACAGACCTCGGACCATAAAGTGTACTTTCAGATGGGTATATAAAAAAAAAAATCCAGCAGCACTCTTTGATTTGTTTTCTGAGACAATTCTAAAGAATGTTACAATCGTTTTGGCACTGTGTGCATGGCTACAGTTATTTGTCATCTGCAGTCTATGATTTGTATAGGCGTCAGATCTGAAATTAAAACATTCCTGAGGAGCACCAAGTACAAAAGCATTTAAAGAACGTCTGAATACTTGCAGCAAAACAATTCCTGCTGATGAAATACCATTGGAGCATTTTATAATTACCGCTGGATGAAATAGAACTGGCCTTGGCCAGGTGAACCAATCAGCCAACTCATTCCCTGACCTATCTTTCAATTCTCATAGACGGGCCTCTATCATTTATGATCCATAAACACATATCTGTTGTTTTTTACAGGATGGATGAAAAGGGGCGGACAAGGAATGTATTTCCAGACATGAAATGATACGTTTTCATAATGAAAGCTTTCTCCTGAAGTTAAGACGCCTGTAATTTAGATGTAAGTGCTACTTTGCAGAGCATGTGGTCGGAGCAGCCGTCAGAAGCCACGGGACGTTGGCGCAGAGTGTGAGCGGTGACCTCGCCTACCTTATGCAAGGGATGAGCTGGTTCTTTTCAATGGTGCGATCATTGAAAAATGCCAGGGGCTAACATGGTAAGGGCACTGGGCATGATCAAAGTCTTTTTAAAGGAGAACTATGAGGTGAGTGCTTTTCACTCACCTCATAGTTCTAGCCGACCTGTGACAATGAGACTGTCACAGGTCGGGTCAGTAGATCGGGAGGTGAGCGAACACATACCGGCGTTCGCTCACCTCTCGATCCTGTCACAGCTCTCTGCCGTGACAGGGGAAGGGCTGGATTCCCCCCTCCCCCGCTCCGATCCACCAGCGCTGACTGGCGGAACGGACGGGGGAGGGGGCGGGTACAGCTGGCTCTGCCTCTAGATAGGCAGAGCCAGCTGTCACTCACGCAGCTGGGTGGATCTCGACATCGATGTCGGGATCCGCTCCGGCGTCTCAGTATACCGCGAGCTGTAGCTCCCTATATACTGAGCTTAGGGTAACGGGAGGACGCTAGTTTGTGTCCTCCCGTTACCCTGAGAACTATGGGGAAAAGCCCTGACCCCATAGTTCTCCTTTAAGTAGGGATGTTCAGATACCATAAAGATATGTGAAAATCACAGGCGCCAAAACACAGTAAGTGCTCCTGAAAATGGTCTTCCAAAAGTATATACAAGGGGGGGGGGGGCAGCTCCTCACAGTCAAGGGAAACCGGAAATCTGATGATGAGGACAAAGCAAAAGGAGCGCCTCCATAGTGTAAAATCGATTTATTATGGATGAAACACACAGCTGAAAAGGTACTTACAAACCAGCTTGTATAAACGAGCAGAAAGCGATATAATCTCAGGAGATCATCAAGACGAATACATGAAAATAGGGTGAGGGAAAGGAAGTGCTGGTACTAAGCCGAAGCCATCTGCACGCTGACCCTCCTTCAGGTGACGCGTTTCTGAGGACAAACCTCTTTCATTAGAACCTCCATAATTGATTTTATCCATAATAAATCAATTTTAGACTATGGAGGCGCTCCTTTGGCTTTGTCCTCATGTTCAGATACCGGTGCCAACACTTGGCATTTTCATGAGAACTACCAGGGTCACAGTGGTTGCAGCTGCGACTGGGCCCTGGTGCTCCACCACTGTCCTGAAATCATTAGTCTGTATTGTTTTAGGAAAACTGTCACATGACAATAAACACAAATGTATCAGTAATTGTATCTGTGTCTACTTGGACAAGTACTTGTACTTTGTCTGGAAAAAATGGTATCGGTGCATCCCTAATTTTAAGGAATAGGTGGACTCAGGGCAAATATCTTACAGGTGGGCCCTTTCCGACTTCCTAATATAACCACCAGACCCCTCAAAAGTCCTGGATTCTAAGGGTTTAGCCTGCAAAGCCCCACTAGCCTTTACTGTAATAGCCATAGCAGGACCCTTCCTCTAAAATCCCACCTATCACTATGCATCACCCACTGTGGTGATAACAGTGTAGGGCAGCAGGACGTTTGTGGGGCATATTGGGCTACACTACTGAACTGTTGAATGGTCTGGTGGTAGGACCTCCTTACCTGTTGGCCTACGGCAGGGGTAGCCCTACTCCGGCCCCTCCAGCTGTGGTGGAACTACAAATCACTTGAGGCATTGCAAGATTCTCACAGCCACAGGCATGACTCTCGGAGAGAGATGCATCATGGGATTTGTAGTTTCACCACAGCTGGAGGGCCGGAGTTTGGCTACCCCTGGTCTAGGGCAACTTCCCCACTTTAATTATGGTTAATATAATTATGGTCCTCTGCACAGCACTGAAGAATCTGTCCTATAGGGTGGTGCATGTACGTGCTGTATAGAAAGGCGCTGCCGATTTTACAGATATATATCCTGGGATTCAGACTGTGGCCATAGATAGCGAAAATGGGCCAATTATGTCAGATTATGGTACATTTGGAGGAGCCGGGTGCAGCGCTTACATGACTGCAAATGGAAGACTCACTTAATGAACGGATGAAAAGAAACAAAATGATAAATTCCACAAATAACCTCGTCCCTCTGAAGTGATGGAAAGGGATCTGTTGTCCTATGTGACCCTTCCAACACGGCTACAATGTTTCCGCTCTTTTGTTCGATTTTATATTCCTTTGTCAGGTTCCTGCAGATCAATCACACGGCATGATCATCAGAACACAAAGAAACACTCGGCGTGGTAAATGGTGTTTACAGGTGAGGAAGAGAGTCATATGGCGCCGATGGAAATGATCACCTCGCTAATTGTTCTCCTGTCGCCGGGATCATTTGCATTATCTCCCATCATCGGTGCAGGTCTGTCTCTATATTTCACTCCACCCCACAGTGATAAACACTTTACATTTCATGCCCATAAATATTTCATACCATCTAATGACTTTCCTCTTCCAGACTCTCCTACGGGCTGGTCGTACAAACCAGGAATTAAAGGTGAACAGCAAAGAACAGGGGGCAGCAGATGTAGGCATCCTACAAGTCCCAGCATGATGTCACACTGGTGTATCTTTAAGGAGGTTGGGCTGCCTCCTGGTGAACCTGCACCCAATTCATCCTTTGCTGTATATGCTTCGAAATGGAGGCTCTCAGAGGTCAGAGTTAGGACCAGGGGCGTAACTAGAAATCACAGGGCCCCATAGCAAAATGTTGTTTGGGGCCCTGTGATTTCTAGTAATGCCCTTGCAGAGCCCACCTGATATCCTAAACAGCCCATCTGAGAGTGACCCTGCAGAGCCGCCATAGACTCTCTATGGTGGGCTCTGCAGGGTCTCAAGTGGGCTGCACACCTCTTACTCGTCAGCCACGATCCGCTGTCCGCCTCCATGGTCGCTGGCAGGCCCCACCTCTTCCGTCGCTGGGCCCCAAGTCCGGGCCCTGCCTCCTTTTTCAGTCGCTGGGCCCCGCCTCCTCTGCTTCTGACGCCGGGCCCAGTCTTCCTCCTTCACAGCTGCTGACTGTCACTGACTCACCAGCGGCTGTGAGGAGGAACGCGCCGCTGCATAGATCACTCCATGCATGACTCCATAAAATGACTCCATAGGAAAAGGTGAGTGGGCTCCTGGTTAGGCGTCAGAGGCCTTTGTGGTCCTTGTAGGCAGTGGTTCTCAACCTGTGGGTCGCAACCCACAGTTGAGGGAACCCACAGTTGAGGGGGTCGCCATGTGCCTTGTGCTGCTCTAGGTAAGAGTCTCCTCAGCCACCTCCTAGCGTGGCAGTGTCAGTTCCCCTAGATGGCGCTGCAGCAGCAGCAGCCGGAGGGGATCAGAGAGAGGGGAGCAGGCAGGAGTGAGGGGAGGTGAGTGCTTGATCACCACAGAGCTCGCACTGGGCACCACAGAGCCCGCAACTGGGCACTACAGAGCCCGCACTGGACGCCACCAGAGAGTCCCACTAGCCACCTGAGAGCCCGCATAGACTCCCGAGAGTCCACACAGTTCCTAGTATTGGTGCATCCCTCAATTTTATGGTTGGGGGTCACCACAACTTGGCAAATGATACCAAGGGGTCCCGACCCTAGAAATGTTGAGAACCACTGTTGTAGAGTGTTAGGCAATAAACGCCAATACACCAAAAATTGTACACAACCTTTTTTTTATGCAGCGCACACATTGCATGTATTTTATTGCGTGCTGCACAGCAGATGTCCCCATTGGTGGAATCACTGGTGTCACGGGGGCCTGAGTGCAATGTAGAATGGGACAGAATGAAACACTCGAACACTGGAGAATAACAGCAAAGATTACAGAGAGAAATATTTCTCATTCTGATTAAACATAATCACAGAGTTGTGTATTTTCTCTTCCAATAACCATTCCGTGTGATCACAAACAGGGGAGATGTATAAACAGAGATAGAAAGGGGGAGAGAGAGAGGGAGAGAAAGATAGAAAGGGGGAGAGAGAGAGGGAGATAATATATTGGATGGATGGGCAAAGAGAGATAAAACAAGAAAGATAGAGAAGGAAATAAAGAAAGAATATTTGATAGTTGGATGAAGAGAGGAAGGAAAGGAAGAAAGAATGAGATGGATATAAATAAATTGATGATAGATAATTATTAGATGGATGGAGAAAGAAAACACGATAGAGAGGGAAGTAGAGAATGATAGATACATACAGTGTGTGTATATATAGGATGGAGAGAGAGAGAGGGAGAAGAAGAAGAGATTGACATGGAGAGATATAGAGACAGAACTGAAGAGAGAGAAGAGGAGAAAAAGAAACATAACAAGATTGAGATCCAGAAAGAGGTATGCAGAGAAACACAGAGAGATACAAAGTGACAGAGCTGAAGGGAGAGGGAGACAGAGGAAGAGATGGAGGAAGAGACGGAGAAAGGGATACTTTGACAGAGAGATCCAGTATAGATATAGCGAGAAGAAGAGAGAGAACGATACAATGAGATAGAAGGAGCAAGGAGAGAGATAATAGACAGATAAATAGATAGATGAATAGATATGAAGGGAGAGACAGACAGGTGTGGGCTTGTACGGTCTGATCTCTTAGGTTTGGCTAGAGAGGGGGGGGAGGCAGAGAAAGAAGAGAGGTAGAGAGAGGTAGAGGGGGAGAGAGAGGGAGTAGAGAGGGAGAGAGAGAGGGAGAGAGAGAGGGAGAGAGAGAGGGAGAGAGAGGGAGAGAGAGAGAGAAAGAAAAGAAAAAAAGAGAAAGAAAAGAAATTGATATACGTAGATAGACAGACAGATAGATAGATAGATAGATAGATAGATAGATAGATAGATAGATAGATAGATAGATAGATAGATAGATAGATAGATAGATAGATAGAGATGGAAACCACATAAAACAAATCTACAGACAGATGGTCGGATTTGATAGATTTCCTCAATTTGCAGAGTGTCATCATGTCAGACCCCCTCCTCCCCTCCCCCCACCCTTCTTTAATAAAGAGTGACGCCATCCCTCCCAGAATTTAATTCTACAAATGGGCCATATGACATTAGCGGCCAGTGACTAGGAAAAGCCCATTATTAAATTTGTCTTTTTATGGCCGTCCGGGGAAGCGGCATTGCCACCTCCTCCGAGCGGAGCATTTAAGGAAGGTCTCTGAGGGCAGATAAAGCATGCTCCTGTGACAGCACATCTCCATATTCTATCCCGGGGAGCGCAGAGGCCTCGGCGGACACTTTACTGTCATGTCTGACAAATGTCGCCGTCGCCCCACATTAGGGAATGATAGAAGCCCTGAATAGAACATCAAATCCCCCCGGCCGGGGTAATACGAGGCTCTGTGGACGGCCAATCCGATTAGATTCGGCGATGGCACTTAGAGATAACGAGAGGGAGCGGGACACCAGCTGGGAGGCAGAGCCCGGCGGACAGATCTACCAGCTGGCGGGGGAGGAGAACATCTGGAATCCGTTGTGTCCGATGCTTTTAGGGTAAAAGTGCGCCCTGGGCCAGGAGAGCGCCGGCGAGGCCTGCTCATCACGGGTGGATGTGTCCTTCATAAAAGGCTTCACGGATGAGCGACGCCGACAATATTCAGCCACTTCAAAATATGTCACCAGCCCCGCGTTCTGTCATCATATTATGGATTCCTCTTGTGGCCTCTCAATACAGATTGTGCCGGATTTATGAGCCACGGCAAGAGGAGACACGAACTATGGCTGCTGCCTAAAATGCTCCCCCCCCAATGCAGATCACTCCAGCACCAAACCACCAGGAGGCATGCCCAGGAAAGATCACTTAAAAGGAGATAGTTCTCCTAAGGGTAATGGGAGGACACAAACTAGCGTCCTCCCGTCACCCTAGGCTCAGTATATAGGGAGCTACAGCTCGCGGTATACTGAGACGCCACAGCTGAAACGGATCCTGACAATTCTGTCTGGATCCACCCAGTTGCTGACTGACAACTGGCTCTGCCTATCCAGAGGCAGAGCCAGCTGTACCCGCCCCCTCCCCCGTCCGTTCCGCCAGTCAGCGCTGGAGGATCGGAGGGGGGAATCCAATCCCTCCCCTGTCACGGCAGAGAGCCGTGACGGCATCGAGAGGTGAGCGAACGCCTGTATGTGTTCTCTCACCTCCCGATCTACTGAGCCGACCTGTGACAGTCTCATTGTCACAGGTCGGCTAGAACTATGAGGATGAGTGAATATCACTCACCTCATAGTTCTCCTTTAAGGGGGGTATTCACCAAACTTTCACTGCCGGTAAATCAATCACTCGATGCACCATGAAGATACACCCGCAATAAAAGTTTGGTGAATGTCACATTCACTGCCAGTGTTTCCTAAAACTAAACACATTGTAACACTTCGAGATGTAAACAGGAAGTGCCCACAATGTCAGTAGCGTCCCCCCCCCACAGTCACACACTATTATACATGTATATAGCTCTGACATATACCGCAGTGCTGTACAGAAAACACTGAGCCAGTCACATCAGTCCCTGTACAGAGGAGCTTACACTCTAATGTCCCCCGCACAGTCACATCAATTAGCTGGCTCATATTTTTGGAAATCTGCACAACCAGGGAGCACATGCAAACTCCATGCAGGCAGGTTCCGTGACAGGACCTCAGCGCCGCAACAGGCCATCTTTGTTTGCCGTCGCGTGAGCATTCGTGACGGTCGCCCGGCGCTCCTGCTGCATAGCAAACACATATGCCGCCATCAGTCATACACACGGGATGAAAGGACCGCCAATATGGCAGCTGTCGAGCATCTCGGAGCGTCCTTTGCATCAAACAGAAGAGTGGGGGACGCCCTTTAAACAAGCCGCAAATGTCTTTAAAGCGGTCGGCACGGGGAATTCTCACCTTGGAAGCCTTTGATTCGCACGCGGCAACCTTACACTGCCGACGATAATCAAACGCGCAGACGTTCCCCTTGAACAGATCTAAGCTGCCAGCTTTGCTGCGATTTACGGGGAGGGTTTCGTGCGCCAATCGCCGGTTCTAACCGTCCGGCCGATGAATGGAGCACCCGCGGGCCGGGAAATATGTCCCAGGCCCCGACATAAAGCACGACAGATTGGTAGTATCTCACTTTTACGGCCGGCGGTTGGCGGATCGAGGAAGGAAGGGGAGCGATTGGGGGGGGCCAATGGCGCTGCGTTCCTAACGCCGTTACCCTTGGCCGCTGACAGGCCGGTGCGATGGATGGAAAGTGCCGAGGCACCGGGGGTGGCGTGAGCGTCAACCGGGGGGCATTGTAAACATAAAACATTATGGGGGGGGGGAGAAGTAGAGCCGTTGCCGCTCCTCTGTAAGCGCTGCCCGTCTGTAGCTAGAAGGGCGTAATGAACAAAGGGCCTCAGAAGATGGCGGACCGGCGAGATGCTCTGCGGGTGACCTGAGCCGGGTTCACGCGGAGAGAATGATATACGGATGAGATGAAGGTGGACGATCCCTTTAAGGAAATGAAGCGCAGATTATTATCATCACAGTCATACATCCACAATGTGTCACGGACGGAGGAATGCCTCGCATGTGTGTTTATATAATAACACGCCATTAATATGTATGACTGAACCCAGATCAGTGCAGAGCGCACGGCTGTACATTACCCGCCGAATAAAAAAAAAACTCAACCCCGTCCCCGGACAAACACGCCGATTTCCCCGCTCTCTCTCTCTCTCAAGGTCACGCGGACAATTTGACTTCAGCAGAACAGTTTTTCCATCTCGCGAGGAACTCGAGATAGAAATGATTATCTGACACAATGGAATCACGCAGCGGATAGACCTGCTGCATTCTACGGTTATTGTGCCACAACGCAGCATCTGCGACGTGCTGCCGGGGGGAAGGGGGGCGCGCCGGGAATAAGGCCTACAGAAACTAATCGCTAAGCCAGGGGTAGCCAAACTCCGGCCCTACAAACTACATGGAACTACAAATCCCATGAGGCATTGCAAGATTCTCACAGACATGACTCCCGGAGAGAGATGCATCATGGGATTTGTAGTTTCACCGCAGCTGGAGGGCCGGAGTTTGGCTACCCCTGCGCTAAATTAACAGGTTCCTAATTCAAGAGCCTGCGCGCCAAGATCGAGTTCTGTGATTGGTGCAGATATAAAGGGCGGAGCCATCTTTGTTTAGGGTCATGACCTACTTCCTGGACTGAGATACACGATCATGTAAATCCGGGTGTCAGATCAGCCCCTGCTACAGATCAGCCCCTGCTGCGGTCTCTCACCCTGTGACTGGATACGAAGTTACAATTAGGGCTGTGGCTGACGATTGTTTTCATAATCGATTAGTTGCCCAATTATTTTTTTCAATTAATCGATTGGTTGTATAAAAAAATAATCTCTCTCTCTCTCTCTCCCCCCCCACAACCAACTAATTGTAGATGAGAATAGTTGCCAACTATTCTCATCATCGATTAGTTGTTGCAGCCCTAGTTACAATGTGGCAGGCTGATCACTGGGGGAGGGGAGACTGAGGAAATGCTTCCTCCTGCCTCCAGCGGACTGATTACTGGGTGAATGGAAACAAAGGAAATGCTTCCTCCTGCCTGCAGCAGACTGATCACTGGGGGAGGGGAGACTGGGGAACTGCTTCCTCCTGCCTGGAGCAGACTGATCACTGGGGGAGGGGAGACTGGGGAACTGCTTCCTCCTGCCTGGAGCAGACTGATCACTGGGGGAGGGGAGACTGAGGAAATGGTTCCTCCTGCCTGCAGCAGACTGATCACTTGGGGAGGGGAGACTGGGGAAATGCTTCCTCCTGCCTATATAGATATAAGACTGAAGGGAAGGCTGGAGGTCAGCTTTAATACATATTACAGATTGATACTATGTATCTATGTATATACAGTATAGATATAGTGACATATTAGGAATGTATTCTTGCAGACATGTAATATTCCTGACAGGTCCACTTTAAAACAAGCCTGGCCCCAGTGATCCGGGTTAAACATTTGTTCTATTGATGATTGATCAGATCTGATCTATAACCCGGAGCAGAGACAGCGATCAGCCGGGTCACATGCTCACTCTTGCTGTCCCGGGAGTTTCCGGTGACGGCGGCCATGTCCTCCGGCACGCAGCCCGCGCTCTCTCTGCTCCCCTGCAGGTGAAATCATCATGTATGTAAACATATGAATTTTTAATCCGGCTTCAGCTGTATTCACCAACGCCGTCCCGAGACGTTCCTGAACAGGAGAGAAATCGCCGCGCCGCCCAAACAGCCGCCAGATTTAATAAGCATCCGGCGCGCTGGCGTTTTTATTTTCCAATTGTAGTAAATCAATGTGATGCTGATTAATATTCACGGCTGTTTGTACACTCGGTGTAAGCGATACCGCCTCGAATCGATGGATACAAAGACGGAACTTCCTCACCGGGAGGCCAAGCAACTCTGCGCGGCAGTAACCCGGCGACATGCTTGAAGCTGAAGTTTCATCTGCTCAGATTCTGGCTTCCCTGCTCCTCCCCCTTATAACATGCTAAGAACATTCTTACATAAAACCCTTTTCATTTTTATTACATACCTTAGTTTACACACAGTGATGTCATCACTGAGTCTCTGTGCTTCTCTATGTAATGCAGGCAGATTGTGGCTTGTGGGAGGGGCCAGCAGGGTGCTGTATACTGCACCGGTGTTCACATTCAACTGGGGTGGGTGTGGCCAGGTGTTTACATTCAGCTGGGGTGGGTGTGGCCAGGTGTTTACATTCAGCTTGGGTGGGTGTGGCCAGGTGTTTACATTCAGCTTGGGTGGTTTAGTCCAATTGTTTACCTTCAACTGGGGTGGGTGTGGCCAGGTGTTTACATTCTGTTGGAGTCGGTGTGGCCAGGTGTTTACATTCAGCTGGGGTGGGTGTGGCCAGGTGTTTACATTCAGATTGGGTGGGTGTGGCCAGGTATTTACATTCAGCTGGGGTGGGTGTAGCCAGGTGTTTACATTCAGCTGTGGTGGTTTAGTCCAATTGTTTACATTCAACTGGGGTGGGTGTGGCCAGGTGTTTTTCATCCAGCTGGGGTGGGTGTGGCCAGGTGTTTACATTCAACTGGGGTGGGTGTGGCCAGGTGTTTTTCATCCAGCTGGGACGGGTGTAGTCAGGTGTTTACATTCAGCTGGGGTGGGTGTGGCCAAGTATTTACATTCAGCTGGGGTGGGTGTAGCCATGTGTTTACATTCGGCTGTGGTGGGTGTGGTCAGGTGTTTACACTCAGCTGGGGTGGGTGTGGCCAGGTGTTTAGACTCTGCTGGGGTGGGTGTGGCCAGGTGCTTACATTTAGCTGGATTGGGTGAACTGATGGCATTATTGACAAATGATACAAAGTATTTCTTTGATGCAACAAGGAAACATAATGTGCGTGACAAGTTCTGTTCCTCGCTCATTCGCGCAGGCTAAGCAGCGGAACGTCCCTGGAAACGGCAACACATTGGCAACTGTGGAAAATGGCGTCTTCTCCCGGGGGCGGCGTAGCCGTGGCAGCGACGAGGAAGAGGTCCCGTGGTGCGTCTGGTGCTTTGTCTCTCCGTATTAGTTACAGATGCAAATTAACGAGCTGTCCTGATTGATTGGAGCGGACGGGGCTGAGCGCACATCGGAGGAGAGCTGATAATAAGGCGTTCAAGCCCGCCGCGGTCTACAGTCCTCCTAGCGCCATATCACCATCCGTCTTCAACAACAAACGCCGGCAAGCGGCTCCTCTTATCGGTAATGGACAGGACGGCGGATTTATCCGACTCGGGAGCTCATTGGAGACACAAAACACGAGATGCGGTTCTGCAGGAAGAATCGGATTTCCTGGCTGTGTATTGGATCTCCATCTCATTACAACGCAGAGAGAAATGGAGGAGCAGCCGCAGCCAATCAGAATTCGGAATTCAAATGTTTGACCACGTCGGAATTTCTGCAAGCCGGTGATTACAGGGTGTCAAACACAGAATAAACTGGAAGCATGTAACCTGAAATCAGAGTGTTCCACAGAGCTGTACCTGTGATTCTGTTATATGGTATCAGTGATAGAATGAAAGCTGACAACACAGCATTCCTGTCCTCCTCACACCCCGCTGGGTGACCTGTATGACTTGTCTGAGATATTTAAAGGACAAGTACTGGGAGAGTAAAATGTTCTCTGCCCAATACATAGAGCCGGCGTGGGCAGCTGCAACTGTCACATGCCGATAGCTGAGAGATCATGTGACCTCTTATCACTCAGCTCTCAGTCTCTGTTCCCCCAGTGCTCATTGGAGGGACAGGCAGGGGAGGGGGCGGGCTCAGCCGCCTCTGGATCTAGTAGGGCAGAATCAGCTGTCAATCAGGCAGCCGGATGAAGTCTGACAATACCATCGGCAACCTTCTTGCTGCAGCACGGCTCTGCGCTGTCGGCACCCAGTGGGCAGTAGCACGCTATGTGCAGACTTTGGGTCACAGGAGGACAATAATAAATACATCCCTGGGACCACAAAGGAAAGGAAAGCCCAAAAAAAGACGGGGGGATGGGGTGGTTGCTGGTAGTGTATGTTACAGGAGAAGGGGGGTGTGCTGGTGGTGCTTGTTATAGGGGGTGTGCTGGTGGTGCACGTTA
>NW_017306639.1:94763-96582 GCF_000935625.1 Nanorana parkeri | reverse complement strand
TGGGACGTCTGGCCAGAAAGGGGGCAGCAGAGCCACCGGCCAGGTGACCCAAAGAGAAGGCTCCTGAAGCAACCACCTCATTATAGGGACGGCCCTGCGTTAAGTAGTTGCTGGCTGGGACTGCCCTGCGGAACATAAATAACCCGACGGATTCCGGGGGAAGAGCAATATAATGGACGCCCTCTCGCTGGCGTCGGCGTCCTGCACACACGGGAGACTTGCATTCAGGAGGAAATCATGTAAAATATTTCGGAGCTCACAACGCGGCACAACAACAAAACACACAAACTGCTCCGGTAACATGAATCCAGTTTGCTGGTAATGCAGATGAAGGCGGAATAAATCTCATTACATCCAGAAACATGGACGGGGGATTCCCGGGGAAGGAGAGGAGCGCCGAGATTTATACCCCCCGCCGTGCGGCTCCCAGGAACGCTAAACGCCGAAAATTAAACTGCTAAATATGAACGAGGAAAAGAAAAAACGGCGAATGTAACCGGCGGAGGCGAGAAGAACGCTCCGATCCCGCCACAGGCACATGCCGCTAATCCCAAAACGGCGTGAAGAGGATCCGTGGTGTCATGCTCTGACCCAATTCCCCCAAAGTGGGGCTATTAATCCTTCTGCTGAGTGCAAACCCCCGCCACCCTCCCCCGCCACGTCACAAGTCATTGGAACAAGATCACAGATGAAATACATTTATCTGCAACAAAGAAACTTCACGAGTTATATGTAACACCTCCGCCGAGGATAAAAAGTCTGCACTTTTGGGGGAGGGGGGGGGGGGCAAAGTCACTGACTGCACTTCAAGGACGACTTTAGACATGGGCACCGGCCAAAAATGTGTTTCGTTTCGGATTTTGCGTTATTTCATTCTTTGGGATTCGGGTCCGAAAGTCAATTTTGTTTCGGGATTCGGATGATATTTGTTAGCGGTTGTCTGTACAAAGTGTCTTTTCGTTTGTTGCAGCAAAGTGACATTTGAGGAAAAAAACAGCGTGAGTTTCCCCCCATTCATACCAGACCCTTTAGGTCTGTAAGGAAATTTAAGGGGGAACCCCGGCCCCCAAAAATGGGGGAAAAAAAACCGTGGGGTCTCCCCTAACATTCTTACCAGATTCTTGATCTGAGCACAGGCCCAGCAGGGCAGGAAAAAAGGGGGAGGGGGCGATTGAGCGCCCCTTCCCCCCTCGTTTTACCCGGCCAGGTGCCCTCGGCATTTGGAGGGTGTCCCCATGCCGATGGGGACAAGGGCCTCTTCCCCACAACCCTGACCCAGTGGCTGTGAAGGTCTGCGGGCAAGGGGGCTTATTTGCATTGGGGTACCCCTCTAATTAAGGGCCACCCAGATGCCGCCCCCCCCCCCACCTGTGAATGAGAAAGGGGCATCCAGCGTCAATCACGATGCCCGCCGACCACCGTCCGAACCAGACGAAATCTAGCCGCAAAATGACATCTCCTGTCCGAAAGTAAACAGATGGGCGGAGCAAGCCGGGACGTCAAGGGGCTCGCTCCGCCCATTTTGACCTCAGCTGTCAAATATCACATAAGGTAGAATTTGTGAGCACCCGAATGCCGATCGGGTCTGAGCAGAGGTGTCACAGTACTTTTCATAGGCAACTAACAAAACGAAACGTCAATCCGTACAGACTGGCGCTAACGAATTTCGGAATCGGAAATTCGGATTCGTTTGCGTTCATTATATCTGTCATTCGGAACCAAGCGTATCGCACATGTCTAGACGACTTTACATTTGTAAAGTTACTGAAGCAGCCTCATCAGTGTGCAGCCCCACCCCCCCCCCCTCCCCCGGCCGGGG
>NW_017306639.1:89428-94612 GCF_000935625.1 Nanorana parkeri | reverse complement strand
GGCCGGGCATCAGGTGGCCAGGCTGTGCTGAGTAACTTCAGAAGGGAAAGGTGAGGTGTCACGGACCCGCCTGTGCGGTCTGGCAGGGGCGGCCGAATTACAAGACTTGCAGATCTCCTCCATGAAGGGTTCACGCGTTTGTATTTCCGCTCTGACTGAAGCTCGGCTGTAGCTGCCTTGAAATCATCCACTGAACCTGGAAACGTCCTCGGGAGGAATTCTTAAACGTGCCAAGTGTGGGGCGGCGTGCGTGCCAGGCGGGAGCGCAGCGGAACATTCTCAGTTGCTCGGCTACAAGAAAATGGATCTCGTCCTCCTAATAATGAAATGTGCTCATTGAGATGAATGCAAACGGCGAGAAAACCGTCCCGAGCCATTCGTGTCTGCATCACATCACTGACTGTCTCAGAGCTTGGCGCCTAACGGCGTGCCAAAATCTCCCCCTCGCGGGACTCATGACAACCCGGGTACCATGTGACTTCTAGTTCTGTATGGATTCCCCTCTCGTCTTTCCTGATTACATTGAGGACTTCATTCATTCGTCTTAAAGAGGACCTGTCACTAACTTTACAAGTCTGTGTGAATAAATCCCGAACATGTCACTGTGTACAGCAACGGGAGCATTGTTCAGAATGCTCCGCATCTTATCATAAACTCCAGTCAGTGACTCTGTCAAGGCTGAGATGTCATCAATCTGCTACAGGCAGGAGGAAACATTTCCTCAGTCCCCCCTCCCCCAGTCTTCAGTTTATTGCAGGCAGGAGGAACCATTCTCAGTCCCCCCTCCCCCAGTGATCAGTCTGCTGCAGGCAGGAGGATCTCCTTCTGTCCTGCGATCTTTGTGAGAGGGAATAAAAACGGGACGTGTTACACTGACACATTACTGAGCATGCTGCATAAACATGATGCCGGGTTCACTCTAAATAAACATGGACGGGTGCAGAATCAGCACATCAATAATTTAAGTCTGGCCGATATTTCAGGGGTCACGGGTTCAGCGCGGAGACCTTTTCACACCACGATGCGCAGACGCGAGTTATCACAATGCAAAGTGCCCCCCCTTCCATCAACTCCTGCAGGTGATTAAAACAACATTTCCATGTGAAGGGCCTGCAACAGATTCCACGGCGACCCGTCTGCACGTAGCGGGAGAAGGTGTTAATGGCAGGAAGTGTGTTCGCAGCCCGCCGCTCGCTCTCGAGTCTCGCACTTGAAAACACATTTGTAGTATAATTTCCATTCTTCTCCCATATGGTTCCCTCTTGTAGACGACAGCGCTGCAACAAAACTGCAATTCCCAGCGGCGGCAAAAACATGGAGCCTTCTCCCGCAACGTCAAGCACGTAGAACACGGGATGTGACCGGCGTCTCCGCTTCAGGGGAAAATCCACATGCCCAGAATTCCCACCGAGGAAAAAGGAAATCCCCAACATTTCCAAATATTTCAGGGGGGGGGTGAAACCCCCGATATGAAGGAAGCATTTCCCCCTTTACAGTCATGTTACCACCAACAATTGGTATTTAGAAGTGTTTTGCCCCAAAATACATTTATGTGCCCGCTCAAAATGTGTACAACCCGTTCTAGTCATGTGCTGAGCTTCCGGATTGGGGACCGCTCACTGTTGTGTCAGGTGACCTCCTGCATCAGGACTACATGTCCCATGATTCCTCCTGCCCAAGATGCCGATGCATGCCCAGTCTAATCAGGTGACCTTCCGCTTTGGGAATCCCATGATCCATCCTACCTAGCCCATAATGCGCATACGTGCCCAATAGCTTTAGTGACCTTCTAGGTCACCACTATATATCCTATGATTCCTCCTGCCTAGACCATAGTGCACATGTGTGCCTGCTCTAATCACATCATGTTACCTCCTGCATCAGAACTACATGTCCCATGATCCCTCTTACCCAGCCCATAATGCGCATGCGGCCCAATCTAATAGCTTTAACGACCTTCTAAGTCGCTACTATATGTCCTATGATTCCTCCCGCCTAGCCCATTAATGCACATGCGTGCCCACTCTAATAGCCTCTGGCTCTACCTCCTGCATCAGGACTACATGTCCCCATGATTCCTTCAAGCAAACCCATAATTGGCCATGCGTGCCCACTCTAAAAGCATCGGGAGGCCACCTGTTTCGGCACTACATGTCCCATGACTCCCCTCACCTGGCCCATAATGCGCATGCACCAGCACTAATATCTTTAGGTGACCTTCTGCATCAGTACTACATGTCCCATAATTCTTTGCGCCCAGCTCATAATGCGCATACATGCCCGCTCTAATAGCTTTAATGTACTTCTGTGTTAGGGACTACATGCCCCATAATTCCTCCTGCCCAGCCTGTAATGTACATGTGCGCACGCTCTAATAGCAACAGGCAAAAATTCCATCTTTACAGCTTTATCTTTTCTTTTTTCTATACCATACAACCAGACTGTAATTTTGTCGTGGAGCTCAGTGGAGTCACTGTATCACAGGGGGGGTTGGGCAGCCAACCAGCAGGACAGGTGCTAGAGTGGTGCAGGTCCACAGAAAAATAAAGCAAACAGCGGCAGTGAGCAGGCTGGGACAAGCTGAGTCCAGGCTCCAGACCGGTAGACAGAGCTGTGACTGACAATAGAAGAGATAACAACCTGAAGAGCTAAGGGAAGTTGCGGAATAATTCAAGGCATGGACAGACCCTAACTCGGGGCACAAGCAGGTTAACCTGTGTCTCAGGCCCAGGTTGAGGCCTCGCTCACACCAGATGAGGTGCGTTCCGTCCCGATTCTGGCCAGAACGCACTGCCTCGCATTGTGGCCTGCTCACTTTTTTGTGGGGCAGGAGGAGGTGTGGCGGTCCATTGAAGTGAATGGCACTGTAGCGACGCCCAACGGCCGCACGGGATCACAAGGCGCATTATGCCTGCGGTCCGGTCAGAACAAAATGCTGCAAGCGCTATTTTGTTCGGACCGGACCGCAGTCATAATGTGCCTTGCGATCCCATGCGGCCGATTGCATTGCGGCCTGAGGGCTACGGAGCCGTTCACTTCAATGGGCCACCACGCCCCTTCCTGCCCCACAACATAGCGAGCCCGCCGCAATGCCAGAAACACTGCCTCTGGTGTGAACAAGGCCTGAATGTCCAGCAGTCTACTTAAGTTGCCTTGATTAGGGCAGGTGTGCACTGCAGAGACCTGAGCTGGAGAGCCGAGTAGTGACCAGAAGATCGAAAAGGCTCAAAGCCGATGGTTATAAATGTACTGTATGTAGCCGGCTTTGTTTGATACGGCATATTTCTTAAGAATGGCGGCACAAAGCCCAGCAGACACTTGTATTGGCGCTCTGTACACTGACTAGTCTGAATCTTTCCCTCCAGCTGATGACAGCCAGAGAGCAATCAGAGTCTCCCCCCGGTAGCCTCCCGGTGACTGGCGCTAATCACAGTGTAACAGTCTCTTCAGAAATCCTGTCTCCAGGCCGCCCTCACCCGGTGCCCCCGGCGGCATTTTAAACTTTAGAACTTTCCAGTTTTACTCATAAAAGTCATTTCGGAGTTTTCTCTAATTAGACGCTAAAAACCTCGTCTGTAAACTCCGACACTTCGCCTCAGACTGCCCAAAAAGCCCCAAAACATTTCACACCGAAAAAAAAAAAGAAAAAAAACCCCCAGAGGGGAGGGGCAGCAACGCGCTCTCTCCTCCGTGAACTCGGCCTCATTTAATTGCCGGTATTTTCCTCGCGGTGGCGAACGGACATCACGCTGATCTGCCGGGCGAGACGGAAAGATGAAGTGCGTTTGCTTGGACTGAGAATCATTTACGGAATCTTGACTCGAGGGCTTTTTTTTTTTTAATTGACAGACTCCACGCCAAGAGTATTGATGGCGGCGAGAATGGCCAGACTCGGAAGATTGTGTGAATCATTATAAAGTAGAACTAAACCCCTCGCATCAAAGCTCGCGTGTCAGCGTGCCTTACAATAGTAATGTGATTGTATGACCAGCTTCATACACTCTATCCTGTGCACCGGTTATCCCCAATCCACTAAAGCGACAGAGCCGGACTTCAAGTCTGAAGCTTGAGCAGACTACATAACCCATAATGCATTGCGCCAGTGATATTCAATGTGTATGTGTGCCTGATGTTTGAACAATGTCTGATCAATGTTCATAAACAATGTTACTTTGTATCTCCCTATCTCCCCTCTGATCAATGTTTATATACAATGTTACTTTGTATCTCTCTATCTCCCCTCTGATCAATGTTTATATACAATGTTACTTTGTCTCTCTATCTCCCTCTGATCAATGTTTATAAACAATGTTACATTGTATCTCTCTATCTCCCCTCTGATCAATGTTTATAAACAATGTTACTTTGTATCTCTCTATCTCCCCTCTGATCAATGTTTATAAACAATGTTACATTGTATCTCTCTATCTCCCTCTGATCAATGTTTATATACAATGTTACTTTTGTATCTCTCTCGTCCCTCAGATCAATGTTTATATACAATGTTACTTTTGTATCTCTCTATCTCCTCTCTGAACAATGTTCAGAAGTTTTATAAATAAGCTGATAAGTTTTACTAAATCCAAATAGCAGTTTTACAAATAAACTCGTATAAATGACTGCTAAAAGAAATAAAATTCGGGCCTGTACCCTTCTCTGCAGATTAGACAGTTGGAAGGCGCAGTGGGGGGAAGGGGCACTTGGCAAACTAATCATCTTTAACAGACTGCCGCTTGTTGATTTGGTAAGGGAGCAGCAGGGTCACTTTAAAAACAAAAAAATAGTAACGGTAAACAAAAAAACAACTGTGTAAGAAATTTTAAGTGACAAGTTGCAGCTTGATTGGTGGCGAGTAAAAAAAACTCCCCCAAAAACTAGTTACTATAGATACAAAGTGGCAACAATATTCTGCCGTCTGTCTCATTTGTCGTGACATTAAAAGTTATTTACAAATGAAATAAAACCTTTTTATAAATGTTGCTTTTTCTTCTTGTGCTGCTACAAATAAAAAGGAAATAAAAGACATTTACAAAACGTTTAAAAGACAAAACAATATGAAGAATCTTTGGGAGGAAAAGAATGATAAATCTGACTGCAGTGGCCAGTGGAAAGTAACATTATGGCGTCATGTCGCCCCCCCCCCCCCCACAACTATTTCATATAAACAGACAAACAAGATCTGCC
>NW_017306639.1:85363-89307 GCF_000935625.1 Nanorana parkeri | reverse complement strand
CGACCTGCGCGCCCCCCCCCCCGCTTTCCTTTTAAACATAATGAGGAAAATTACGCCCACCAGTAAATGCGTAACGGGCTGAATGCGATACAAAGGTTATCTCGGGCTACACAGAGCCCTTTGCACGTTATTCTTGGCGGATTTCCTTTAGATAACGTTGGCATTTTCTAAAGCAGGCTTCCAATCCGGCGAGCAGGCAGGAGAGGAGGTGATGCGTTGCGACAGGGTAAGGCAGCCAGCGTCCCGGTTCTGTTTCCCGGCAGAGCCGCGGGGAGGACGAGGAGGGCTCCTGTGACTGATGAAGACCGACAGGGAGAGCGCACCCGTCAGAGGGGCCTGTAAATAAAGGAAGACTCCGCTGCTGGTAGGGGTGACTCTTCCTGCAGCCGGCGGGGGACCAGAAAGGCAGGGGGGTGGAGAGTGCTCAGGGTCTCATGGCCGAAATGTGAAGTTCAATGAAACATGTCCCTGAAATACATAATACATGGAGCGTTGGATGGTAGTTGTGGTCAGAGTTACTTAGGCTTCCGAAGTCTTCATGACCCCTACTGATACCAACCTGGTGTGTGCCATGATTTTGTGGTCAGCGTGCCAAATAAGGGGGCACGCTCTAGTGAAATGATAGAACCTGGGGAAGGGCGGGAGGGTCAGACGCGACCTCGCTGTGACGTGCCTAGGAGCTCCCTGTCACCCTTCTTTAAGGGGAGGAGAGCCGCCGCAACTCCTCCCACAAACACGGCCAAGATACCTTGGCCTATTACCTGTCATTCCCGACTCCTAAGAAAAACTCATGTTCTGGATGCTCAAAGTGAAGCTGAACAGGATCAGCTTCACTAGTATGAAGTCAGCAGGACAAATGAAGAGGGTGAATCTCCATAATGGGGGGGACACAGACAGCAATAAAAACCTGACAGGGGTTCTGAACCCTCGCCTATCCAAAACTAAAAAAAAAAGTTTTGGCTTCAGTTGCACTTTAAGCATTGAGATGCATATGGTGAGAACACCCCTCAGGCTTTGCTGTAGTGCACCAGGACACCCCTCTTTCTTTTTTGTGGCCTATGATGTGGGAACCCCAGCTTATGGTGCAGCAAAGGGATTCTCAGACACACCCACTGCGGGCAGCTTGCTTAGAAGTTCCCAGCAGTCTCTACTTAGATCCTAAACAGCCTGCCCGTGACCCTGCGAGGTGCTCTCTGCATTTTGGTTGCAGTAGATAACACATAACTGAGGTAATGTTCTGACTATCGCACATTTGCATCCAACTCCACCTAGGGATGCACTTTCAAAGGCTTCCTCATTCTTCTATTAAAAGCTTCCGATGGTTTTGTTCTAATTTGCAGATTTCTTTTTTTTTTCTTTCGGACAAATTTAAAGCTTTTTCACCAAAACTCAATTTTTGAATTTTTTAGCAACATTGTAAAAAAAAAAAAAGCCAGAAAACCGGCAAAGTGGGAATTTCCGAAGCGGTCGGACAACCTATACCCAGGCCCCCTTAACACGACCTAATAAGAGCGCGGAGGGAAGGACGTCGTTTCCCTCCAGGCGGCCGACACTTTGCACTAATTAGCTGAGTGTTTACGCGGTGAGGATTAGCGGTGAATCGGTGAACGCCGCCTGTTTGTACAATCTGATGCCAGCTGAATGCGGCTTCCTAACAGCTTATCTGCCCCGTGCAGGCTCGCGCTCTCGCCCTTCATTGATTACCGTATCGATTGCGCTCATTTGCTACCTGCGATGATGGCGGACCATCCGCAGGCCAGTATTCCCGAGCACTGCGCGCCATAATTAGGGAGCAGAGGGGGTTACAGAGGATCTGTCACAAGGGGCTTAGTCTTAAATTATTCTCTAGGATTACCTAAGAAATATGGATATTTAAACCCAAAAGCGGCTTTATTTGCTCTGAACTTGCCCATCATAAAGAGATCACATGATTAAGTGACTCATATTAAGAAAAAATGTTCCCAAAATGGTTCAGGGGAACCACAAGATCTGCTTTTCCTCCACATTTGGGCCTCATTCACACAGCTTAGGATCGGCCCGTACAGATCCATGCGGCGCGCATGGCCGTGTCGGGCCGTTCCTGGGATGGATCCTTTCTGCGTCCGAGCACTGACACCCGCACGCATGTGCCGCTCGGGTGAGCGTACGGCTGCGTCCTCCTATAGGGAAGAGCAGGCTGCCGCGTACAAATCACATGCAGCACCTGTCCTTCTCGGGCAAGGCCCGATACGGCCGAGCACGCCGCAGGGATCTGTACGGGGCGATCCTAAGCTATGTGAATGAGGCCTTAGTGCTCATTCACATGGGTGTGCACATCCGGACGGCTCCCGGGAGGCACAGGTGCTGCGTAAACATTTTTTACTGATGTTTTTGTTGTGTATGTTTCATATATAGACATTTTAAGGGCTCATTGACATGGATATGCACATCCACACGGCACACACGCCTGTGCAGAGACCGGCTTCCAGGAGGGACAGGTGCTGGGTGAACTCGCATGCAGCCTCCTGTACCTTCCCTATGGGAGGATGTGACTGCACGCGGTTACACACAGATCCCAACCTGCACATCCCTGCGGGTCCCGGTGCCCATACTTGGACACAGACAGCGCGCGTCCAAGTGCATGTTACTGGGCCCGTACGGATGTGCAGGTTGGGTATCTGCGTGTAAGCTCGTGCAGCTGCGTCCTCCCATTGAAAGGTAAAGGAGGCTGCTCGCAATTTCACCCAGCACCTGTCCCTCCCGGGAGCTGGTCTCTGCACGGGCGTGCACACCTGTCTGAATAAGCTTGGAGCCACACACAACAAAAACATCAGAGAAAATTAAAAAAAAACTTAAAACTTTGGTGTTCCTAGGGGAGAGTGACATCACTGGGCCTCCTCAGGGGGTCCTAGGAAAGCTGGGGCCCCCAAAACCCACAGAAATGAGCTCCTAGGAGTGCACGCTCGTGAGATTTGAGATCCTCGGCTGTCCCTGGATCCCGTATTGAGGCTCAGAGGCGACAACCACACCCAGATGAAGCAGCCGGGAAGCTGGGGTGTAAGGTGACTGTTATGTACTGATTTCACTTCGGCAAAATTTGGGTAAAATTTCTGCCATTTTTGCACAATATTCAAGTCATTGGGAAAGCCAAATTAGGAAGGTGTTTGTAAGGGAGAGTTGAACAGAGGGGAGTGGCTTGTCTTGCTGTGTCCGTGTGTTTGTGGAGACGCACACAGCTTACTAGCACACACAAGGGTGGCTCCATGGCGGGGTGGTGGGGAGCGAACGTTGCGGCAGAACCTTATTATCCCGACAGCTTCTAGAGCGATATGTACAAATGAACGGCGGCGAGCGGGCTGCGTGTGCTAAAATGACACGTCCAATGCAGCCCCCCCCGGGGATGGCGGCGCCGCTTCAAAGACGAGGCCGGACGAGAAACATGAAAGAGTGGGGGAGGGGCTCCATTTTGATTATAATCTTCCATTTGAGGCTCATTTGCATAAAGCTGAAGTTTAATCTGCAAATATTTCGCCTTCCCTGGCCCCCCCCCTCCCCCTCCCCCACATCAACACGAAATCTTTTAGACCCTGCTGGGTCTCTGTGCTTCTCTGTGCAATGCAGGCAGATTATGGCTGGGGGGAGGGGCCGGCAGGGTGCCGTACATAGCTTCCTGAAAACATCACAGCGCCCTACCTCGGTACTGCTCTCAAGCAGTGGGCTGGCTTCTGGAAGGAGTTATGCAAATGCCATATAATGCTTTGATAATGCCTTGGCCAGTCCCAAGCGTCCTTTGCAGCCCAGAATGCAACAAGTCACGTGACAGCCACAGGGAATGCCCCTCCCCCTTCTCTACTCCCAATTTAGTAACCTACCGATATCTCATTTCATTTGAGGACTGGGATTTTATGAACTCCTAGCCCCACCAACCCCCAACCCCAACCCACCCCACCACAAGCAATACACGA
>NW_017306639.1:84460-85348 GCF_000935625.1 Nanorana parkeri | reverse complement strand
ATATATATATTTGTTTTTTGCTGGAGTGGGGCTGTCAGTATTGTTAGCTGCAGTGCAGTGTGTTTTTGACGCGTTTTGCGTTTCCGGACAGGTTACAACAGAAAAATACTGCATGTCACATTTTGTACGGTCAGGAAATGCAAAACGCATCAAAAACGCACTGCGGCTAACATACTGAGAACTCCACTTGGAACGCATCAAAAACGCGGGCATAAACGCACTGCGTCAGTAGCACCGCGTCTGCAGATCCGCACCTGATATCATGTGAACAGGCCCTCAGTGGGAACAGGAGCCAGGGATCCCAGCTAGAACATCCTGCTATTGCAGACTCGGAATGCGTCAGCGGGTGATAGGAGAACACCAACGGCATATAGGCCGGACCGGGGCGTAGCGAAGCTTTAATATGAATCTATGTTTCACCTGAAATGCGAGGCATCCGAAGCCGCCCATCACCCAGCACAGCCCCGGGCCGAGGGACGTTATCTGAGAGCCGGTAAGAGGAGCTCCTAACCTGCCAGCATCACTGGAAAAAAAAATGCCATTTGCCTGGCTGCCCCGGCCTTCAGGGGTCACCGACCCCAAGCAAGCACGCGGCAAGTAAAATCAGCGCCCAATCCAGGGCCGGCGAGTCAGAATGAACTGCAGCCATCGTATGGGAAGTTTCAGTTTAAACCAGCTGAAGACGTTCTGTGTTCATCACAAGGAGTGCAGAGTGTCTCCGGCACAGAGGAGGAGCCTGAGACCTGCCAGCCACCGTACTGCAGAGGAGGACCCTTGCTACCTGTGTGGAAGCAGTGGTCTCTCTGCAGAGGGCTGACAAGCGCCCCCCTGCAGAGTCACAGCCAGAGCTCTCCAATCAGCAGGCAGTGTGAGCTTTGCTGTCCGGAG
>NW_017306639.1:82443-84251 GCF_000935625.1 Nanorana parkeri | reverse complement strand
GGTTAGGTCCGGATCTCTGCAGAGAGACCTCTGCTTCCACACAAGGGTGCAGACTTACCCCGATATGAAGGCTGTGCGGTCTGTCTTCACAGCCTGGCAGCGCCTGCGCATCACATCCCCATAGACTTCTCTGTCCTCAGGCTGGAGGCCATCAGAGAAGGTTCCATAGAAGTCTATGGGGCTGTGATGCGCAAATGCGACCAGGTCGGTGAAGATTCGCGGCACTGGATGTAAACAGACAGCAGAACCGCGGCCACCCGGATTGGGGTGATGAGGAAGCATGGAGACGGCTTCTCGGCCATTTAGAAAGCCGGGCACCGCCTCATCACACAGTGCCCGGCTTCCTGATGTGGTTTACTTTGTGGGGGAGGGGTTCAATTCATTTCTGTTGGTTGAACTCGATGTATCAGATTGTGTTCTTTGTATTTTGTGTTCTGTGTTTGTATCGGATCTGATGAGAGATTTTATGAAGGGAGAATCTTACGAATGGTCAGAAAGTTTTTCATTCCGCCTCAGACTGGCCTCTGAACTGCGACCGGGCGACTTTGAAGGGTGATTTTTAGTACAGAGCCCCTTATAACCAACATTGATGTTCCCTACTGATTGCCGCCATTGATTATGGGGGGTGCAGCAGGCGCGCGGTGGGAGGCGGGAGGGGGGGAGGGAAGGGCTTGTTATTAGTTAAAAAGGAACAAATTAAGGTTATGTCTCTCTCCCACCGCGCGCTCAGCGTCCGCCCGCACAGCCTGAAATTGCTGCCTCTCGGCTCCACGTCCTCCCATGCTGCTAAATGAGGCCACTTGCATTCACCGCACGGCCGTGCTGCGCGCCCCTCGCACAAGAGGAGACGTCTCCGCAGCAACCTCACAGCCGCCCCGGCCTCTGACATCATCACCTAATTATTCCATGTGCTCCTCGTGCGGTGTCCGTGTTCCTGGCCTCCTTCACCCTCCGCTGGAGAACTCACCGCAGACCAGTGAGGCTCCGAGGTCGGAGGACAAAAATGGCAGCAGAGGGGCGATATAGTCACAGCAGCATTCCTAGGAAAGGGGAGATTCTGGATCAGGACAGGAAATGACGGGAAATCACCCCAATGGGGACACAGACACAAACATATTTCTGTCACAGTGGGGAAGGTTTACAATGGACAATGTCTGTGCCTTCCTGTCCTGGTGACAACCGTGCCCCCCCATTTCTTGTATGGGTGTCACAGGGACAGGAAGTCAGAGAAAACCTCCTCAATGGGGTCACAGGCGGAAGTAAAAACGTGACATAAATTTTAACTCTTTCCCTCTTTTCCTTTTAACTTATATCCAAAACGAAGCAAAAAATGACATAGCTGGCGTAGGGCTCCGGGATCAGAAATATTGTCCTCATACCAGAGTCATGCGTGTTCTTCCTGAATCTCGGTGATCTTTGTGTATTTCTTCCAGATCTGTGCAATAATCCCAGTGTGAGACTCGGAGCTTCCTGTAATAAAGACCGTTCACTGCAGCTCTCCTTGTGCACGGTGACTGGTCTTGTCCCTGCCCCCTCCTGTAATAAAGACCAGTCACTGCTGCTCTCTCTCCTTGTGCAGGGTGACTGGTCTCGTCTCCGCCCCCTCCTGTAATAAAGACCGCTCACTGCTGCCCTCTCTCCTTGTGTAGGGTGACTGGTCTTGCCTCCACCCCCTACTGCAATGAAGACCAGTCACTGCTGCTCTCTCTCCTTGTGCAGGGTGACTGGTCTTGTCTCCGCCCCCTCCTGTAATAAAGACCGGTCACTGCAGCTCTCCTTCTGCACCGTGACTGGTCTTGTCTCTGTCA
>NW_017306639.1:81018-82297 GCF_000935625.1 Nanorana parkeri | reverse complement strand
CTTGTGCAGAGTGACTGGTCTTGTCTCCGCCCCCTCCTGTAATAAAGACCGGTCACTGCTGCTCTCTCTCCATGTGCAGGGTGACTGGTCTCGTCTCCGCCCCCCCTGTAATAAAGACCGGTCACTGCTGCTCTCTCTCTTATACAAGCTGACTGGTCTTGTCTCCGCCCCCTCCTGTAATAAAGACCGGTCACTGCTGCTCTCTTATCAGGTCTGTCCAGCACAGTGATGATGTCACCGCTACTTTTACAAGGCAATATAAAAGCTTTGTGCTCGGAGTTGAGCTTCCAGCGAGGGTGTAAAATTCCCCGCCGCTCACAGTCCGTAATTAAATGGATTGTTTGTAAATCCCGCCTTTGATGCCAGACCCCATTAGACAAGTTATCGCGGATGCCGTGTCCACAAAGACGCGCCACGGAGCGCCGGTTGGAAATTAGCAGCTTAGCATTTCGGCAGATTACAGGCGGCCTGTTGATCGGGTGCAGGTAATGACTCCGCAAAGAATTCAACGCTCTCAGAAGCTTAAACCGAATGCAAAGTGTTTTTTCCAGCTCTCCGGACGTACGTGTGAGTGAGAACAGATTAACATCATTCACCTCATCAGGGTGTTAATGATAAAAAAAAAAGAAACATTGTTTCCATGTGCACTTGTAACATGACACGCCCACTTTGCACTGGGAAATGTTACGGAACGCCTGAATCCAATGATTTGGAGGGGGAGGGGCCCAATACTTTTGGCAATATAGTGTATTTCCCTCCTGCTTAGTAGTGCTGCGGAGTGACTGCGCTATACTGTTCTTCTGTCTCTGCCAGTTCCCCAGTTAGCCACTAGAGGCAGCGTTTAGCTGTGTATGAATGGCACGAATTAAAATATGAAACATCAAAATAAATGTAAAACAAAACGTTAAAAACGCCTTCAGTGAAACATGATTCATGAAATGAAATGTAGAAAGTATTCCAAGGTGTCCCCATAACCTCCCACCTCTTAAGTGTCACTCGCCGCGTTCGTCTCCGGTACACCACCATTCGCAGGCCGTTCCATCTCATGCCTCTGTTTCCTGACATCCTGTAACTGCCATGAATAATTAACCGGCACATTTTCTGCCTGACTAAAACGCCGGAGAAACGCTCGCGCGTCAGTGCCAGGAGAGGCCAGGCGAGCAACCGCTAAATGGCTGCGGAAGTGAATGTGAAAGTTGGGAGAGATTCAGCATTAGAGATCCTCCACCTGCCAAACACTCTGCAGCTCATCTGTGAGTGAAACGCATCAGTGGGGGGG
>NW_017306639.1:75265-80541 GCF_000935625.1 Nanorana parkeri | reverse complement strand
GGGGGGGGGCGACCCCGGCGGATGGAGAGGATACTGCGATAAAAGCGGTGGGCGTTTGCTGTGCGCTAATGAACCCGCGTCGGGCAGGAAATACATTTTAGCATTTGTTGTTGCTGAAATCATGAAACGTGCAGTCCACCAAAAGTGTAACAAATGCAGCAGCATTGATCTTATGAATAATGTGCATTTTCTACTCGCATGGAAGCCTGCAGAGCGTTGCGCCAGTAATCAGTGCGTCACGGGTGGAATGCACGGGCTATATCAAGGTCCAGCCTCAGGTCTGTATGGAGGTACGGATCTGCTGTGACCCCCAATGTAAGGAGCATTCTTCCCACTGACCGCCAATGTAAGGAGCATTCTTCTCACTGACCTCCAATGTAAGGAGCATTCTTCCCACTGACCGCCAGTGTAAGGGACATTCTTCCCACTGACCTCCAATGTAAGGACCATTCTTCCCACTGACCTCCAATGTAAGGAGCATTCTTCCCACTGACCTCCAATGTAAGGAGCATTCTTCCCACTGACCGCCAATGTAAGGAGCATTCTTCTCACTGACCTCCAATGTAAGGACCATTCTTCCCACTGACCGCCAATGTAAGGAGCATTCTTCCCACTGACCAGCAATATAGGGACATTCTTCCTACTGTCTGCCAGTGTTCTAGGTCCCTTAGTACACCACATTCCTTTATCTGCAGTTTCCTGTTCACACTAATGCCTCGTGACCTGTAGATATAACATTTATTATCACGGGTTCCTCCATGTTAATCAGGTTGAGAAATTCTGATCTGGGTGGAGGACAGCGAATCAAAACAATGCCGGGAAAACGCTCGGAAGAGGAGCAGAGCGATGAATACGAGCACCACGGCGTGTCTGGAAGGTAAACGTGCGCTTCGCTGTGCAATAATCCGTTTCCAGATGGTAACGAGGCAACAAGAGAACTGAAGTCAGTGCAATCTTTCATCAGCTCCTGCACGTCGCTGGTGAGGGGCGCTCCGCAGCTGTTCACCGGGAATTCTGTTTCGTGGAGTCATTTCGGAAGTTTACGCCCCTACTACACCTTTGTGCGGCAGCTGGAAACATGTCCAGGGACACTCCACTGCTGAGCTGCCTGAACTAGATGTATGCCAGGGGGGGTGGAGCCTCACCTAGAATTATGGGAGGAAAAAGCTGTCAGCTTCAAATCTGAAGCTGACAGCTTTTTCTCCATTAAGATCGGCATCCAACAGGTTATCCTCCCCGCTGTGTGACCTGTCACGGACGGAGTGCTGCTTGTTAAAAGGAGATCTATGGGGTTAAGTATTTTCCCCATAATTCTCCTTAGGGTAATGGGAGGACACAAACTAGCGTCCTCCCGTCACCCCTAGGCTCAGTATATAGGGAGCTGTAGCTTGCGGTATACTGAGAAGCCGCAGTATACCGCGAGCTGCTGCAATTGTGCCGGGATCCGCCCAGTTGTGTGACTGACAGCTGGCTCTGCCTATCTAGAGACAGAGCCAGCTGTACCCGCCCCCTCCCCCGTCAGTTCCGCCAGTCAGCGCTGGCGGATCGGAGCGGGGAGGGGGGAATCCCCCCAGAGAGCCGTGACAGGATCGAGAGGTGAGCGAACGCCGGTATCTGTTCGCTCACCTCCCGATCTACTGAGCCGACCTGTGACAGTCTCATTGTCGCAGGTCGGCTAGAACTATGAGGTGAGTGGAAATCACTCATCTCATAGTTCTCCTTTAAGTTCGATACTTTACAACTTCCTGAGGTTTAACTAGCGAGAGATAATATGGCACGGGCCGAATTTCATTGAAATGATCCAGAAGCCAGCTACACACTCCCTATAATTGACGCGGCTTTCCCTCTTCCACCTCCAGCGTTTCCTCTCACCCCGCGACTTTCCTAATCTGCTCTAATGATCAATAATTGTCTTTCTCCGCCAACTAATGATCTTCTCATTTGCAATCTTCCGTGACACACCGCGCCAGCCGCTCACACCCAGGTGCGCGCTCCACCTGCGTGTCTTGCCGTCTCGTAAGATGTTAGTGGAATGAAAAGGAGGACGGAAACCCTTAATTGCCTCCTTACAAAGAAAGACGATCGGCGGCTCAGAGGCCGGGAGCGGACCCGGGAGGGAGGGCCTCACCGGTGTCTGGACCTTTCCGGCACATCTGGGAGGTAATGAGTCTGCGGTAGGCCAAAATGTCAGCGCGGCTATTAAAACTTTGCACGTCTCAATTCCTGACTCTCCCCCCGGTTGCCGAGGTGGGCCGGGAAGGAGAGAGGAAAACGTGGAAAGGTCAGAGAGCGATAAAGTGTTGTTTAACACCCGGAAAAACCTCAACGGACCAACCACGATACGGCAATGCTGCTACGGCCGAGAATTGGAAGATTTTACCGTTCGGTTAGTGTTTGTATATCTGCGTCGTATCAGAATAAGTCATCATTCCATCCTCTGGAACTCTTTACCCCAACCTGTCCGTCTATCTTCCACCTTGACTGCCTTTAGGCGATCCCTAAAGACTCATCTCTTCAAGGAAGCCGATCCCACCTCAACCTAACCACTGAACCTTCACATTCTCAAATAATTCATCCCCACACAGCTCCCTCCTCATGTATCACTTTCCCCTCCTCTTTCAGATTGTAAGCCCTCAGGGGCGGGGGCCCTCCTCACCATCTTGTCTTGAATTGTATTGTGACTGTAATGTCTTCCTTATATTGTAAAGCTCTGCGCAAACTGTTGGCGCTATATAAATCCTGTATAATAATAAGTAATTAGCACAAAGCCAATGGATGTTCTCTGAAGAAGGTAAATCAAAATCAAATGGGGCGCAATCACTCCAATATAAACATGGCACCCCTAAAACGGGGGGGAGCGGGGGGTCAAAGTTTGGAAGTAGAGAGTGCCAGACAAACTTTTGATGATAGTGTTCATTCAAGACAAACCAATGCATTTGGGGGCACACAGATGTTTTCACCCCAAACAAGAATTGGGGGGAACTCTTGAAAAGAGGGCGCTTTACATTTTTTCACTCTATCCAAAAAGTTTAAAAAAAAAAAAAAAAAAATTTTATTTGCTCCGGGCTATTCAAAACCATATAAAAACAGGCAACACCTTTTTGGAGGTACACGGATCTCCCCCTCCCCCAATCACTGTAATGGATGCATCACTGAGTAAATGAGCATGCACATGGGTGACAATGTGACCCCAAGACACTGCCTGGGACATCTCATTGGGAGGTCCGAAATGTAGGACTGTCCCAGCAAATCCGGAACACAGTTGGCATCTATGATTTTAATGCAACACATGTACACAGGTTGGCTATTGTTTTAAGTTGTGCTAGTTACATAGTTGTTAAGGTTGAGTAAAGACTAACAGGGCTATTCACAAGAGGGTGAAGAGATTGGAGAAGGCCGGAGAAGTGAACAGTCTAGGACAGCATAGCTGACCTGGAAAGTGAGCTGAATTGGAAGATTTTACCAGCTCAGCGATGTTGTCCAAGATTGTTCCCTTCTCCGGCCTTCTCCCAACTCTTCACCCTTCTGTGAATAGCCCTGTAAGACTCGGGTCCATCCAGTTCTACCTCCTGGTCAAAATGGACAACCAGCTTCCACCCTTTCACATTTGTTAGATGAGTTGAGGTGCGTTGTCAATTTCTTTTAACTACTGACATGCATTATAGGGCCTTCTGACATGGAAATGTCCGAGTGTTGATAACGCACATACAAATTCATAAAAGCAGACACAGAAAGGTGTTCCACCCGAGTCTAAGTTCTCACAACTTGAGAAGACTTTGCAAAACTTGAAAGTTCACAAAAATTATCAAGATAAACAAACCCCCGGCGGCTCGGATTGGCTTGAGGGCCCCCCCCCCCCCCCCGCCGTCCATCAAGACCAACGGGGGGAAATCTCAAACAATGGACAACCAGTTCTTCTGATCAATACCTTCCCAGACGCCGTCTACGCAAACCATTTCTGCCGGGAGCGCGGGATCTCGTGACAGGACACCACTGACCAGTTTATCAAGTCAACGTTACCAGCATATTTCCTTTTGTCTGAGCGCTTTTGTCTGAGCTTCATTTATGTTGGGACAAAAGGCTTAGGAGCTTCTACAGAGTGTGAACAAAAATCACTTCTCACGAATGCCGAGTATTGGAGGTAATACTTAATTTGCACTAACAGACGGAATTAGGAAATTCCTCTGGGAGATGGAGGAGGGGAGGGGGAGATTGGCATTCTGATAATGGCTGTGCACTATCTATACACAGGTGTCAGTTGTGTCTGTATTGCTGATAAGGCCTGTGAAACCAGCTGAGACCCAGAGGCCATGAACACCCCAATTCCAGATGGCGCTGGCTCATAAACTTCCCCTGGTAGAAGGACACGTAGGATCTGCTTCCTGCCTGAACTAGATCTGCAGGTTCTGCCATGATGGAAAGGGTCTCCTGGTCACCCTGAGGTCTCGTTGTTTACTCTGTAACTCATTAGAAACCCAATTGCTGCATTCCGATGAGGACAATAGAAGGATTAGTAAACTACCATTTACTGGACGGCTACAGGCGGGAAACTGGGGAACAAAGGTTTACTCTCCATTACATTCACCTTTACACACAGACACAATGCAAACAAAAAATTGTACCTTTGGTTGGAAAAACATTCCCTAAAAAAAACAGCTTACTAACTGCACGCTATGAACATGCTTTTCAGTAGCACTGGCCAAACACAATTCAATCTGCAGTCCTGGATGGACTAAAGGTGGCCATACAATCTAATTGTACAATCACCTTTAGATCTCCCAGCAAGGATACGCTCAGGGCCTCGTGCAGCCTACCTGACAGGGTCCACAGGGACTGGGTTAGAAGGCTACATAGAGGGAAGGGGGGGGTGTTGGGCATGTACAATTGGTCCGGTTGTTGCAGAGCCCTAAAAACAAGGCAGAAATGCGTATGCGAAACTCTCTGCGCAGTGTGGTGCAGAGCGAGCCCACACAGGACAACCCCTAAGGATCCGGGGGGTCGGTTTTAAACACCCGATAATGTTGGAATGACTGAACACAGAGGGGAAGGGTCTGGCTACGTAACGCATGGGGAGCAAGCGCAGTGTCATGGAAGGAGCACACAAAGCCGGTAGACAGTGGGAAGTGGAGAGAGGAGTTTACGTCACTGTATGATGCTAGAGTGTTCTCTTGCACTCAGCTGCACTGGGGCCTCCACAGGCAACCACTGCCATGCCCCAGGAGTACTTCCTCTAACCCCCCCGCCCCCCCAATTGGTAGCCCTGGTTAAAGCTCCTG
>NW_017306639.1:61848-74968 GCF_000935625.1 Nanorana parkeri | reverse complement strand
CTGGATTTTATATAAATGTAACATTTTCCTTTTCATTAAAGGCCAATGATCTAACGCACAGCTCACCTGTCATGCATCCACATTCGGTGCACAGATAACCCCCTTCCAGAGCACTCATCTTAGGCCTTGTTCACACCAAATGCAGAGCAGATCCAGTCAGGTTTCTGCACACGCACGCTAGTCTTTTAGATGCGTTGACGCATTTTTGGCTATTTTTTTTTTAAAACGTTTAAAATGGGCTTTCAGTGCGTCCCATTCATTTGCATGCGTTTTTGAGGCGTTTGCAGATCCAGAGCAGGTAAAATAGGGCCTGCTGCAGTTTTTTCACCTGCTCTGGATCTGCTCTGCTACTGCACGTTGCAATGTGAACTGGAGCAAAAAATACCATTGGAATACATTGGACGCAGTTTTGATCCGGTCTGCAACTGCTCTGCACCTGCTCAGCGCTTGGTGTGAACAAGGCCTTAGAAAGTGCATACCCGGCACACGATGCTCTTCCAACAAGTATAACATTTTATTCCACATGCATCTGTACAAAAACAACCGCTGAGGCATTTCTGCCTAACTCCAACTTAGCTTTAGCTATGACTAAAGGCAGAAACGCACTATGACTAAGGCCACGTGAGGCAGAAATGCGTCAGAGGGTTGTTTTGAACAGATGCACGTGGAACAACATGTGATACTTTTCGGAGGCGCGCCGTGTGCCGGTTTTGCAGCTGCCGATAATCTAAGTTCATATCAATCAGCCATCCTGCTACAGGCCTATGGCATCAGTATAAGGCTGGGTTCACACTAGGCGTATCGAATATACGTTTCGTGACGCGCGTTTTTACCGTGATGCGCGGTAAAAAAGCGCGCGACAAGCTCGCGTTTCCGAGGGCTACTTGGCTGTATCCCAATGGAAACGCGCGACAAAAACGCCCCAAAGAAGCTCCTGTACTTCTTTGGGCGTAGGGCGTTTTGTAGCGCGTTCATACGGCCTGTAATACGCCCAGGTGTGAACCGTACCCATAGGAAATAATGGGATTTCGGTGTTTTGAGCGTTTTGCAGAGCGTAGGAACGCGCTACAACACGCCCAGGTGTGAACCGGGCCTAAGAGAGAAGTATATATCCAACTCCTATTATCTATTAAACTGATACAATGTATCTAAAGAAAGAGCACAAATGATTGCCGATTGAGTTTGATTGATTTTGAGGGGCGTTGGTGCCAAGGAGGTAAACGTCACCTTTAAGAGACTTTCCCCAATCTCTGTACAATATTATTAAGGACAAATCACAGTTTTTCTTTCACAATTCCTTTCAAGTGAACGCGTTGTCACCGTAAACAAACTCCCTCTGGGCTTTCTAAATCATCATACAAGGATTTTCCTAATTTATTGTCTCCTATAAACAGAAAAGGATTATTGCAATTATCTTTTCATAGCTATTCCCAGCGCTGCACTTCCCGGGACTCTTCAAACGCTCTTTTTCACGCCAGCGAAGCGTCTGCGGCGCACCCCCCTCCTCATTATCCGCTATGTCCCCTGCCATTAGGGGCCGCGACTCCGGCAGCTGCAATAATGTTCCGAGATTGCTCAAATATGTCTTCAAATTACTGCAGTGTTTAATCAGCTTGCAGAGAGCCATTGTCACAATCCCCTACCCACAGCGGGTTGGTGCAGGTTTCTTAAAGGACCCCCCTATACAACTCTGATGTGTACATGATGAAAGCGGAAAATGGTTCTGATAAAAAGTGCGTTTTCCTTCCAGTCAATACATTTCAGGGGAAAGGCCTCCCCCTTCTTCAGGGCTCGAGATGTGCATTTGAATGAAATCACAATGATCTGTGCTAGGGAACCTACATTAAGGCTGGATAGAAATTAGAGACTCCAGTGAGTCTGAAGGAGACCAAGCTGGCCATTCTTATAGGCTGCCTGCAGAAAACTACAGGAGGGGACGGAGTCAAGACCAGTCACCCTGCACGGGAGAGAGAACAGCAGTGACCGGTCTTTATTACAGGAGGGGGCGGAGACAAGACCAGTCACCCTGCACAAGGAGAGCAGCAGTGACCGGCCTTTTTTACAGGAGGGGCGGAGACAAGACAAGTCGCCTTGCACAAGAAGAGAGAGCAGCAGTGACCGGTCTTCATTGCAGGAGGGGGCGGAGACGAGACCAGTCCCCCTGCACAAGGAGAGCAGCAGTGACCGGCCTTTATTACAGGAGGGGTTTGGAAACAAGACCTGTCACCTTGCACAAGGAGAGAGAGCAGCAGTGACCGGCCTTTATTACAGGAGGGGCGGAGACAAGACAAGTCGCCTTGCACAAGAAGAGAGCAGCAGTGTCCGGTCTTTATTGCAGGAGGGGGCGGAGACGAGACCAGTCCCCCTGCACAAGGAGAGCAACAGTGACCGGTCTTTTTTACAGGAGGGGCGGAGACAAGACAAGTCACCTTGCACAAGAAGAGAGCAGCAGTGACCGGTCTTCATTGCAGGAGGGGGCGGAGACAAGATCAGTCACCTTGCACAAGGGGAGAGGGCGACAGTGACTGGTCTTTATTACAGGAGGGGTTTGGAAACAAGACCTGTCACCTTGCACAAGGAGAGAGAGCAGCAGTGACCGGTCTTCATTGCAGGAGGGGGCGGAGACAAGACCAGTCACCCTGCACAAGGAGAGCAGCAGTGACCGGCCTTTATTACAGGAGGGGGTGGAGACAAGACCAGTCACCCTGCACAAGGAGAGAAAGCAGCAGTGACCGGTCTTCATTGCAGGATGGGGCAGGGGCAAGACCAGTCACCCTGCACAAGGAGAGAGAGCAGCAGTGACCAGTCTTTATTACAGGAGGGGGCGGAGACAAGGCCAGTCACCCTGCACAAGGAGAGAAAGCAGCAGTGACTGGTCTTCATTGCAGGAGGGGGCAGGGGCAAGACCAGTCACCCTGCACAAGGAGAGAGAGCAGCAGGGACCGGTCTTTATTCCAGAAGCTCCGAGTCTCACACGGGATTACATCACAGATCTGGAAGAAAAACACAAAGCTCACTGAGATTCCAGGAAGAATACACAGGACTCTTGTCTGAGGACAGTATGTGCTGATCCCGGAGTTCACAAAGGTAAATATAACTTGCTTTCAGAAATGTCATCAGTACACCAACACAGCTCCTGAGTGTTAGGACTTACCATTCTGAACCTCATCCATTCATAAAAAGTTGGGAAGCATTCCATGGATGACACACTTCATGGCAAATTATGTATAAAGATACTTCTTTTTTTGCCACTCGTTCATCAAGGAAGAGATTTCACACACAAACCCCGAAACTTTAGCAGCCTGACATCAAAGTACAAAACTTTTCCAGGAGAGGAGCTATTATTGTATGTGAAGGTGCAGGAAGGAAAAAAAAACTTTGCAAAGACAGAAGAAGTTTTCCGCACGGAGATGATTTTCTCTGGAGGCCAAATTGCGTCCTGTACAAATTGTAGCACTTTGCTCTGATTGCACAGCTGCAGGACGAAACCCTCGCCGGAGAGAGATTCCGAGAGCAAACCTGTCCGAACAGCTTCTCCCGCCTTCCAATGTGTTATTCTGCCGAAGATTAAACGATGTCTCATAAAGCATCGTGATTAGTGATAATCTCCGCCGGACTCATCAAATATCTGCATTCAGGTCTGGCAGCATGGATCCAAAAAAAAACAACTTTTCCCACAAAGACTCGTCACCACCGGACACTTCCAGATCTTGTACACCGAGCTGATTGTGTGACTGCAGCAACTAGAAATTAACTTTCAGAAGTCAAAAGAAACAAAACGAAGAAAACAAAAGTCCAACCGGCATTTGTACTTGGTCAAGAGATCGCTTGCTGGTTCCAGAGACAACTTATAGAAGGAAGGTGAATGTAGACAGATCAGAAGGTCCGAAAAATGTCACCAGCACACCATGTCAACGTCAAGCAAATGCAATTTAAAGGAGAACTATGAGGGGGGAGGGGGGGGGTGCTTTTCACTCACCTCATAGTTCTAGCCGACCTGTGACAATGAGACTGTCACAGGTCGGCTCAGAAGATCGGGAGGTGAGCGAACACATACCGGCGTTCGCTCACCTCTCGATCCTGTCCCTGCAGAGAGCCGTGACAGGGGAGGGGCTGGATTCCCTCCTCCCCGCTCCGACACGTCAGCGTTGACTGGAGGAACGGACGGGGGAGGGGGCGGGTACAGCTGGCTCTGCCTCTAGATAGGCGGAGCCAGCTGTCACTCACGCAGCTGGGCACAATTGTCGGGATCCGCTTCAGCTGCAGCGTCTCAGTATACCGCGAGCTGTATACTGAGCCTAGGGTGACGGGAGGACGCTAGTTTGTGTCCTCCCATTACCCTTAGGAGAACTATGGGGAAAAGCCCTGACCCCATAGTTCTCCTTTAATGACACATGCTTGTCATTCAAATATAAATGTTTCCGGGGCCTCACAGGGTCCCCTTCATCAGGCTCAGAACGAGATCTGTATCTGTATGCAGCCATATCGGGACACTTGTTACAACACAGTTCAAAACTGGGATATCTTTTGGATTTGCAACATTAAACTTCTCAGGACAAGTTTTCGTGGGCAAATTGTGGGCACCCCTGTTATAGAAGAAAGGTGAACGTATCCATATTGGGGCCCTTTGTCAGCTGAATACTAGAAGTGATACTTTTCTTTGATTTGCTCTAACGTTTAGTTTTCCGGGTTTAAAGGAGAACTATGAGGGGGGAGGGGGGGGGTGCTTTTCACTCACCTCATAGTTCTAGCCGACCTGTGACAATGAGACTGTCACAGGTCGGCTCAGAAGATCGGGAGGTGAGCGAACACATACCGGCGTTCGCTCACCTCTCGATCCTGTCCCTGCAGAGAGCCGTGACAGGGGAGGGGCTGGATTCCCTCCTCCCCGCTCCGACACGTCAGCGTTGACTGGAGGAACGGACGGGGGAGGGGGCGGGTACAGCTGGCTCTGCCTCTAGATAGGCGGAGCCAGCTGTCACTCACGCAGCTGGGCACAATTGTCGGGATCCGCTTCAGCTGCAGCGTCTCAGTATACCGCGAGCTGTATACTGAGCCTAGGGTGACGGGAGGACGCTAGTTTGTGTCCTCCCATTACCCTTAGGAGAACTATGGGGAAAAGCCCTGACCCCATAGTTCTCCTTTAATGACACATGCTTGTCATTCAAATATAAATGTTTCCGGGGCCTCACAGGGTCCCCTTCATCAGGCTCAGAACGAGATCTGTATCTGTATGCAGCCATATCGGGACACTTGTTACAACACAGTTCAAAACTGGGATATCTTTTGGATTTGCAACATTAAACTTCTCAGGACAAGTTTTCGTGGGCAAATTGTGGGCACCCCTGTTATAGAAGAAAGGTGAACGTATCCATATTGGGGCCCTTTGTCAGCTGAATACTAGAAGTGATACTTTTCTTTGATTTGCTCTAACGTTTAGTTTTCCGGGACGCACATTCATGGTCAGCCCCCCTCGTCTGGGTCCGGGCCGGTGCCGAGGTTCAGCGGAATTCTTGTCCTGAAAAAAATGAACTGTTCTAGCAAATATTGTATCACATCCAGTACTGATGGAGAAGCCGAGCGCTCGATGGACATTTTTCTGGCTCTCGCGTCTTGGAAGGAAATCGCAAAACTCTCTTTTGGCAGAAAGATGCCGACTTCGGCCGCCTTGTAAAATCCCAGAACCCTGAACAAGACGTCTCGTTATGTAACTTCACAGGAATCCGGGACTCCAGCCGCGCTCAGCGTGTACCAAGGTGCACCGTTTCATCCAGTACAGATGTTCATCCAGAGGCCGCGTATATACAGCCTTACTCCACCAGACCACGTAACGGATGGTGCCCCCCCGCCCCCAACAAAAAATCAGATTTCACTTTACTGAGCTCTGATTGCTGAAACAGTATTTCTGATTGGTTACCATGAGCTACTGCACTGTGCCTTTCTTTAGTTCCCATGTTCATTTCTTATAGTCAGGGATAAGCAAACCAGTATCATTACTGACATTCTTTGTCACACATCAGCTGAAAAAGAAAATCAGGCTGACAGGGAGAGGGTTTTATCGGGAAAAATGATGGGTGTGAGTGGGAAGTAGTCAGGAAGGCTTACAGGAGAGACAGAACTCAGCATGAGCAACGCCCCTGTCATCCCTAAGGCCTTGTTCACACTCTCGTCCCTGCTGGCTGTTTGGCTGGTGTGCCCCTTTAACCACTCTCAGGCTCTTTCTATGCGGGACATAAGACGCCACATGATATGTCAGAGACCCTCAAGTACCCCGAATCACGGGCACGGAGACCTGAGCAGAATGATACAAAAGTTTCTGCTAAAAGCCAAATATAAAATATCTCCGCTCCAAATGAAAAATCCCAGAAGCCAATCTCCCCTCATAGAGAAGAGCTGGAAGCACACAAAAGACAAAGCTATGGTGACCCGGAGGAGAGGCGTAAAACAATCAGAGTGAATCAGCTTAGAGATGGCTTAATGGGACTGCGGTCACCGTGACTGATAAACCGACACGACACCCGCCAAGAGGGACATGTTCTTTGCAATGTTTTGCCGCTTTATTTCCATCTACTGGATGACGAGGGATGAAAAAAAAGAATTAAAGGCGAGCCGCGACAAAGCTAAAAGCTGGTGTGAGAAACCTCTGAGTATAGCTGCTATGGCTCATCACAGGTGGGCAGACCCTGCTCAGGGAGGAGGTGAGCATGTATCCCCCCCCTCCATCCCCCCCTGGAGTCACCTACTGAAACTGATACAAGTGGTACTGCAAATAACATTTAAAATGCATCTAAACCAGGGGTAGCAAACCTCCGGCCCTCCAGCTGTGGTGGAACTACAAATCCCATGAGGCATTGCAAGATTCTCACAGCCACGACTGCCAAAGAGAGATGCATCATGGGATTTGTAGTTTCACCACAGCTGGAGGGCCGGAGGTTTGCTACCCCTGAATTCTATACCCAAGAACAAAAATGTAACATATTGCAGTTTATCAGATGTGGTCGATCCAATCGTTTTTTGTTTTAGGCTTTTCTTCCTTTATTTGCACCTGGTGATCCTGCCGGTAACACACTTCCTGTCCTAGGGAGACAACCTCACTGACTGCATTGGCCTTACTCCTGCCAACACTTTTTAAACAGTTACAGAACTATATAATTTTTTTTACTTTTCAGGATAAAGCTTTTAAATAAATGAATAAAAGCTGACCATTGTGAGCACCCCTTTAAGTGTTATATGGTTTGCCCCAACCCCTGTAATTGACACCTTTGCCGGACAGCTTGGCCCGTTAAAAGAAGTTGAAGAATAACAGATTTCCAGGGCTCGGAAAACCAAAAACTGTCGTGTTAATGCCATCGGCAGACTGTATCACATATGTTAGGGATGCACCAATACCAGCATCGGTGCCGATACTGAGCATTTACATGAGTACCACTAGTGAAAATTCTCTGATACTAAAAAACGATACCAGCGCTTTAATTATTCAAATTGAAGAGGCTGCCATAGGTCCCCCGCCTGCTGGGGACCTGGACCGTCCTGCATGTCTCCCCCTCCCCAGACCCTCCGCATGTCTCCCCCTCCCCAGACCCTCCGCATGTCTCCCCCTCCCCAGACCCTCCTCCTAAGACATCAGGCCAGCACCCCAGAGTATGTAGCAATACGTATACTACAATTCGGCACCGCTGTACAATGTATTGCTGGGATTTGAAGTCCTCTATAGCTGGTGCCATTCTGCATTGCTGTATAATGTATTGCTGGGATTTGTAGTCCTCTATAGCTGGTGCCATTCTGCATTGCTGTATAATGTATTGCTGGGATTTGTAGTCCTCTATAGCTGGTGCCATTCTGCATTGCTGTATAATGTATTGCTGGGATTTGTAGTCCTCTGTAGCCGGCGCTATTCTGCATTGCTGTATAATGTATTGCTGGGGTTTGTAGTCCTTGGGGCGACAACGTGTTCATCCAGTTTTAAATTTGTGTGAAAAGACAAAACAATACAAGGGACGGATGCCAAGGAGAAACCTCGCGATAATGCTCTATAATGATGTTATTCTGGGTATTACAAGGCGCTCGCCGCTTCATTCCGGAGAACAAAGGCCGCTCTCGGCGTGGAGCTGCGAGGAGAAGGGGGTTTAGTGGAACAGATCAGGCGGAGGCGCACAGATAAGGGCTCGCTGTCACCAATTCCGCTCGGAATGGAATGCAAAACGGGACAGGTGACGCCTGCTGCATAGGACGGGAATTAATGGGGCCCCCGTGCTGGCTATTATACCGAATTGTTCTACTCCCCTCCTCCCCCCCATCCCATTGCTCACCTGCCTTGCTGGTAATAAACTGACTGAGCGGCAGCCATTTTGTTCCTGGCCCACACACAGAAAGCATTCAGCTTCCCTGTATAGACGAAGGGTCTCCTGTGTACCAAAAGAAGAATAACCCCCCCATGGCTGCATTTCCATAAACTCAACTCTATAACAAACATGGCTACCTTCAGTGTTTGAGAAACTAGAAATACTTTAAGGGCCCCATTCAGTCCATGAGCTCCCAATGCACCATGACAAATACAGTACATGCGTCATTTTACCTGATACATCACAAAACAACGCATGGCAGGGCTTGCAACGCATGTGAGTGGGAGCTGCATTGCCTCGGGGTGCCATTTAAATGAGTAATTAAAAATTAACGGCACCATAAAGCGTTAAAACGCGTAAGTTGCAATAAAGTGCAACTGAACCTTTTTCAGTTTTGGATAGAGTGGAATGGGATTACAACCCCTGTCATGGTTTGATTGCCGTCTGTGTCCCTGTTAGGGAGATTCACCCTCTTCTATTTCTTCTGGTGAATGTTATCACTGGAAGAAAATCCTAAATTTTGGGTTGTCACCAGAACAGGAAGAGATGGGAAAAATCTTCCAATGGGGACACTAGTTCTGGTGACCACCGGGGATTTCCCTCTCTTTGGAGAGATTCCCTCTCACTTCCTGTTGTTGCAACCTGAAACGTTTTGGCTTTAGTTCACCAGCCTTATATTTTCCTCCATAGCAAGTCTTCTCCTGGGTTGAATGTGAATATTTTTAATTCCGTGCAAACGTGCATCTCCGCGATAAAACATTTTAAGCCGCAGCATCTATCGCCTTCATTTCCTGTCTGAATGATTGGTTCTCTTGATGGGATATCCAATTCTCTACGCGTTTCTTAGACCAGTGGTCCTGTTCCTCAGAGGATACAGAGGTGAGCTAATATTCTATGTGTGTACTTGCTGACATGTATCAAATCAAAGGAATGTAACAATGTTTAATACTTGATTGATGATTGGATTTCCCCATCAGCAGAACCCGACTGACCGGATACAATGTATCAAATAATCGGAATGTAACAATGTTTAGTACTTGATTGATGATTAGAATTCCCATCAGGAGAACCCGATGAACCAGATACAATGTATCAAATCAAAGGAATGTAACAATGTAACAATGTTTAATAATTGATTGGATATTCCATCAGGAGAACCTGTCTAACCGCATACATTGTATCAAATCAAAGGAATGTAACCGTTTATATTTGAGATTCTTGTGCAGACTGAGAACGTTCTAATGACAGGTTGAGGGATATTTCATAGTTTTTAGATTGTAAGCTCTCACGGGAAGGGCTCTGCTAACCATCTTGTCTTGGAATGTGTTGGTAACGTCTTCCTTATATTGTAAAGCACTGCACAAACTGAGAGGAGGAGAAGGAGGAGGAGGAGGAGGAGGAGGAGGAGGAGAAGGAGGAGAAGGAGGAGAAGGAGGAGAAAGAGGAGAAGGAGGAGAAGGAGGAGAAAGAGGAGAAGGAGAAGGAGGAGAAGGAGGAGGAGAAGGAGGAGAAGGAGGAGGAGAAGGAGGAGGAGAAGAAGTTATATATTTTATTGATATCCTGAGATGTATAAAACTTTTTTTGTTGCTTTTTTAAGAACTTTCCGAATAAACATTTAATGACTTTTAAAGAGTTTTTGACACAACCATACACCAAGCAATCCTGTGATATAACTCTGCGCACCCGGAGGCCAGGGAAGTGCAACAGATGACTGGTCATTTTAAAGGAATCCTCAGCTCAGTGCAGTTCTCAAAGAACAGCAAAGGAAAGGGGAAATGTTATACTTACATTTATATTTGCTTGATTTGGTCAGATATAATGGCGCTTAATTAAAGTCGCACAACTAGGGTTGCCACCTGTCCCGGATTCACCTGCAAAGTCCCGGGTTTGAGTCCTGTATGTTCTGTGTCTGGGTTTCGGCTGGTCTGTAACCTGGAAACAGCACATGCAGAACTCAAAACCCGGAATGTCCAGGTGAATCCGGGACAGGTTGCAACCCTACGCACAACCAGTGGCGTCACAAGGGGGGTCAGGCCCGCACCCGGGTGCCACCATTGGAGGGGTGACACCAAAATGACAGTCATTTTGGTGTCGCCCCCTATGAAAATTCGGGCACTCAGTCATGGACTGAGAGCCTGACAGTGTCAGGAGAGAGGAGGGGACCCGGCGGCATACCTCATCCCGCCGGGTGAACGTTGCCTCCTCTCTCTGCCGGCGTCCATCACCAAGATGGCCGCCGGCAGGCGTCAATAAGACGACCGCGCATGCGCGATGACGTCACGGCGGGGGTGTCACCTGGTCTCGGGACGCCCCTGCGCACAACACTTCCTCCAACCCCCATGACAACCTGACAGTCAACAAAGAGACAAGTCTGTGGCCCGTGACCAACCGTGGATCTCAAGTGAACAGCAGATGTGACAAGGAGCCCGCTGACGGCGGCATTGTGAACGACACACCGACAGTACAAGCTGGAATAGATGGGAACTTACTGTCCGCCTGCGTCAGGGTGATGGAGCAGCAGAGGAGCAGCGCCGGGACGACGAGCAGGGTCTGGCGAGGGTAAGGCACCATGTTGGAAAGCAGACTCCACTCCAGGTCTGGCGATAAGTGGTCAATACATCCAGCGTGTTATAGCGTCAGACTCACGCCTGCAAAGGGAAAGAGAAAAACAGGTGAGAAGGTACAACTGATTGGCTCCTTCTGCTGCTTCACCCTCCCCTAGTCTGAGCTGTGCTGTACAGGAAGCTGATTTAGGTACTTACACTACTTGTATGAATGAACGCATTTATTGATAGAGCAATACATACAGAGCTGCATTATTTTGTATTAACCAATCACAACAGGAGCTGGTAAGGAAAGGACCAAGTACTGCATTGCTATGATAGGAAAAGACGACTATGTATACAAACCGGGATGTCGGACAATTCCAATTTCATCCCATCCTCCCCCCATATGTATGACAAGCATTCAGCTAATTACAGATTGTCTTCAGACTGACGGGGACCGGACTGAATGGCGGGTTGACAATATTCATTAAAACCTAAAAGGAAACTGTCTGTGTTGCCCCTGGCAACCTATAAGAATACTCCACTTTCCACCCTGCGTCCTCTGAAATCGGATTTCTCTTTTTATTTTCTTCCTCCGGATTTCCTACACTCAGCCCGGATAATGAAGCGGCGGTCAGCTGCGTGAAGTAGATGTGGGTCAGACATTGTGAAATGCCGCTGTATAAACACATTCGCTCGCACGCCAATTATCCGCCACCTTCTTGCGACAATCTGTTCCCCTTGAACTCCGCCCCCTCTTCAGACTTCAATCTTCTCTACAATCACGCTTCCATTAGGATCCGCGGCAAGGGGTCACCGCAGAGAGGGGTCAGAACAATTCCAGACGCCAAACTCGAAGCGCAGCGAGACCGCACTGCAACGAGAGCCCTTCATACACAGAACTGGACGGGATGATGAGGAGGAAACGTCCAGGATACAGACTTATATCTGTGTGTTACATCGCGCCGAGGTGTGCCAGCAATGGGCAGAACAAAATATCATCATAAAACAAATTATGACCCGACAAAAAGATACATTGTGTGCCAGTCTATCATGACAAGGATGCATTGTGTGCCAGTCTATCATGACAAGGATACATTGTGTGCCAGTCTATCATGACAAGGATACATTGTGTGCCAGTCTATCATGACAAGGATACATTGTGTGCCAGTCTATCATGACAAGGATGCATTGTGTGCCAGTCTATCACAACAAGGATACATTACGTCCCAATCTATCATGGCAAGGATACATTGTGTGCCAGTCTATAAATTTAAGGATACATTGTGTGCCAGTCTTTCATGACAATGATACTTTGTATGTCAGTCTATACATGAACAGTCGATGTTCATGTGATATACATGCATAGTGTACATACAACACCTGTAGCCTGCGTGGCCCATATTGGCCATTTGGAGGAATTGGGGAAACACTGGTTTGTTTTTTCTATACAGCTCCCCCCGATATATCTGTGATGATCAGTGATACAAGTCAGGAGGGATCAGGACTGCTGGAAACATCAATATGTGACCACAGAAATAAGACGATGAGGCTGGAGCTGTTCCGGCCCCCCCCAGGCTGGGAAGAAGCATATGTTGTACTGTCATCGACCCCCCTATAAGAAGGAGAACATTATTAATGAGGAAGCCGGCATCTATTATTCATGGATGAGGAGACAAAATCACTTATATGTGAACTTATCCCGAACCACAGAAACTCTGCACAGCCCTGGCAGAGACACAACTGGGCAGGTGGGGGATGGGAGGCTGTACGTTAAAGGCAAACTCCGGCCTAATAGAAGAGAGACCAGCTCAGGCTTTTTATTGTTCATTTTTAGCTTTACAATGCAGACTGGAGTTGGGCTAGCTAAGGTATGTTTATTTCCAGTTCCAGAAATCCATAGTCACTTTTATTGTCAGGACACATTATAACTATTGAAAGCCTTGTACCATTTGGATGGATCACTCCAAGAACTGTGAATCCTCTTTGTGTTCAGTACACGGATTCCTCCCGTACCCAGTATACTGTTATACCCCTCCTATACCAAGCATAGTGTTGTACCCCCTGTACCCAGCATACAGTTATGTGCCCGGTACCCAGCATACAGTTGTTCCCCATTTTGCAACAAACCCCCTATACCCAGCATACTGTTATGCCCTCCTGTAGCCAGCATACTGCTATTCCCACTGTATTCTCGCCTACTCCTCACTTAGCAATGCAGCCCGAGGTGTA
>NW_017306639.1:60962-61530 GCF_000935625.1 Nanorana parkeri | reverse complement strand
AAAGTCATGGCAGATGCACACCTTTCAATTTCTCCCTTGGCGCTGCCTCTATAACCTGATTAACAGCTTCTTTCTCTGTGCCAAAGGCAGCGCTGTGTGACATAAGTGTAGGAGTAATGGCGGCATCCGCAACAGGAAAGGCTGTTTTATAGGTTTAATCGCTGCAAAATGTCATTTTTTTCCCCCCTTACAAAATATACACTAGAAGAAAAAAAAACGTAAGCTTTGCTCTCCTGACTATAATGACTGACGGAGATTTCCTGCTCACATGAATTATCTTATGGTACAAAAATATGTTTTTAAATATGTTTTGTCCCTGAAATGCCCCCGATACTGAACTACGAATGACTTCTTGTTATACCCCGGGGCAGTAATCACTGGGGTATCACAGCCACTCACATGCCAATCCTAAGTGTCAAGCCTCCAAGGTAAGAACCACAATGCAGTGCGATCTCAGGAGCACTTTGATATGCAAAGCACGACTTTTTCAAAAAGTCAAGGGCCTGATTATTCCCTCTGGCCTCCAGTAACTTCCCACCCTTCCCACCAGTGATTGAAATTGGTGGGT
>NW_017306639.1:58255-59699 GCF_000935625.1 Nanorana parkeri | reverse complement strand
GCCCGGGGGTGTGGGCCCCCCCCCCCCCCCTCCCCGTGCGACGAGGCAGATCCTGAGAAAGTCATGGCAGATGCACACCTTTCAATTTCTCCCTTGGCGCTGCCTCTATAACCTGATTAACAGCTTCTTTCTCTGTGCCAAAGGCAGCGCTGTGTGACATAAGTGTAGGAGTAATGGCGGCATCCGCAACAGGAAAGGCTGTTTTATAGGTTTAATCGCTGCAAAATGTCATTTTTTTCCCCCCTTACAAAATATACACTAGAAGAAAAAAAAACGTAAGCTTTGCTCTCCTGACTATAATGACTGACGGAGATTTCCTGCTCACATGAATTATCTTATGGTACAAAAATATGTTTTTAAATATGTTTTGTCCCTGAAATGCCCCCGATACTGAACTACGAATGACTTCTTGTTATACCCCGGGGCAGTAATCACTGGGGTATCACAGCCACTCACATGCCAATCCTAAGTGTCAAGCCTCCAAGGTAAGAACCACAATGCAGTGCGATCTCAGGAGCACTTTGATATGCAAAGCACGACTTTTTCAAAAAGTCAAGGGCCTGATTATTCCCTCTGGCCTCCAGTAACTTGCTCAGGATATCAGGGCCCCTGGGGTTAATTGAACGTAGATCTAAACCCAATCTCTAAAATCTCATATAAGTTTTATATATCCCCGGTGATCCTGCCATAAATGTCTTTGTTCAAGCACTTCCTATTATATCAATGGTATGCCCAGCTAATACTAATATGATATAACCATGGTGACAGGCGCATGGAAACGACATTGGAAGTGCAGTAACTGACAGCAAAGCAGTTCACATTTCAGTGTGCAGCCAATAAAAGGCGACAAATCTGGCTTCTGATTGGTAGCTACAGGTTACAGCGACAGTCGCCGGCCATGTTATTATATGAGCCGGGACAGCTACAGCTGGATCCGCCAATACTGTACGATCAGCATTCCAGCAACCGCAGGTATCATCAGAGAGAGAAGCGTCGCAATAACAGCATTCCGCCAACGCATGGATTACTGGCTGAGGTCTGGGCTGGAGACATTCCGGAGCCTGGTTCTCTTAAACCAAACTATGCCCTGGCACCCATCCCAGAACCCTGCCGCTCTCCCCTGCCCCAATCTACTCACTGAGCACGACTCCAACAACTTCTATCTGTTCTGCGGGAGTCAATGTCCAATAACAGTGTCTGACAGAGCCTCCGCACCATGCACCTTACACACAGTCCCTGCACAGAGTTCCCGATCCTTACACACAGTTCCTGCGCAGAGTTCCCGATCCTTACACAGTCCCTGCACAGAGTTCCCGATCCTTACACACAGTCCCTGCACAGAGTTCCTGCACCTTACACACAGTCCCTGCACAGAGTTCCTGATCCTTACACACAGTTCCTGCGCAGAGTTCCCGATCCTTACACAGTCCCTGCACAGAGTTCC
>NW_017306639.1:49999-57811 GCF_000935625.1 Nanorana parkeri | reverse complement strand
AGCCCCCCTCCTGTCCTCCATCACCTGTCCACACATTGACCAACCTTTACACCTTTAGCTCAACAGTGATAAGAGCGGGGAGGAGGAAATAATGGCTCCCTCCCTCAACCAGTCCATTCTCCAACCGCCATTTATACAAAGAACATCACTGGAAGAAAGAAGGGAACCTCAATGAGCGGGTAAACAAATCTGTCCTCCACCAAGTCATGGAGATCGCAGGGGTGCTTGACCCTTAGGGGAAGGTGACAGGTTCTCTTGAAAGGTCAATTTGGATCTGAAACTCTGTGGAAGCTCATTGTGGAAGGGTGTCGGAGCTTACAGGGGGCGGATGACAGCATTTGGCCCGACGATTGGCCGCTCAAGCCTGAACAATGCATCCTGGGAGGAGGTCAGATGTTCCCCACATCTTTGGAAGCATTTGAGTGCCAAAGAAGCAACAAAACAAAAGTATTAGAGGGTGTGCGGGTGTACTGGGGTGGGGGGTGTCTGCTATCAGTCCAGGAAGTAGATGGTGACCATGGACGATGGCTGACCAAGGATGGTGGCGTCCTTCTGGAGAGAAAAGCAGATGAAGGCATTGCCAGGGGTCATGTGATCTCTGTGATAAATACCTGGAAGGGTCACATGACACATCACTCCACATAACATGAAATGTATTAGATGTCCAGCCGGCGGCACGGACCGCAACGGGTTAAACCGGCGGCGCTCTTCTCAATCCGGCGAACCAGCAATTCGGAGATGTTAAACATCAGCCGGCGAGCTCTTTTTTTTTTCACACCGTTCACGCGCTGCGCCGGGTAATCTGCACACCTGGCGTCATTAGAATCCGATTCAACACAAACACTTTGTAGCACTTAGGAGGGGAAAGCGACTGTAATTTCACCCGCTGCCAAAAAAATAAACGCTGGAAACGCTCCCCTCCCCCCTCGCAGCGCTTCCACTCCCCCCGACTTTTTCCGTCAAGTTTCAGGACGCGGGATTAAGAACGGGCAAAACGCCAAAAAAAGTTCCCGGGGAGGAAGCGTCAGCCCGCGAATGGAGATGGATGAATGTGCGCGACCAATACGACATTGTGCGGAATAATCACACCCGCGTTTTATTATCATTACCGGAGTTTAGATAACACTTTACATCAGTGGCCCCAAGGAGCTTACAATCTAAGGGCCCCATCTCACCTACTGGGGGCCAATATAGAGCATGAGGCTACCTGCACGTCTTTGCGCGCGGAAACCCAGGCAAGTCTAGGGAGGACATGCAAAACTCCATGCAGATAGTGTGCTGGCTCATATTGAGGACCCCAGTGCTGCAAGGCCGAAGCGCTAATCACTAGAGGGGCTGCCACACACCGTGCAGGGCTGCAGGGGATAGAGGGGGGCTGCCCTCAAGAGCTTACAATCTAAGCTCCCATTCATACACACACACACATTACAGGGCCAATTAAGACAGGAGCTGATTAACCTACTGGCATGTCTTTGGAGTGTGGGAGGAAACCCAAGCAGGGGCGTCCCGAGGTCAGGTGTCACCTGGAGCGGAGACCGGGTGACACCCCGTAGTGACGTCATCGCGCATGAGCAGTCATCTAATTGTTGCCTGCCGGCGGCCATCTTGGTGATGGACAACGGCAGAGAGAGGACGGGACGTTCACCCGGTGGGATAAGGTATGCCGCCGGGTCCCTCATCTCTCCTGACACTGTACGGCTCTCGGTCCATGACCAAGTGCCCGACTTTTTAGAGGGGGTGACACCAAAATGACTGTCAGTCACCCCTCCAATGGTGTCACCCGGGTGCGGGCCGCACCCCCCTAAACCCAGGTAAGCACAGGGAGAACATGCAAACTCCTTGCAGATAGTGCAGCAAGGCAGAAGTGCTGACCACTGAGCCACTGTGCTGACCACTGAGCCACTGTGCTAACCACGGTGCTGACCACGGTGCTGACCACGGTGCTGACCACGGTGCTGACCACGGTGCTGACCACTGAGCCGCCCAGCAAATAAAAGTGTTCTCGGAGATGCTCATAGCAGTGTGTGAGCTTCACTTTCTCCCTCTATTGCTTCCTAACAAGGTTACCCAGAGTGCACTGCAGGGGCCGGGGATCGCAACACTGGAAAAGGTCACATCTGACAGCCGGCGCCTGAAGTGAGTCTGGTAAGAAAACAGAAGACGTGAACCGCCCAGCGCGCCGTGCAAATGAACTGCTATTGAGATCCTTCGTCTGAATCCTAGCCAGGAAACTATCTGCATGGAGTTTGAATGTCCTCCCTCTGCATGCCTGGGGTTCCTCCCACAATGTTAAAGACATGCTCCTAGGTTTTTTTTTGGCTTCTGTCTTAATTGGCCCTGATGCAAAAGCATGCATGGGACCTTAGATTGTAAGCTCTTGAGGGCAGGGACTTAGTAGTCTGCACTTCTGCCTTGCAGCACTGGGGGGGGTCCTTCTCAGGACACTATCAGCATGGAGTTTGAATGTCCTCCCTGTGCATGCCTGGGGTTCCTCCCAAATCATGCTGGTATGTCAATGGGCTCCTCTCTTAATTGACCCTCGCATGTGTGTGTATGCATTGGACCAGTGGTGTCACAAGCAGGTGTGCGGGTCGCACCCGGGAGCCACCATTGGAGGGGTGACAGTCATTTTGGGGTCACCCCCTATGCAAAGTCGGGCACTCGGACATGCGCCGAGAGCCTGACAGTGTCAGGTGAGAAGAGGGGACCCAGCGGCATACCTCATCCCGCCGGGTGAACGTCCCCTCCTCTCTCTGCCGGCGTCCATCACCAGGTGTCAATAAGACAGCCGCGCATGTGCGAGGACGTCACGGTGGGGGGCTCACTCCTCCGCTCCGTGTGACACCCGGCCTCGGGACGCCCCTGCATGGGACCTTAGATTGTAAGCTCTTGAGGGCAGGGACATAGCGGTCAGCACTTCTGCCTTGCAGCACTGGGGGTCCTTCCCTCTCCCGACATTCACCCCGTCCTCGCCCCTCGTTGTTACGTCCCCTAATCCAACGCCGTAGTGCCGACCCCGCCAGAGGAACTCCGCACCGCTCCCAGAGATTCACCGACTTCAGAGCCATGGAGACAACAAAAGTGACGAAGCCAAAAAAGCAGATTATGGGAGGCGGAGCTCAGGAGATGCCGATCTGTCCTCCGGTTTAAGGGGACGGCGGCGGCTTCAGCAACGCGGCGAAAGGGTTGAAAGCAGAACTGAGGCTTTAGCACTTCAAATCCGGCACACATACAAGGACGGGCGGCTGATGGGGGAGCCGGGTGGGAGCTCAGAGCCGGATTACCCCGCCATCCGATTGGGTAGTGCCAGGCACAGCTAATGCCGGCACACGGCTTAACATTTGCTTGTTACCGGCTCGGTTTGCCGGTTTCCCCCAGTGATCAGTCTGCTGCAGGCAAAAGGAAGCATTTCCTCAGTCTCTTCTCCCCCAGTAAACTGCCTGCCTGATTTCTAATTTCACAAAAGATTAAAGCTGAACTCCGGGCAGATACAATTTTGTTGCCTGTCGGCATTCATTATAAAAAAAAAAAGTGAATGTTTAGGGCCAGTTGCTGCAAATACCGGAATCCGGATATCAGCCTCACGTCCCTCTCTGCGCAGAATTATCAATCACTGCACGTGCTGACAGAAGGAAAGAGCGGAGTGAAGACTCATCGGTCTGTCGCTGCTCTGTTACTGTCCAATCAGAAAGCTGGGGGCGTGTCTTGACCAAGCTGTGCTGCTGCTGTGGCAGGGAGGTCAGGATCTGGCTGTGCAGAGTGTGGCGGGGTGTCTGGATCAGGGCAGTGGCTGTGGATGGTCAGAGACTGCAGACATGCCACAGGAGATGGTCAGAGACTGCAGACATGGTACAGGAGATGGGCAGAGACTGCAGACATGGTACAGGAGATGATTAGAGACTGTAGACATACTACAGGAGATGGTCAGAGACTGCAGACATGGTACAGGAGATGATTAGAGACTGCAGACATACTACAGGAGATGGTCAGAGACTGCAGACATGGTACAGGAGATGATTAAAGACTGCAGACATACTACAGGAGATGGTCAGGGAATATGCTGTAGGCGTTATTGGAGACTGGGGACATTACATGAGACTGATAGAGATCAGAGCGTTGTGCCGCATTTGATATTTCTCTCAGGATACAGAGAAGAGACAACACGGAACGTTCAGATATTGTAAAACAAATAAACATTCGTCTACGAGAAGCCGGTCTAAAGAATTTGTCTTTACTGGCTTGAGGAAGCACAAAAAAACGCAGACTCTTGTCTTCAAGGGCCCCGAGGTACCAAAGGGACACAGGTTGGGCCCCTGGGATCTATAGAACACACACACTGGAATCATGAGACGACCTTTGTACACAATGTATATCCGATGCTTCCATTGTTTGGATGATGGGGCCCCTCTGAGGGGGGTGACATTTCTCCGGCTGATCGGATATTGATGAGAATCCATCATTCTCTATACAGGGCGAGCCGCGCCAATGATGTACGAGCCCCGCGCCGCCCGATCAATGCCTCCTCCGTCCACTCTCTGCTCACGCTGTGATGTACATACATTGTAATCATGAAATGGAAACAAAACTTAATGGAGTCCCACTTAATTAAAGGGAGATCGACTCCCGGCCTGCGCTCCTCGCGCACATTGTCCGCCGACGTTCCTGCGGCTGTCACAAAAGGAGCGCGGCGCCTCGCAGCCTGTGATCTGCTCACAATGAAGGACGCCATTTGTACTCCAATCGCCTGCGCGCAATTACCAGACTCTCATCCCGGGAAATCGATAAATGTCACCGGCTGCGGGGGGGGAGCGCAGGGTCCTTAAAGGGGATCAGATAACGGCAGATATATGGGAGCCGACATCGGGTTGTCACCCTCATCGTGTACACGGGGGCAGATTGTTTTTCAGATCGGCTTAAAGCTGAACTCCGGGGATGCACCGATACCGGTATTTCGGTATATGCAGTGGCGTCACAAGGGGGGTGCGGCCCGCACCCGGGTGACACCATTGGAGTGGTGACACCAAAATGACTCACAGTCATTTTGGTGTCACCCCCCTCTGAAAAGTCAGGCGTTCGGTCATGGACCGAACGCCCGACAGTATGAAGTGATCCCAGGCGGTGTGTGCAAAAATTTAACAATTGCTCCGGTAACTGAGCTGGTTAAGTAAGACGACGATTCCCCTTCTCCTCCGTTCACATCAGACTGGATGACGCGGGCGGCGCATGTACTCGAACGGCGCTGACGATGAGCGCTACCGCAGGCCAGCCCGGGCTCACAAGAGTGTCTACGCAGCAGCTGCCGTCACGCGCCTCCACCACCAGCTGCCCGGCCAAGTGAAGCGATGGGGATTCCCAGCGCGGCCCGCGGGAGACAGCGGGTGGGAGAGCGACTGGTGGTCCGCTGCACGCTTCAGCGACATTTATCGGCCCCCCCGGTCAGAAGTCTGCCTGCCAGTCCCCACGGATCAGTGCAGATAAAGTGCTCGCACTGACTGACGAGGGAACTGCTGAGGGCAAGCGCAGAGAACAAGAAGCCACTTGTGTCAGGCGAGCGAGGTCACGACGCAGCGAGACAACAAAAACGCCGGATCTTCACATTCCTCCGCGGCGGGAGGACAAAACGGCGAGGAAAGAACAACGCCGACGCCTCACCGTAGCAGGCATATATATATTTGTTTAGCCGAGACCGCGAAATCCGACAACGCGCACACAGACTGACCACGGATTTTTCCCCCGAACAGTCATACTGGACGACAGGACATGCTGGGAGTTGTAGTTCACGGTGGATGGTGGAAGGTTCAGTTTATTGGTTAATGGGTCGACCACCGGCACCACCAAACTGACATTCAGTGCCCGCTGTGTGCTGGGGAGGTGAAGCCAGTTTGTTTTATTTTTTTGGTGACATCTCTGCTCTGAGTTCCCAGAACTGAGCTCTGCTGCAGGCAGGATGAAGCATTTCCTCAGTCTCCCCTCTGCCTGTCCTTCAAACATTGCGCAACTCCCGAATTGTGGGCCCTTAAAGGGCTCCACCCGGTGTACCCACTGAGGGGTTAATAACAGAGAGGATCCCCCCTCCGGCTAATCAAGCCGGCTAATTAAAATAAATGGAAATCTCCCCTAAGTGCAGAGAGAGCGCAGCGGTGAGAGGGAAGCGGATGGAGGGGTAAGAACGCGCTCTTCCATTACTGAAGAACTGCTGACTGATGGAAACTTTCTTCCACTACACTGCCAGGAGGCCTCCCACTCTGCCCAGAACATGATTGGACGCTTTATTAACACGCTGCGCCATCGGCAACTATTTCTGCCGCCGCGGCCGATGGCTAAAAACCAACAGCGGCCTGGTGCTAGCGCTGGAGCCCTTCGAAGGAAAAATAAATGGAAACTTTAATAGCAGAAAGATTAAAGAAGAAGAAGATACAGAGTATAATATTCCAGAGAGCAGACAAGTTTTTGGACTTCTCTGGAACTTTCTCATGGAGAAGAACCTCGGCCGCGACTCGTGGAGAGGAACCTCGGCCGCGACTCGTGGAGAGGAACCTCGGCCGGGATTCATGGAGAGGAACCTCGGCCGGGATTCATGGAGAGGAACCTCGGCCGGGATTCACCGACGCGTGACCCGGCCACGGAGATTTTCAAGTACCGTTCACATGAGGAATTTGACAGACTGGAGACAATGAAGCATTAAATGTGGAGGAATGTGGAGGAGGAAACAAATGTGGGCACCCCGCCAGGTCGTAGCCTCCGGAGGGGCCTTGTACTGACTAGGGATGCACCGTTACCGTTTTTTTGGTATGGAGTACCGATATTTTTTTTTTCCAGTACTCGCCGATACCGAATGCCGATACCGGAAGTGTCATGAAGGAAGACATGTAATGACGCGGGGCCCGGCTTCCCTGAATAGCAGGAAAGCCGTCTCCATGCTTCCTTGACACATAACGAGGGAGCATGGAGCCAGCTTTCTGGTGTCACCCCCCTGTCGGTGTCACCTGGTGCGGCCCGCACCCCACCATGTGATACCACTATGCCTAGGAATGCCCACTCCTCCAGACTGATATAGAAAGACATTTTGATATTTGCATAACTCCTCCCAAGAGCCCGCCCACTGCTTGCCATCAGGTCTGAGGGCTCCTGCCGAGCCCCTCCCACCGGCTGTGATCAGCAACAGTTGAGAGCACGGGGTGGGGGCGAGTTTGAGTTTTTAGTCTGGTCAGCAATCCTCTGTTGCTCTGAGCGGCGGATACAATGTAACAAGTATCCCCGACACTCCTTCAGACATACTCAGTGTCAGACATGGAAAGAGATATTATAAATGGATCATCATCTGACTGACAATGGATTGAGATTAAGAATGGAAGGTGAATTCCAGGTGGCGATTGGAAGGGGAGTTCCAGAGGAAGAAGCACGAGAGAAGTCTAGAAATCCGAACAGATCGCAATGTGGTCTTTCTGGCTGGGCATGCTGGGATTGTAGTTCCCCAGAAGCTGAAGGATCACATCTGGTCTAGACAGGCAGCAATTATTATAACCATTTATACTTCCAGACATTATTTATACCCCGACTAGAACGGTTCCTGATGTCTTCCGAATATTATAAAGCTTTTTGAGTGTCTGCGGATTCTGCTCAGGCCGGGCTAGCCCCCTGGCAGTCGCCCAGGCTGAAACGTAATGTGCCCGAGCGATGCCGGCTGATTGGCTGCCAGGGAGCCCCGGGGCTGCGCTGTGTCATCAGCTGATGACTATTCCGGGTGCTCCGAATTTTCCATCCCTGCAACCTCACTCATCCTGTGCTCACTTCCTTCCATCCCCCACCTCT
>NW_017306639.1:46286-49937 GCF_000935625.1 Nanorana parkeri | reverse complement strand
CGTTCATCACTACGCACACAGCGCCGAGCCTCCGCAGGTGACTAATAACACATCAGCAGAATCTGACCACTTTATCCCGGAAATCTGCTGACTCAGCCAGGTGAGCGAGGCCGACAGGAGAGCGTCAGAGCCAACCGCAGACACTGGCTGCACGTTCACACACGTCCTCCTCTAAGAGATCGTCATTCCGCCCGCAGGCCTCCCAGCACCAGGAATAAAGTGGAACCCCAACTAAAGATCGAGGAAATGAAATGTGGGGCAACTGACCTCCGTCCTCCCCTTCAGTCTTCTATCTGACCTGCGTCCTTCCCTTCAGTCTTCTATCTGACCTGCGTCCTTCCCTTCAGTCTTCTATCTGACCTCCGTCCTTCCCTTCAGTCTTCTATCTGACCTCCGTCCTTCCCTCCAGTCTCCTATCTGACCTCCGTCCTCCCCTTCAGTCTTCTATCTGACCTCCGTCCTCCCCTTCAGTCTTCTATCTGACCTCCGTCCTCCCCTCAGTCTTCTATCTGACCTCCGTCCTTCCCTTCAGTCTTCTATCTGCCGGCCCGACCGCAAAACCCCCGGAGGCCAGAGAGCGCGATGCTCTGCACAGGAGGAGACGCGAGCTCATTCGCAGACTCCACGCTCCATCTGTCCGAGACCCGGCGCGATCTGTTCCCCCCCGCCACGGCTCACCGCCGATACACGCTCGCCGGCTGCTGCGGCGGAGTGCTGCCATTGTGCGCCGAAGAATCACCCCTTCAACCGCCGCGCCACTCTTCACGCGGCACACAAAGCGCCGGCGGATACAAAAGGGGCCTTCTGTGTGCGCACGGAGCGCAGGAAATGCCGGATACGGAGAAGAGGCTCCGCTTGTTGACATACATAATACACAGAGCCAGCTTCTGATAGAGACACAAAGAGACGACGCGCATTGTGTGCCGCCACCGGCAATGTACCAACAACGCAACAATCACCGCGCCCGACACAACACAAAGTGCACTTCAAGCTGCAGAAACGTCACATCTACTGCCGCCATTGTTGTCCCGAACACTGAGAAATGCGAGCGCGGGGAACCATTCCAGAGGAGAAGCCGCTCATATCAGTCTCTGCACCACAGAGCTTACACTCTAATGTGCACCACAGTCATGCACTATTATTATACATTTATATAGCTCTGACATATACCGCCATGCTGTACAGTGAACACTGAGCCAGTCCTATCAGTCTCTGTACAGAGGAGCTTACACTCTAATGTCCCCTCCCCCACAGTCCCATCAGTCTCTGTACAGAGGAGCTTACACTCTAATGTCCCCCCTCCCCCACAGTCACATCAGTCTCTGTACAGAGCAGCTTACACTCTAATGTCCCCTCCCCCACAGTCACATCAGTCTCTGTACAGAGGAGCTTACACTCTAATGTCCCCTCCCCCAGTCACATCAGTCTCTGTACAGAGGAGCTTACACTCTAATGCAGGGGCGTCATGGCGCATGCGTGCTCATCTTAATGACCCCTGCCGGCGGCCATTTGGTGGTGGAACAGAGAGGGCAGAGAGAGGAGGCGGCGTTCACCTGGTGGGATGAGGTATGCCGCCCGGTCCCCTCCTCTCTCCTGACACTACCGGGCTCGCAATCCATGACCAAGTGCCCGACTTTTCAGAGGGGGTGACACCAAAATGACTGTCAGTCATTTTGGTGTCACCCCTCCAATGGTGTCTCCCGGGTGTGGGCCGCACCCCCCTTGTGACGCCACTGCTCTAATGACCACCCCCAGTCACATTGTCTCTGCACCAGAGAAGCTTACACTCTAATGTCTCACTAAAGTCATACCGTATAAGCACCTGCACTTTAATTCTCGGGGTAATATATGTGGAACAGTGGCGTCACATGCAGGGTTCGGGGGGTGCGGCCTGCACCCGGGTGACATCATTAGATGGTGAGACACCAAAATGACTGGCAAAAGGTCAGGCACTCGGTGATGCACCGAGAGTCTGACAGTGTCAGGAGAGAGGAGGGGACCCGGCGGCGTACCTCATCCCGCCAGGTGAACGTCCCCTCCTCTCTCTGTCGGCAGGCGTCAATTAGATGGCCGCGCATGCGCAATGACAACCCGGCGGGGTGTCACCCAGTCTCTGCTCCGGGTGACACCTGGCATCGGGACCCCTCTGATGTGGAGGCCAATTAAGCTCCGGTGTTATTGTCTATTTTAGGAAATGCTGTAAACTGGAACACGTGCGGGAAACCATTTACAAACAACAGAGCGATAACATGAAACCAAACTTCATTCAGACCGGGTCCCCGGCGGTAGAGGAGCCCAGGGCCACAGCACCGCAGGGCGAGTCTCATACCCACTGAGCCACCTCAGTGCCCTGGATATACATTTCTCCCGTCCCCAGGCCCCTGTACTGTGAAAGGGTTAATTCACCTTAAAAACGATGACAGGAAAACAGAGCGAGAAGGGAAACAAAGTCAGCAACCGGCCTCAGTAACGGGCTGCCGCGGCTGTTACTTATTACACGCCGTTCATTATTGATGGGCCTGAGTATCTGCGGCTGGCAGCATAATGAAAGTCTGAAGGCCGCTTGGAGGGGAGGAGAGGAAAGAGTCAAAGAGCTGACACTCCAACCGAAACTGGCGTCTCAAATCTGGATGAACATTTTCACACCCAAAAAAATAATCCGGTTCTTATTTTTATAAGTTTTTAAAATGTACAAAATGTATTTCATTACCATAGAGCTCGGAACAAATAACAATGGGGGAGGAGCTTATAATCTGGGAGGGAGGTAAGAGAAGGTAGAAGAGCTTACAATCTATTAGGATATAAGAGAGGATACAGAAGGGGGAGGAGCTTACAATCTATTAGGATATAAGGGAGGATACAGAAGGGGGAGGAGCTTACACTCTATTAGGGTATACGGGGGATACAGAAGGTAGAAGAGCTTACAATCTATTAGGATATAAGGGAGGATACAGAAGGTAGAAGAGCTTACACTCTATTAGGATATAAGGGAGGATACAGAAGGGGGAGGAGCTTACACTCTATTAGGGTATACGGGGGATACAGAAGGCAGAAGAGCTTACAATCTATTAGGGTATAAGGGAGGAAACAGAAGGTATTATAGGTAACATCCTCACATGCACTAAGCTGGGGGGTGATCATGTGATAAGCTTCATATAGGATGGGTATTTAAGGAAAATACATGCTTTATATGGTAGGTTGGGCCGTGTGACATGTCTCCTGGGCTGTGGTACCCCTACATGTGACAGGTGTGCCCCCCCCATAGGTTACCAGTAAGTAGGAATGTTCTGTCCCCACCATTTCATATTGGAGTGCACAGTATATCTGCGGTGGAATTCTCAGGCAGCCCATACAAGGCTCAGTGACTGGTGTGGACGGTGAAGCCGGGATGTCGGTAGTTGTAGAACACAAACCCCGATACACATCACATGGAGGAGATAACCTGCACCGCCGATGATTGATCACATCACATCCCTCCCCTCTCCGACTCTTATCACTTCCTTGTGTATTTACTGTAATTATACTCATAAGTCTCAGCGCTTCTACGGAGATAACGCCGGCAAACGTCACGGGGAACTCATCCCTCTAACTGGCACGCTGACGCTTTGGGGTTGTACGTGCGAAATCAACTTGGCTCTAATAATATGGGGG
>NW_017306639.1:42897-46188 GCF_000935625.1 Nanorana parkeri | reverse complement strand
AAACTTGTGGCTAAAAAAATGGGGGGGGGGGGGGGAACCCCTGAGATGACGATCGTGAGATAACGGCGAATACGATGAGGAGATACAAAGTAACAATTCCACAACCGGCGTCACCCATTCAGAGAAAACTACTCACACCCGGCAAGTGTCTGCATGGAGGACAGTGCCGGTGCTAGGATTCTTGCCTACACAGGCAATGTGCATTTTTGCACCCCTCTAGCATTTTGGCAGGTACAAGTACTTGTCAAAATGCCCTGTTTTTTCCGCCCTCACCCTGCAGCGCCCTCAGGCGGCTGCCTGACTTGCGGTAGCGCCGGGCCTGATGGAGGATGAACTCCAATCACTGCGCCGCAGCTGCTGCTAATTTTTCTGGGAAATCTTTATGACCAATTATTTCTTTTATTCTCCAAAAAAAAGTATAATAATGCTTCGGCTCCGGGACACGAGCGACTTTCCTGACACCATAAAACAAGGGATGAAAATGGAGCTCTGTGACTTCAAAAGTCTGCGTGAAGACATTCCTGAGGTGTTACAATGTACAGAAACAATATATATATATTAGGGATGCACAGATACTTTTCGAGTACCAGCGCAGATACACGGCCTTTTCATGAGAACTACCAGGGTGGCAGTTTCCTTTCTCCCCTTCCTTCCTTCCTTCCTTCCTTCCTTCCTTCCTTCCCTATTAAATGTCTTATTTCCAAGACTCCTGTTGGGATCACCGATAGGACAGATTCTCACCTTTTCTGCATATAGTTCAGGTGATCGCAATAGATTACCATGTTTGATGAACATATTAGCCCTCGTTCACACCTAGGCGTATTGCATATGCGCGACCGTCGCGCGTTTTTTTTTTAACCGCGATTGGCGGTAAAAAAGTCGCGCGACCGTCGCGCAATTTGGTAATGTTTGATTTGCAGAGGCATTTGGTGCACACAAAGTGGATTTTCATCCTTTGCTCAGGAATACATTTCAATGAAAGTTGTTTTTCGGTTGATTGAAGTTCAGCTCCAATCTGCTGCTATGCTTTGGGGTTGCGGGCGGGTGCCTGGCGCACAAACCTGCTCCATGACCCCAGTGCTGCAAGGTGAGCTTGTTCTCCGCGCGGCTCCTCCGCTGAAACACGCAGAGGCTTTTATCTTCATTAGCGACACGATTCTATAATGTATTTGTACTTTGCTGTTTGTTTTTATGTAAATGTATATCAAAGAAATGCGTATTACCGTATGGAAATGTGAGCCGCATTAATGCCGCCTTTCATCCGCACGCTCAGAACTCACATGCACAGACCTTCATTTGCATCACATTTACATGCCTGGGGCGAGAGGCAGATATCAGTCCCCGAGCCGGCTTCCTGTGCAGAGTCAACACAACTGGGAACCTAACCTCCTAACAGGGGAAGCTTAAAGGGCATGTAAACCCCAACAATGAACTTCTCTTATCTGCTCCCTTTTGATCTGTTAAATACACTGGAAGGGTTTTGTTGTATTTGTTCAATGCTGATCCTGCCAGAAATCCAGAGCTGGTGACTTCCTGAGCGCTTTGCCGCACCGTGATCAGTTACATTGTACCCAGCTCTCCCTTCAGACATCAGAATATCTCCTCCCTTTGTGTTAGAGAGGATGAGGTTATTGTAATCCGGTCTCAGAGTGACAACCAGGGGCGTCCCGAGGCCGGGTGTCGCCCGGCGCTTAGACCGGGTGACACCCCGCCGTGTCATCACACATGATGTCGCATCGCGTATGCGCGCCCATCTAATTGACGCCTGCCAGTGGCCATCTTGGTGATGGACGCCGGCAGAGAGAGGAGGGGACATGCCGAGGTATGACGCCGGGTCCCCTCCTCTCTCCGGACACTGTCAGGCTGCCAGTCCATGACCGAGTGATTTACTTTTTAGAGAGGGTGACACCAAAATGACTGCAAGTCATTTTGGTGTCACCCCATCCAATGGTGTCACCCGGGTGCGGGCCGCACCCCCCTTGTGACAATGCTGCACTTCTGCAGATACAGTGCAGATACAGTGACTGAGCGTTGTCACCCTAGGACAGGAAGTGTTAATGGCAGGATCACCAGTGGAAAGTAAAGGATACAAGCCAGGAACAGCCCGATCCTTCCCCCACACTATCTGATAATAGACAAAATGTTTTTGGCTTTGACTTACACTTTCCATTGGAATGCAAGTCAAACTTTTCTTCAAAAGGTTTAACTACGGTGTCCCCATTTGTCAGATTCTCTCTCACTTCCTGTACCAGTGACAATGGTTTACTTTACCCCCACTTTCTGTTGTCACCGGCAAAGTAAGCAAGGGTGACTTCCCCACCGGGACAGACACAAGCAGCAAAAAAGACCTGACCAAGGCCCAAACCTTTTCTGGTGAAACTACAAGTCCCATGAGGCATTGCAAGACGGACAGCCGCAGGCATGACTGGCAGAGACAGATGCATGATGGGATTTGTAGTTTCACGACAGCTGGAGTTTGCTTACTCATGAACCATGGCTTTTGAAGGGAAAAAACAACAACTTTCCACCTCCCGCTGGGTACGGTGCGCTCTGGCTGACGCACATCTAATACTTATGTGTAATTTTAGGCGGAGTGACAGGAGCTGATTAATGACCCGAGAGCTGGCGGAAACTGCGACATCCCTCACTGCCGAGGGGGGATGTATACCAGCCCCCGGCAATGAACGGGTTAAACGGACGTGCGTGCGCACAGGCCGACCGACGTCAGCGGCTCACACTGGGGACAGAACTTTAACGCGGATCTTTCCAAAACTGACAAAACGAGAGAACGAGAGCGCCCGAAATAGTCGCATGAAATAAATGGGAGCAGAAATCTCTCTCCGGGATACAAAGTCTCTCATCTCCGCGGCCGGGTGGGAATATAGACGCCGCTCCACACCTCACCTGTTCACCAAACGCGGGGGGCCTGACCTAAATTGAGAGAGAGCGCCAGCTGTGTGCGGCGGGTGAATTGCGCGGCCCGCCATCTAGGGCAAGGTGAACGCTTGGAACCGTGTTATCGGCACACATAGAAGAATCGTTCTCGTCGGATGGGGGGCGCAAAAAAGAAATAGGGGTAATGATCATTTCCCGAGCTGCAGAAGGTCGGCCCTGATTGGCTTCTCTGGGTTCTGCCGCTGCCTGGCCATTGTCGGTTCATTTTGCATGGCAAAGGGCTAAACGCGTCAGTTTGCTTTTTTGCTGTCTGTACCCCAATGGGGAGATTTTCACTCACCCTCTGTCGCTGAGACGTAACAGGATGTCAAAAGAAATCTCACCAAAGTGAAAGGG
>NW_017306639.1:39899-42867 GCF_000935625.1 Nanorana parkeri | reverse complement strand
AAGGTAGCCCCCTCCCCTTTGACAGCTGTTTTGCCCAAACAGGTGTGCCCATTGGAAGATTACACCTCACTTCCTGTTCGGGTGACAGCTGCAAAAGTTTGGCTTTCCCATCACTGCCCCGGTCATAACGGCGACCAGGACAAAGAGAGAGGGGGAGTCTCCCCAGCAGGAGCAAATAAAGACTTGACAGGGGTCCTAATCCTTCCATGAAATGTAGAGAAGTCACCGGCACACCAGCGATTCAAAAGCCACAGTCCTTTCATTGAAGGAACATAGCCATTCAAGAACTAGCGCTTTCGGGGCCACGCAAGGTCGCCCCTTCATCAGGCTGGGAGTGACGAGCCTAACCCTAATCCTTCCATGCACACAAGGCTGGGCTATATCAGGGGTAGGCAACCCTGGCACTCCAGCTGCGATCGAACTGCAAATTCCATTGTGACCCTGCCTCTGGGAGTCATGCCTATGGCTGTCAGAGTCTTGCAATGCCTCATGGGACTTATAGTTCTTCGACAGCCGGAGTGCTGAGTCTGCCTACCCCTGGACTGTATATATACTTTGATCTGAGTTTTACCATTGATCAGACTTTCCACAGTTATTAAAAACGCATACCCCAGTTAAGAGCCTAATCCTGGGTTAGGCAACCTCAGCACTCCAGCTGTGGAGGAACTACAAGTCCCATGAGGCTTTGCAAGACTGAGGCCTGCTGGGACTTGTAGTTTCAGCACGGCTGGAGTGCCAAGGTTGCCTACCCCTGGCCTCATCTGTAATCCCATGGCAGGTGGATTTAACGAGTCGACAACGGAGCCATTGTGCCGGCGCAGCCGTTGACATGAGAAACGCACAATGGCTACATAATGTTATTTTGAATCTAGAAGATAAGGCGACATAAAAGGGCCATTGTGCCGGGTCACACCGTACCGAAAAACGCTGGGTCAGCCCTTCGGAAAGGTCACCGTCTGTACCCCGAGGCTTCCTTTCCTCCTGACACAAACCATTCTCAGGGGCTAAAAATAACCCGGCCTCGGAGAAAAAAAAAAAAAAACCCCAGAATAAGACGAAAAAGTTGATCCATGGCCAAGTCTACGTTGGACCGCGTCCAGCTCCCGAGCACCGACTCTGCGCCGCACGGAAGACAACAGAAGATCCCCGGCACAGCGCAAAACAGATGGCGGATGAATCGGGGAATCGCCGGGACAACGTTCTGGAATCGCCGGACAGGTGAGGTGGAGCCAGGAGCCAGTTCAGCTTTAACTAAGGAGCAACATCACCCCCGGAGCGCACTCCGCGGAACGGATCCAAAGCGAGCGAAGTCTCCGCGTCACCAGTCACAGACTTTGCCGGATCCGCACTTTGTAATTCGGACTATTTGTTTTAATGAAACTTTTTTTTTTTTTTTTTCGCTATTTTGTTTACAGAAGAAACAAAACTTGTTACAATGTATCCGATCCAATGGAGAAATCTTTATCGGTCTGTTCAGATTGGATTCTGCCAGACACACAAATATCTCTCTCTCTCTCATATACACTATACTGACAAAAGTATTGGGACACCACCAGTGGTCTATTCTGCTTTGGGGCTGCCCTAGGCAAGACAAAACTCGGGGGCCCCCCCCCCAACTAAATTTACCCCACCCCTTCCTGTTTAATACTTTTTGCATAACCTTTCAGTCGCTGGATACAGTGCACACGTTATATTCCGCTATTAGCGTAGCAGAAAAGCTGTGGTCTCAGGTGGGCTCTGAAGGATCTCTGGTGGGCACTGAAGGATCTCTGGTGGGCTCTGAAGGATCTCTGGTGGGCTCTGCAGGGTCTCAGGTGGGCTCTGAAGGATCTCTGGTGGGCTCTGCAGGGTCTCAGGCTGCCAAGCCTACCTGAGACCCTGCAGAGACCACTATAGACCTCGCAGAGCCCACCACAGATCCTACAAAGCCCCCCTGAGACCCGACAGTGGGTGACTGGTCTTGTCTCCGCCCCTTCCTGTAATAAAGACCGGTCACTGCTGCTCTTCCCCCTTGTGCAGGGTGACTGGTCTTGTCTCCGCCCCCTCTTGTAGTTTCCTGTAGTGATTGGGGCCTGTTGCGTCCCTTCCCCAGCTCTACTGTCTGCACGGACTATGTACAGCACTGCGATGATGTCACCGATACTTTTACAAGGTAATATCTTGGGTTACAGACCGGAGATACTTTTAGTGCACACAGAGCGGATTTATATCATTTATAAGCGCAATGAGAAACATATTTGAATGAAAGTTTTTGCTCCCTGGAGTTCAGCTAAAACCGCTGTCAGCTTCTGTGCAGTTTGTGGCTCTCCTGGACGTTGTTCATATGATTGGGGGGGGGAGGGGTGGGGGAGTGAAGAATACAAAAAAAAAAACCTAGGAAACCTGCGGTAATGAGACGCAGCAGATGGAGTCATAAATCCCTGCGTTCTCCCGAGAGCGCATTTGTAATGCAAAACACTGAATTCAAGATGCGACCCATGGATACAAGGAAGCAATCACAACCACGCTGATTAAACAAGGCCCGAGCCTCCGCACGGCCAGCTGAATACTAAACAGAAACAAGGGGACCTTGGAGAGGAGGAACGCTTCATTAAATGCTGTCCAGCCAGAAATCCATCACTTCCCGCCTTCTCCCCAGCCGAGGCCCAGCCGGGCAGATCCGGCACTGCGGGGATCTGCCATAGGGAGCCGCTCAGCCTCAGCCAGGCAAAGCTTACCTACGTACATTAATATTAGGCTGGTATCACATCTCAGGGTTCTGTCCGCGGTCTCCTCCCTAATCAGCCCCGTTATAGTCAAATAAAACCATTTAAAGTGGACAAGTACAAGCCGTTTCATATAGTTGTGAGAAGCTCGCAGTGTGCAGTGACATCAGAGGAAGAGGAGAGGAGCCGGTACAACTGTGCAAGAATGGAGGGAAGGACGGAGGTCAGATTGAAGGCTGGAGGGAAGGACGGAGGCCAGAAGA
>NW_017306639.1:34368-39812 GCF_000935625.1 Nanorana parkeri | reverse complement strand
TAGGAGGCACTGGAGGACCTTCTAGGAAAGTGATTTTGCTGGGGAACACATTCCTCTAGTAGGAGCGCCGGTATGAGGTGTGTGGGCTTCGTGGTGAATGAAAAGAAGATGCGCTATTTATAGACGACGGACCTCCAACTATTTTTATCAAACTTGCGATGTGCCAGGAGGAAGCAAACCGTCACCGTCACGCCTTCCAGATAAAAGCTGCCGTAATCACAAGTGCATTTTACAACGGAGCCGGAGTCCCATGGCTACGGAGATCAGACAGGAACAGGTGCACGGGGAAGGCTGAGCGCAGGTCATGGACGCACAGCGTCCAGCGGTATCCTTGTGTCGAATTTAGTGCGCTGTGTGTGTCCCCATTGGAAGATTTCCCCTCGATTTCTGCTCCAGTGACAACTCAATGTTTTCGATTTTCCCGCCGGGTAGGTTCCCTCTTCTAATCCAGAACAGCAAATCATCCAACGGGGTCACCTTTTGTCGTGACAACTATCCAACAGAGCATTCCGCTCGCTTTGGAAATATTTCCTCACACTTCCTGTTGCATCTACCTACAGGAAGTGAAGGTAAATCTCCCCAAATATCTGACAAAGGTTAAATCCTTCTTCCTTACTCTATCCGCAATGGTTTAGGCTTCAGATCCACTTCCGCTCTCGCTGCATCTTGCAATGTCTCCGCACATTTGTACTCATTTATATGAGGGGCGCCAACACATAACGTCTATGTTTTTCACACATCAGCACAATGAAAAAAATATATATATCAACTTTTTAGTTTTTTGTTTTTTTTTTTGACACAAAAGGAAAAAAAAAAAAGGCAGAAACAGGGAGATGGTGAGGAAACACTTTGGAGGATTGTGTCAGAAAGCAAAACGGGAACGGTGTGAAAGAAATCCTAATTATCAGACACATTCATCCCAAAGACAAATATTAATCTTTCAATGAGTGACGTCCCGATAACGCGAGCGCTGCGCGGTTTTCAGGCACGTGGAATGACGTTTCGCCCCAGGTCTCCAGGTGTGGACTACAACCTCAATCATGCCCGAATTCTTGCAGCATCAGGTGATACAAATGTTACGATGAATGTTTCCTTGTATTTATTCTTCAGTTTATTTGTCACAATGTATCATTTTCATGCCATTCCACATGTGATTGTTTATTGATCGCGTGCTCTGTACATCTGATCGGGTCATACAAGTGTGAGAGTTTCCTTTTCCCAGATGGATACAATGTGATATATTTGGACTGGAATCGGGTTTGTTATGAACTGTTTCTATGTGACATATGTGTACAGGGGTATGTCATGTGAGCGGTGATCACGCAGTTTTACCTTTAAAGGAGAACTATGAGGTTAAGGCTTTTCCCCATAGTTCTCCTTAGGGTAACGGGAGGACACAAACTAGCGTCCTCCCGTCACCCTAAGCTCAGTATATAGGGAGCTACAGCTCGCGGTATACTGAGACGCCGCAGCTGAAGCAAATCCCGACAATGATGTCTGGATCCGCCCAGCTGCGTGAGTGACAGCTGGCTCTGCCTATCTAGAGGCAGAGCCAGCTGTATCCGCCCCTCCCCCGTCCTTTCCGACAGTCAGCGCTGGCAGATCGGAGCGCGGAGGGGGGAATCCAGCCCCTCCCCTGTCACGGCAGAGAGCCGTGACAGGATCGAGAAGTAAGCGAACGCCTGTATGTGTTCGCTCACCTCCCGATCTACTGAGCCGACCTGTGACAGTCTCATTGTCACAGGTCGGCTAGAACTATGAGGTGAGTGAAAAGCCCCTCCCCCTCCCCCCTCATAGTTCTCCTTTAAGGTAGTTTTGAGATTTTATATATCTGTATAATAAAGTATCGATGCAACTTATGTATATGGAATGGAGTCAATCGAGGTTGTAGTAGTTTTCCCAGCGGTCCCGGTTCGGTTCTGTGCAGTAAGCCCCCATTCACACTAGCCAAGCGCGTGAACATGCAAAGCGTTTGGCGCGAGTTGCCACATTTGCCGCACATTAGCAAAGGGCAGCTTTAAGGTAACCGGGTCTTCTGCGCATGTGCATGGTCCCGTTTTTCGTACCATAGGAAAACGGGCACTTGCGCGCATGCGTGCACATAGAGACGTACGCGCACAGGCGCACTAATCTGGCACACAGGCGCGCTAATCTGGCGCACAGGAAGTGATGCAGTACCTCTGGATTGAGCTCCCTATTTAAAGCAAGCACAGCCTGGGCTTAGTTGCTGGATGGTCTTTCAGGTGTTCACTGTGATCCTGTTTGCTCTGCCTGTTCACTGCTACTGTATCTTGATCCGGATTGAACCTGACTGCTCCTGTATCTTGATCCGGATTGAACCTGACTGCTCCTGATTGCTGCCTGCCTTCTGATCTTGGAATTGTTACTGGACTTTGCCTCTGCCTCATCCCTTGTACTTCGCTGCCCGACTGGTGTGGCCCCTGGCTTGCCCTGACCTCCATTCTGCTATCGCTGGCCCCCGAACGCTTGTCATATTAGGTGCCTGCGTTCCGGTCCAGTGTGATCTGCAAAAAATAGCGTTTGCAGCATTTCAATGCACCGCCACGCCCCCTCCCGCCCTCCACAAACTGAGCCGCCCGGGTTTCGTTCTAGAGGCCGAACGCACTGGAACGCACTCATGATGGTGCGACAGGGCCCTCAAAACTATGATGCTGCTGAACAGTCACTGCATCTGATCTGATCATTCCCCACTTGGCTCAGTCAATTTGTAAAGCCGGGTGCTGCTTGTGGGGCCACAGCTCCGATTCAGCAGGAATTGGCTGAAATTGGAACCGCCGATGTCCAGCTTTCGTGGTGACGGTTGATTCTGGTAACAAATGTCCAGCCATGGATGAAGAAGAAGAATGGACGGTATAAAAGGCTGAAGGGTCCGGTAAGGACACTTTCCAAGAATCGGAGAGTAAAGGGCCATCGGCTGGAAGAATGTCAGACAACTGGCGTTATTGTGGCGCTGATATGTACGTGGGTGGACGGAGCGGACGCGATCTCCGCTCACAATGGGAGTTCTCGGAGATGGTCTGCAAACAGGACTAATTATAGGAAGAAGGAGAAGACATAAAGGCAGCGAGCAGCGTCCCCATACTACGGAGAGACATGTGAAGAGCGCAGCTCGCCGTCTCCTCCCCTCCAGTCAGCCGATGTGGAATCAGCGAGAGGGAGCCAGGGAGGTTAAATAAAGAGGAGGAATCCGCAGAGGGTTTATATGAGACTCATAATAAAGAGAAGGCAGCCAGCAGACTCCCCCGGGGATGCCCGCATACTCCCAGGGCACCGCCACTTCCTCCATCACGCCAGGAAAAAACACAGAAAACTCTCCCGCTGGTCCTGGTTCACCCGGCAGAGCCGAAACATCGCCAAGATGGTAACAAGAGCCCGGACATTACAACCTGCAGAGCCGCGCTACATGTCCACAGGAGGGGGGCTTGGCATGATCCTCACCCAGCCAATTGGGTTGTTAATGAGGGACAGCGCACAACTTCACGCACTAGAGAAGCGCAGAGACCCGGTGATGACATCACTGGATATAAAATAAGGTATGTAATAAAAATGTAAACAAAGAAAACAAAAGCGTTGGCTATAGATACAATGCAACACGGAGGAGGAAACGTCTCAGCTGCGTCTTATCAAAGTGCAAAGGGCACAAACTACCCTCGGCTCTCCGGATGCAGTATCGCCCCGAGCTGGTACTTGTAGTTCTCCGGTGTCTTTCTGCCTGCAGGTTCTGTCTGGTTTTAAAGGAAACTGCCATCTGCGAGAGGAGCTCAGCACTGATTAACTCACTGAAGCCAATTTGAGTGCATCATTAACCAGCCGAGACCCCGAGGAGGGAGGACTAATTCCACGCTGGACCGCGCTCTGCCTGTTAAACATTTCTAGACGTGTCGCAATAAAATCGCTTCCACTGAACCCGGAGCTTCTTCCATGGGAATCAATAACACGATGGCAACCTGACCGGCGCTCCAAACAAATCTCAGTATTGTCCAGAGCAAATTCCAACTTTATAGGGCAACAAGTAGAAACTTAAAAGGGGAAATCCCAACATACGGCTAAATTGACAGTTGGGTCTCCCCTGGTTAAAGATATGTAAATCAACGTCCATACTCTCGTATTATATTACGGATGAACATTAGGAAGGTGACAACATCAGTGACACCCTGCAATCCTGATTACTCTGTGCCACTGCCCCTCCTCCTCTTTGCTTTCTGGAGCTGGAATGAACTGGGTATGGTCCACCATGAAAACCCCCACAAGTACCCTCTACTAGACATGTAAGCTGCGTTATAATTCTGTTCCAGTTTCGGATGAGTTTCCGAATATTCGTTGCGAATACCACAGAAAACCAGATACAGATATGAATATACTAAAGCTGAGGCTCCCGGACCCAACTCACATTTGGGATCCAAATTTCCAAATTGCATTTGGGAGCCCCCGAATACCATTTGGGTCTGGAAGCCTCAGCTTTAAAAGATATATAAATGGATCCCATGTTGCCATAACGAAAATTCATCTGCACACCTATTCAGGTGCAATGCACCATAAAACAGATCTGATAGGCCAAAGAAGTCACATGTCCGACTCAGTTTTGTTTTTGAACGAAATTCAGATGGGATCCGAAATTCGGAAACGGAAATGGGATATGTCGGAAAAATTCATACAAATTTTGATTTGGAACTAAACTAATCGCACTTGTCCACCCTCTACTCCAGGGGTGGGCAACTCTGGTGATCCTGCCAGGAAGGTCCTTGTTCAGGCAAAAAAAATTTTTTTTTTATAGGGTGACAACGCTCTGTCCTGGCTCCCAGTTGTGCTGCTGTGCAGTCACTCTGGGCTTCCAATGGAGACTGCAAGTAGAGTTTTTAGCACATACTACACAGACATGGTCCACTCAGGGCCGGATTTACTCTCTCTGCTGCCCCAAGGCCAGGTTCCTCAATGCGCCCCCTTACCCACCAACCCCCCACAATGGAGAATGTCAGATCTGCAGGCTGCATGCATACAAGTGATCTCGGGGACATTTTGCCCAAAGCCGGGCTAAATGTAGAAAACAACTACCTGCCCAGATCTCCATGTCCAGGCAATCAGGAGATAGGAATTCCACACCCCTGCTGCCCCTCTACTCCCTACTGCCCCAGGGCCGGGCCTTGGTCAGCCTTGTGGGAAATCCGGCCCTGGCTCCACTGTTGTCACCATCAAGAAACCCACCATGACAAATGCCATGGCAGCCATCGCTGGAGTGCGTGAAGACAGGAAGTGGCTGACGGCAGGAGATCCGCAGCAATGAGATGGAAGAGGTGAAAGTATTTTATTGCTACAAAATAGCAATCGTTCATAACGCACGCCACAAAATAAAGGTCATTCAGTTGGGTTTCTATCTATTGTAAGACTGCGATCTCACTTCCTGTAGACCTGTCATATGAGGACTA
>NW_017306639.1:31573-33498 GCF_000935625.1 Nanorana parkeri | reverse complement strand
TTCTTCCTAGTTCACAGGTCAGAGAAGTTTTGCAAGTAAGAAGGTCGGAGGGATTTGGGGAGCAGAACACGGACAGCTTTGGGCTGAACTGACTCGTATAAAACAATTTTATTTCAGGAAACAAAGACGCGGGTTGAAGATTTATGTCATTCGGTTGAATATGTAATAATGAAATGTATTTCCTCCGGCTTTCGGCATGGACAATATACAGACAACCCATCCAGAGGGAGACTTCTCCAAACTCGCCGATTGCCGCTTTGCATCCGAGCAGGGATTCATTTACACAATATCGGATGATATCCGCGGGCGCCGTTTATTTTACAGTGCGCTGAACTGCCAGGTGACTGGGACTCTCGGTTGGCGGATAACAGAGAACTCTTGTCAAAGTCACCCAAGAGGGCCGCGGATTTGTGCCGCGCCATGGATGTGCGATCCTTAAGCGAAATTCTTATTGACGGGATTAAATCACGGGAAGTCTCCGTCGGTGGCCTGTCCCCATCCGCAAGGCGAGGATGAGTCAGCGGGGATCTGGCCAGTGTTCCCAACAGCTGACAGTCGAACTGCGAATGGCTCATTCTGCATTGCCGCCTCGGGCGCGCTGCCTTGACAGATATGGCGGTGAACGGAGCTCGATGGGCTCGGCACAGGAGCAGTTACTGGCAGCATTAACGGATTGATTTGTCATTTGTGCTGCCGCCCTTTGTGGAAGGTGGCAGCTAACAGGCAGCCGATATCAATGACAATCATTACAACTTCTGTAAAGGTGCGCTGATACATTTTATTACTGGCTCTGTCACAGAGAAGTGACGGGGCCTAAAGCTGAACTCCAGGCACAAAAAAAAAAGTTTCCTTGTAGACCCAGATATTACATTGTAAAAAGAAGCAATGACATCATCACTGTGCTGTACGTGGCCTGTGCAGAAAGCAGAGCTAGGGAGGGGCCCAGCAAGCCCCACCCACTAGAGAAAACTACAGGAGGGGGCGGAGACAAGACCAGTCACCCTGCACAAGGGTGGGGAGAGCATTGACCGGTCTTTATTACAGGAGGGGGCAGATACAAGACCAGTCACCCTGCACAAGGAGAGCAGCAGTGAGCCGTCTTTATTACAGGAGGGGGCGGAGACAAGACCAGTCACCCTGCACAAGGAGAGTAGCAGTGAGCCGTCTTTATTACAGGAGGGGGCGGAGACAAGACCAGTCACCCTGCACAAGGAGAGAGAGCAGCAGTGACCGGTCTTTATTACAGGAGGGGGCAGATACAAGACCAGTCACCCTGCACAAGGAGAGAGCGCAGCAGTGACCGGTCTTTATTACAGGAGGGGGCGGAGACAAGACCAGTCACCCTGCACAAGGAGAGAAAGCAGCAGTGAGCTGTCTTTATTACAAAAAGTCTCACATTGGATGACTGCACAGATGTGGAGGAAATGCACAAAGCTCACCAAGATTCAATATAGAATACACACGACTCTTGTATGAGGATGATATTTGCTGATCCCGGAGTTCAGAAGGTCTAATCTCAATCTCCAAAATCTCCTATCAGCTTTAACCTGGTAATGTCACTACAAAAAGTAATCCCTGGTGATCCTGCCATGAAGGTCATTGATTGTTCAGGCACTTCCTGTTATGGGTGACACCGCTCTTTCCCTGCCTCCTAAACGTGTTTCTGCATTGTCACCCTGTCACACGGGCTTGCAATGAAGATTACAAGTGGCCGCATTACATGTTTCATCAAGGAACCTGCCATGAAAAATGTGTTTATGGCATAGAGATCTCACCACCATAGTCTGCGGAAGAAGCCAGCAGCTCACTAAGCCCACCAGACTTCACTCGAACAACCCGCACGGACTGACCCTTTAAGTGGTTAGCATGATGAGGGATGCTAATACAGCCCCCCCCCCCCCCCCTCCCCGCCGCCCCCCCCCCCC
>NW_017306639.1:16090-31080 GCF_000935625.1 Nanorana parkeri | reverse complement strand
CTTTCCCGCCATGCACCCGTAGCTTAGAGAGAATGAGAGCCGCCGGTCTGACAGAGAGATGTGTACCTGTCAGCCCAGAGCTGATGTTCCTTCTTATCGAAGATGCAAAGCTCGCTTTGTGCCAGAATATAAAAGGAAAATATAATTATTGAAATGCATGTGAGCCGTTTCAGCAGAACAATTGTGAAAAGCCGGCTTATTTATGCAGATAACGAATTCTCGCTAAAGCAGTTTTTACGTAAGGCCCGAGGTTCAGGCGAGGTAAAAAAGAAAAGTTCCCCAAAAAAAAGTGACGCATCTCCCACTGTTTGCCAACAAACGTTTTTCCAGTAGGGACAAGATTCTGAGATGTCGGCCATCTTTGTCCCCCGTAAAACACCCAGAGAGGTTTTAACGGCTCAGGCGGCCTTGATTAAATTTCGCCAAAGTGCTTCTTGTCACGTAACAAGGAGAGGTGGCGAGCCCGGGGTATAAAAGGAGGGAAAACACTTTGTTAGGCGCAAGGCGTTCAACTCAAATCCTGCCAATAAAATGTGAGCTTATCTGATGAGGTCATCACGGTCAAGGTTATAACTTGGAGGAGCAGAGGGGGGGCTTTTCATGGGGCCCAGGGGTCCCCTCTTATATGTCAGCTATGTGCTCTCATGACATTCTGTATAGGTTGAAGCCAAGTTCCTCATTTCATCTTTTACATCTTTATGGGCCTAAAGGTCAACTTTTATTGTGTACTATACAGCCAAAGAGTTGTGTACGCCTGAATATGACTCCTACTATACAGTCAAAAATATGTGGAAGCCCTTCCAGTGATTGAGTTCAGGCGTCTCCAGTGAAGGTTCCTGTTAATGCTACCACACACAATAACATTTTAGACAATTGTATGCCTCCAACCATGTGGTAACCATTTGGTGAAGACCCTTTTCTGTTCCACCATGACTGCCCCCTGTGTACAGAGCCAGCAACATAAAGACTTGGTGTGACCAGATTGGTGTGGAGGACTTGTGTCCTGTACAGAGCACTGACCTCAACCCTACTGAACAGCTTTGGGATGACTTGGAATAATGACTGTGGCTCAGGTCTTCTAATCCAGCATCAGAACCTGGTGAAGTCCCTTTTCTGTTCCACCATGACTGTCCCCTGTGTACAAAGCAAGCTCCCTAAAACATGGTTTTTACTATTTCGGTTTGGAGGAACTTGAGTGTCCTGCACAGAGCCCTGACCTCAACCCTACTGAACCCCCACTGGGATCAATTGTAACACCAACTGTGAGCCAGGTTTTCTTATCCAACATCAGGACCTGACCTCACAAATGTTCTTTTTGACTGAATGGCACAAGTTCCCCGCAGACAAACTCAAAAATTGTTTAGGAAGCCTTCCCAGAAGAGTGTAAGCTATTATAGTAACAAAGGGAGACCAACGACATATTAAAAGCCATGTGGGGCAACATCTTATTAATGTCCTTGTTTTTGGAACAGGAAGCTCTTTTAGGTGTGATGGTCAGATGTTCACAGACATATTGCCATTTTGGGTCATTCAGCTGCGTATTTAACTGTCACCTAGAGCTATATGGGTTTTAGGTCATACCTTTACCCTGGTGTGCACCATTGGCATGGGATGTCCAACTAGTTTATATAGGTGTGATGGTCAGATGTTCACAAAGACATGGCCATATTGTGTAATTTAGCTGTGTATTTAACTGTTGGTTGGAGTTATATGGGTTTTAGGGGCTTACTTTTACCTTGATGTGCACCATTGGCAAACCTTCCCCCTGGTGTTCACCATTGGCAAACCTTCCCCCTGGTGTTCACCATTGGCAAACCTTCCCCCTGGTGTTCACCATTGGCAAACCTTCCCCCTGGTGTTCACCATTGGCAAACCTTCCCCCTGGTGTTCACCATTGGTATGGGATATCCAACTAGTCTATATAGGTGTGATGGTTAGATGTTCACAAACACATGGCCATATCGTGTAATTTAGCTGTGTATTTTTTTTTTAAATGTTATTTTTATTGAGTTTCCAGTAAAGTATCAAACATCAAAGCATAACAAAGAATACAGAACATGCTCATGTCGTACTGCCATTAAAGAGATGCATGTAAGGACGAAGAAAAAAAAAACCAAAACAAAAAGGACTCTGTGTATTTAACTGTTGGTTGGAGTTATATGGGTTTTAAGGCATACCTTCACCCTGGTGTACACCATTGATATGGGATGTCCAACTGGTTTATATAGGTGTAATATAGTCAGGTGTCCACATACTCTTGGCCATATAGTATATTTCATAGAAAATAACCTCAAGGGTTAACTATCAGGCCTTGCAAAAATGTTCCCCATGAATTACATAATTAGCCAGAGGGCTGGATCCAAATCACGGCCATCTCCCAGAACACCAAACCAATACCTACAATGCATTTGTAATCACCTTCTCGTATGCACTGAAGGTTCAGGAGACCCCGATGCCCATCACAATTTTTATTTGACCACTTTCCAGCATCCACCCATTCTGGAGAGCACAAGGCCAGAAATAAGGGCAGTAAGGAGTTGTGGTAGTATACGAACAGACCGCACTATCCAGAGATTTCCAATACTTCACGCTTTTCAATAAAGTCTAAAGCTGCAGTATTGGAATTCCCTGGATAGTGCGGTCAGTTCGTATACTACTACATTCCAAGGTGGAGACTCACCTATTAGACCAGCACCTGGGGAGGCTAAGGAATTGGAGCGGTGAGATTTCCTTTGGCTCTACAGTAAGAGGAGCTGGTTGGCACCAGTTGGGTAGGGTTGGGTACCAGGCTAATATGCTTGTGTAACTAGAAAAGATGGTGCATGCATGAATCTATAACCAGCCTTTATAGCAGGGAGCACATTGGGAAGGCTTACAACAATACAAAACACAGACATTCCCCAGCCTCAGCCTGCCAGCCAGCATACTGTTGACAGGGCTACTTGTTTGGTTGCAGGCTGGCTGGCAGGTTGAGGCTGGGGAATTTTTGTGTTTTGTAATAATATGCTTGTGTAGTTTTCTTTGGGAAGCGGATACATTTAAAAACATTAACAAAAAACCTCTTCTGCAGTCAGAGAGTTTAATAAACAAACAGCATTGCGGGAAATGGCTTTGCATTGCACATACACACCGAGAGGGTTAATGTATACAGTTATCATACGCAGCTCTGACTAAATTATCTCTGCTCCAGAGTCATCCTCCGCTGGTTTGTGACACGTTCCAATTAAGGCAACTAATTAGCCCTTCGTTAAAAGCCCAAATTCAGATACGGGCGAGGGCTTTAACTAATCTCCATCGGAGGGGAAAAGACAGGAGAGAGAAAATGAAAAGGGAGAAGAGGAGGAAACAGAGCGCATGCTGGGTTATGCTCTGGTGACGGGAGACCATAATGTAGAATCATTACTCCCTTCTATGTTGGGGCACAGAAGAAAAAACAGGCCAGGTTCCTCACATCCAGACTAATAAATCGGTCTCAGTCCATTAGGCGTAGCGAAAATACAACCATTCCACATTCACGCCGCGCTAAAACAACGCCGCAGTTTTCCTGACTCGGAAATTTTCCAGGATACTTCAAGATTTTTTTTCTATTTTTTCCCCTCTCATCTGAAGGATCCACATTTCAGAATCTGTCCTGAGTTACATGTCAGCAGTAGTGTAACAATCACCATAGCGACCCAGGCGGCCGCTATGGGGCACAGGGGGCTCCGGCCAGGACATCCCCCTGATGCCGTGCGGCCGCCTGGGTCGCTATGGCATTTCAGGCTGCAGGCTGTCACTGGCAGCTGTGAGGAGAAACTCACCGAGTCGGTGACAACCAGCAACTTCGGAGGAGGCGGGCCCGGCAATCGAGGAGGTGAGGCCCAGTGACGGAGGAGGCGGGGCCCGCAAGCGATCGTGCAGGAGAATGAGGCATACAGAGGTTCGGGCAGACAGGTAAGAGGGCTTGACCCACCCGCACCTGAAACACTGCAGAGCCCACCATAGAGCATCTATGGTGGGCTCTGCAGGGTCACCCTCAGGTGGGCTGTTTGGGTTATCAGGTGGACTTATCTAGAAATCACAGGGCCCCATACAAGATTTTGCTATGGGGCCCTGTGATTTCTAGTTACGCCCCTGCATGTCAGCTATAAGGGAACGCAGCAAAAAAAAAAAAAGTAATTTTCTAGGAACAGAAACAATCGCTAACAACTGATAAGAATGGGAGCCATTGGTCGAAAATTATTCTCCAGTTTGTCGGAAAGACATTCTCTACCGTCGCTTTCAAGAACTGTTATCGGTTAGAGTGACTGTTCCGTGTACAGGGCAATTACAATCTAATGGTTCGCGTGGGCGGGCGTCTTTTCTTTTGCTCCTGACATGCATTTGTGAAGCAGTTTAGAAGGATCCGGAATGCGGCGTTTGAAACCTGAGTGGGATCTCATGGGAAAGTGTTTACATTTTTAAGTTTGCTGGGTTTCTGGTAAACGCAGAGTATCATGCGTGAATTGTTTAATCCTTCATCATACTAGTCAATGTCACAGCGAACAAACGCAAGTCCAAAGCATCTTAAAGGCATTATTAAAACGCAAGCCATCTCTCTGAAAGCAAATGGATGCTTGCTGCATGTGATTTGCTTCTGATGCAGTATACACTGGGACTAAAAATCAGAGGAGCTGCAAAGTCAATCCCAAAATATTGCAACACCTCCCATGCTTGCCTCAAGGACTTCTCCAGAGTCTCTCCAATCCTCAAACTCCCCACCCCAATCTGTCCAGCTTTATCCTACTCGGTCTGCCTTTAGGTGATCCCTGAAAACTCATCATCTCTTCAGGGGAACCTATCCCACCTCTTCCTTACAACTAAACCTTAACTTCCTCACACAACTCATCCCTGCACAGCCATCACTGTTTGCATCACTTGCCCCTCCCTATTAGACTGTAAGCTCTCAGGATCAGGGCCCTCCCAACCAACTGGTCTAGAATTGTATTGTAACTGTACTGTCCTCCCTTAGATTGTAAAGCACTGCGCAAACTGTTGGCACCATATAAATCCTGTATCATCATAATAATAATAATAATAATAACAATCTTTTAGTTTATCATTTACTTTCTTTTATTTCATCATGTCGTCTAGAACGATGAGGTGAGTGGAAATCACCCGCCTCATAGTTCTCCTTTAACATGGTGCAACCAAAATCCCAAAGAGATCACACGGCAGTTCAGTGTAGCTAAACTCAAAATCATAAACCAGATTTTTTGTTGTAAATGTTCCTGTAATGTCGAAAAGTTTTCTTCTATATGTTCTGCTTTCAAGGAAATTAAACAATCAAGGTGTATCCATGGGCACTTCCTTTCCTAAGGTGACAACGCTCACTCTGATAATATGCAATGTTGTCACACACAGCTAGAGAAACTACAAATAATAATATGATTATTATAAATATAATAAGGAAAATAAGGAAATCCTGTTCTACTTGGAGTTCTCACCTAATTATTCCTTTGCGACGCTTTCAGTTCTGCTTTTAGCTGACAAAGTTAATGGTCAAATCCACAATTCGAAACAACTGACCGTGTCACCCTAATGACCGGGCCTAGCACTGGGCTCTTAAAAGATCTATTGTGCTGGTTTAAGGTCAATGATTAACAAAGTTACAGGTCGCCCGGTTGCACAAACACCTTGTAGTATCTCTCTTTCTCTCTCTCTGACGTCAATTCCATAGAGCAGATGGGAAAATCGGTAATAGCCAAAACGACCTTCCAGAGGTCCCAACACTGTCTGGTGGAATGATCTCATGTCTCGCAGAAGGAGAAGAAGGAGGGGATGGAGGGATCGGGCTGGAGATAAAGGGCAACATTTATTAGCTGAAAAACACTTAAAGTGCTAGATTTATGTTCTGACTCACCAAGCTCCTCCAGACAGACCAAATGAATGTCTTCCTATCTAGATTAAGGCAGACTGGGGGTCCCAGGGGGTCTATAACAAATCAGCAGCTTCGACTAGAAGGATTTAATGGCCGATGGTCACATTCCATTGAGTGGTGGCATTAGAACCGTAACTAATATTACAAGACGGGGGATGAAGCAATAAAGAAATTGGGAACAACAAGGAGATGTTCATACATGAGAGATGTATGCCGCGGCCCTAGAGCAATTGATTTTCCTCCGCTACTGGGATCGCGTGAATGGTAAAGATGGATCTGGGAAACCATTGGGGAGCTAAAACAGATGGACAAAAAAAGTTCCTTATGATTTAAACCTGAACTCCAGGCTGAGAATAAAAAGACATATTAATCAAATCAATACAGTTCTGTATCCATTTATAAATCATTATATCATTGTAACTGTTTTTAAATACTTAGAGAATTATGAGGCGAGTTATTTTCACTCAGCCTCATAATCTGAGCCGACCCGCGACAATGAAACTGTCACAGGTCGGCTCGGTAGATCGGGAAGTGAGCGAACACATACCGGCGCTCGCTCACTTCTCGATCTATCCGTGCAGAGAGCCGTGACTATCAGTCACGGCTCCCTGCTGGGATTCCCCCCCCCTCCCCTATCTGATCCTCCAGCGCTGACTGGCGGAACGGACGGGGCGGGTACAGCTGGCTCTGCCTCTAGATAGGCAGAGCCAGCTGTCACTCACGCAGCTGGGCGGACACAGACAGAATTGTCGGGATCCGCTTCAGCTGCGGCGTCTCAGTATACCGCGAGCTGCAGCTCACTATATACTGAGCTTAGGGTGACGGGAGGACGCTAGTTTGTGTCCTCCCGTTACCCTTAGGAGAACTATGGGGAAAAGCCCTAACCCCATAGTTCTCCTTTAAAGTGCATATTCATTTATAAATCAATCTCTGTATTTTATCTTTGGATCTAGCTATAATGTGCATATGTTCTGCATTGATGATCAGTGACACAATTCTCAAAGTATTGCCATTGTTTCCATACCGCTTGTGTTTCCTTTACAATTAATTTGAATATACTGATGATTCTACACCGTGCGCTTTTGATACCACACATCACACTCTGAAGGTTATAACTTGTTACAATAAATGTTACATTTGTTCACTTAATGTATTCATTGATGCTTCGCGGTCGTATTCCACAAGGGAACGTTTCACAGCTGGCACCGTCCACGTCACTTCGGTCTCAATGCAGTGCGCGTCATAATGTTCGCGCCGCCGTCACATATGTTATCACGCTCTGCGACTCATCTTGGTTGGACCTACTTAAACATGGGTTTGCTCTGAAGTTGAGGTGACATTTTCATGGTAGGTGTGGCTGTGGGAGTTTTGCCTAAATATTCTGCAATGAAATGGCCCCTTTCCCATCGCTAAGACCCCCTTCACACTGAGCTACATCCAAAAAAAGCGATTTTTGACTTGAGCGACATTGAGCTACAGTGCACATTTTGTCGCGCGACTTTTCGCAGGGACTTCGTAGCTGCTACATTGGGCTGTAACCAATCAAAAGCGGTCTTCATGAGACATCATTCCTTCCTTCTTATATTTCTGTGCAAAAGTGACACTTCTATAGCGCGACAATGTCGCTCAATGAGCTACACCATTAAAGTCTATTGGGGCCAAATCTCACAAAATCTGCCAAAAAACAGGTCATGTTCGAGCTACAAGCGGCATTGAGCTGTGAGATGTGAACAGCTCCATTGAAATGCATTGGACGAAATTGCGCGATAAAATCGCTCAGTGTGAATGGGGTCTAAAGGTCAGGGGTCGTGACATACAGGAGTTTATTGTTTCTATTAAAATTTGTCGTTATCAGTTCTGTTTTAAATGCTCTGTCCAGTCGTTGAATTGCACATCACAATGCCCTGACCTGTGCACTCGGCTTTGGTGCAGCACAGACAGGCCACGTTCCTATCCAGGCTCCAATCACTTCTATATTTATACCAGTTTATATCATCCATATGTAACTTGTTAAACCTCTCTCTGCCTTCTTCCTCTTCTGGGACCAGCACGGCCAGAGACAGACGTGGGAACAGAGGGAGGATGCAGTACTCTGCTCCCATCAGACACATCTGTTTCAGCACGGGGCCCCCGGATGTGGACTGTGATCACTCCACATTTATGACTCCTCAGCTGCAGGCCCTAGGGCCCAAGACTATAAACATCTCATGTCAAGGTGCAGATATGACAGCCCCATCTCTCTGAGTCCCCGGGTCAAGCTGGGAGGCCAGAGATGACTATAATTCATTCTCTGCAGCCCAAAAGTCTTATGACAACTATTATACACTTTGGTCTACAACCCAAAATGTGATAACATTCAATGACAGAACTGCTGCTAAGCACTTGTAGTGGTCATGGGTCCTCCTTCCAACCCATATTGCTAATAATTCTACCTGCCAACCCATATTGTTCATGGGTCCTCCTTCCAACCCATATTGTTCATGGGTCCTCCTTCCAACCCATATTGATCATGGGTCCTCCTTCCAACCCATATTGTTCATGGGTCCTCCTTCCAACCCATATTGTTCATGGGTCCTCCTTCCAACCCATATTGATCATGGGTCCTCCTTCCAACCCATATTGTTCATGGGTCCTCCTTCCAACCCATATTGTTTATGGGTCCTCCTTCCAACCCATATTGTTCATGGGTCCTCCTTCCAACCCATATTGTTCATGGGTCCTCCTTCCAACCCATATTGTTTATAATGCATGCACAGACACAAGACCAGGATCACCAGGCTTGTAAGATACTTTTCATGGAAGGTATTTCTTATAAACAGAAATATATTCACTACATTTTACCGGCTGCAAAGATTGTTGCTTATTACAAAGTAAATAAACAGGTTTCATTACTAGGTAATATCCAAAGAGGCTCACTGGGCTCATTATCTATATGTTCTCACCTTTTACACTAGAACTCACAATTTAAGTGTGTCAAGAAAATGAAACCGTTGTATTTTATTAATGATTATGTTTCGTTGTTTCTCTTTGTAACTGTGTATAAACATGAGGTTTTCAAAACCAGCTTGTATCATTCTAACGAGTCCCGGTAGCTTGCATATTTAATAACACAAGTTAGCCATCAAAGGTTTCCTAAACTAGTCATACATGGCTCAATTTTCTCTCGGTCAAAGACAGAAAATCAATTGATCCCCCATCCACGCTGAACATAATACGACACTGCCGGGTATTTGCCTCCGCAGCTGCGGCTCCTGAATACCCAGACAGTGACTATCAGATAGGATGCAGTCACTATTTGGCCAATAAGTTTCCACCTAGCTCAGTCGAGTTTGAAATCGACTATTGTCGCACCGGGTGGTGCTTGTACAGCCACCCACGGTTAGAATTTTGGCCGATTCAACAGGAATCAGATGAAGTCGGAGCGTAAGAAAAATGCTGACAGGTCGGGGGTGGGTGGGGGGGTTATGACCAGTGCCGGATTTACTCTCTCTGCTGCCCCAAGGCCAGGTTCCGCATTGTGCCCCCTTCCCCGCCAACCCCCCCCCCATGGAGAATGGCAGACCTGCATGCTGCATACAAGTGATCTCTGCGAAATCGCTGAGATCACTTATACAAAACAAGCTTCCCCGCTGTACATTTAGCTCTGCTTGCCCAAAGCAGGGCTAAATGTAGAAAACAACTATCCACCCGGCACCCGGAACTGCATGTCCCAGGCATCGGGAGATAGGAATTCCACACCCCTGCTGCCCCTCTACTCCCTGCTGCCCCAAGGCCGGGCCTTGGTTGGCATTGTGGGAAATCCGGCCCTGGTTATGACAGAACAGAATCTGCTGTCATAATTGCTTCTCCCTGCCTGTCAGAGTTTCTATACACTGATTAAGTAGGTCCCATCGCACTCCTGAACGGATATAACCCACAATATTGGGTCGGTGCTGAGGTGACTGCAGACGCTTCTGCGCATCAGTAAAAACTTGGTAGGAAGTCACTCGCACCCCAACAGGGTTTTCTCACATTGCGTCACATTGTATAGCGAGGACGACACATCATTTGTCCATAAACATTGACAGAAAACCACGTTGGAGTGCGAGTGACTTTCTAACAAGCTTCTATACACTGAGCCGCGCATGGGCAGCTCAGTGCACAATCTCGGCATGGTTGTGTGCAGAGACAAAGTAACTCCCCATGCGCGTGAGTTATGCCATCCCAGCCAATCAACAGGGCAAATATACCGAACCCGGGGGAAGATGGGAACATTGGCAACGGAGGGGCCTGCTGGCATCACAGTGCTGGAGGGGATCGCTTGCAAGGCAAGTCTGCCACAATGTGCCCATATGCTGTACATACTATTATGGCAGACGCCTCCTGGGGGCCCATTTTGCTTTGGTGGTGCTGCTTTAAACTCTGCATTAGTGGGTGGCTGACACTGTACTGCGCCGTGTCTAATGACCACTGACTGATTCAGAGACCCTCATCGACTTGCTGAAAAGCTCCATGCATCACAGTGAAAAAAAAAAAAAGAACATTACTTTCCCACGACAATATTCCGTCACTAGATATCTGCCAGCAGGCTGGAAAGTTTCTTCCTCTGATCCTCCCGAGCAAAACAATTATTAGCATTCGTTAACTTCCTATCAGGCACTTTCCTATTAAAAATCTGTTGGTGCATCGCCAGCCTTTGACAAAAGTTAGCAGGACTTGTCCCTGGAAAAGAAAATTTAGCACCTACAGGGCTCAAGGTGAAGGAGAAGGATAAAGTATAACCAGAGCAAAATGTCCAAACTGCACGTACCTGGACTGACGCCGCACGAAACGGGGAGCAGGGGGTCCTACATGGGATACACTTGCCACACATCCAGCCGGCTCAGTGGACACAGAGCGCAGTGGCTCCCAGAGCAAAGCTGCCCCAGGACGGGGGCGTCACCTGCACCATCTTGTCCTGCTATTATTTAAGCCGCTGCGGCCTCTTTGCACAGCTCGTGTTGGGACAAGACTGCTATTCCCTTTGTGCAGGTGGGGGGAGGGAGGAACGTGAGAACAAATGCATTTGCAACAATGCAGAGAAACTCAAACACGCTCTCTCTCGGCCTGCTGTTTGCTCTGCCGCTGCGTCGCCTTCCTGCTGGGCCACAAACTGATTCTTACCCTCCTGGAGTTACAGAGACCAGCAGAGCTTTGTGAGGTCCCCGGGGGGGACAAAGCCAAGGTCCCATTGTGGTGGAATGTTTGGTTTCCGGAGCAGAGAGGATTCTGGGATTGGAATGCCGGCCAATTCACCATCAATCCTTCAATGCTGGAAAATCCGCGCCGACTGCAAAACATTTGACAACTCTCATTTTAAACCAGTGGAAGCTCTTCATTGGCCAACTCCAGCCTAACACGCTTGTGACGGGGCGTTTGGTGATGACGCGTCCATCGCTGCCAAGCATGTTATGCGGTCTTAGCCATCAATTTTGTATGGCAGCCAACACAGCTCCAACGCGCATGCATTGCAGCGCACCACAACGCATGTCCGGTTGTTGGTTGGTTCCTGTGTGCTAGCAGCACATTCAAAATGAACGAGCTGCCTGAACACAATGCAATGTTTTTACTGCTGTATGTAGAGAGTCTTTATTGCAGCAATACATGTCAAATGGTTCTAACTCTGCCCCACTCTACTTATTGCTGTGTCCCCCAATGACTACATTTCCCCTCACTTCCTGTCCTGGTGAACAGACAGTAAAAAATAAAACCCTGGCAAAGGTGTTCAAACCATTACCTGAATATAGCTTATGCAGAGCTTATGGAGAGCTGTGGGAGGGACCAAGCAGGCCCCCACCCACAACAGACTGCCTGCAGAAAAATACAGGAGGGGGCGGAGACAAGACCAATCACCCTGCACAAGGAGAGAGGAGCAGTGACCGGTCTTTATTACAGGAGGGGGCGGAGACCAGACCAGTCACCCTGCACAAGAAGAGAGAGAGCAGCAGTGAGCGGTCTTTATTACAGGGGGGGAGGGGGGCGGAGACAAGACCAGTCACCCTGCACAAGGAGAGAGCAGCAGTGACCGGTCTTTATTACAGGAGGGGGCGGAGACCAGACCAGTCACCCTGCACAAGAAGAGAGCAGCAGTGAGCGGTCTTTATTACAGGGGGGGAGGGGGGCGGAGACAAGACCAGTCACCCTGCACAAGGAGAGAGCAGCAGTGACTGGTCTTTATTACAGGAGAGGGCGGAGACAAGACCAGTCACCCTGCACAAGGAGAGAGCAGCAGTGACCGGTCTTTATTACAGGAGAGGGCGGAGACAAGACCAGTCACCCTGCACAAGGAGAGAGAGAGCAGTGACCGGTCTTCATTACATGGAGCTCCAAGTCTCACACGAGATTACTGCACACATCCGGAAGAAGACACGGATCTCATGGAGATTCAAGAAGAATACACGGGACTCTGGTATGGGGACAATGTCTGCTGATCCCGGAGTTCACTCACTCTGGTAGATATAAAGGGAACTCTATAGAGATCCTACAACCAGATTGTACAATGTGTGGTCAGCTTAGTGGAGCTCGGACCCGGCGCTGATATGTGATATATCTGCCGATAGGCGTCTATAATCTCAGTCAGGATTCACACACGAGGTAATGTTGTCACACTGATTGAGGGAAAAGTTCGATCAATAACTTGTTAAGCGGTTGGGTCTCTCCAGCTTTGTAAGGGAAGTGTGAGAAGCGCGGGCCGCGTTCCCGTGTTCTACGTTCTCTGCGGTCATCGGACGCACGTTCTGCCTCTTATACGTGGAAATTGAATGGTTCTATAGCGCAGGGTTACAATATTCCCTCCGTGTCTCAGACGCTTAGGCCTCATTCACACTGCCGCACGTATGCGCGCGTATCCTACCATATGCAACCTATGCAAATAAATGGCTCCATACACACAGTCGCGTATGGAGCCGTATATTTGCGTAGCGTATATATGCGCAAAAACAGAATGGAACAGAGATGCGTCCGGGCAGCGTATTTCTGCGTATTTACGCGCGCACATGCGTACAGCACATTAAAAATTCCATCACGAGTGATGCATTCTGGGATTGCATATAGTGCACGCATATAGACGCGTATATACGCAATATACCATTTAGCTTGCGTTGTGTGTGAATGAGGCCTTATAGACTTCATCTCGGTCAGTGAAGAGACGGCATCACCAGCGACAGCCAACGTGGAGCGTCACTCCGGAATCCTGGCTCACCAGTGACATAAACACCCAAATATGGAAACATGCAACAATGTAACCAACGCAAACACCGGATCACCCAACCGAAGATCTCATGTCCGTGTCACTTCCTGTGTGCTGGACTGATATTCCAAACAAGATGTCCCAGCTATCTCCTGTGAACTACAAAACTCCCCCCCCCCCAAAATGTAATGGCAATGAGGAAAGGAGAGGCGTTTGTAGCGCAGATCAGGAGGCGGGATTAGTCTGATGTCGGTGTTGCTGCTATGAATGGATGCAAAAGGCAGCCATGGAACAGTGACAACGCAAAGACTTCATCTCCCGTATCTATACACGTTCATTACTTCTCATGGAACTCGGCGGATCTTATATCAACTTTACGTTTCATCTGCATCACATTCCATTCCAGCTCATTGCCGGAGATTCGGAAACGGCTTTCATAGATGCCGCGCAAATGTGCGTCGCCCTGCGTGACGTCCAAATGGCACCTCACCGCCATCGCGGTAAGAGGACCTGTAACTAACAGCGCTAACTCCTCTCCATGAAGAGCAATGGGTACATTCCTGCCCATTTTCTATATAAAAAAAGACTGCCCCTCATTGTAGACACTACCCCCTCCTTGTAGACACTACCCCCTCCTTGTAGACACTACCCCCTCCTTGTAGACACTACCCCCTCCTTGTAGACACTACCCCCTCCTTGTAGACACTACCCCCTCCTTGTAGACACTACCCCCTCCTTGTAGACACTACCCCCTCCTTGTAGACACTACCCCCTCCTTGTAGACACTACCCCCTCCTTGTAGACACTACCCCCTCCTTGTAGACACTACCCCCTCCTTGTAGACACTACCCCCTCCTTGTAGACACTACCCCCTCCTTGTAGACACTACCCCCTCCTTGTAGACACTACCCCCTCCTTGTAGACACTACCCCCTCCTTGTAGACACTACCCCCTCCTTGTAGACACTACCCCCTCCTTGTAGACACTACCCCCTCCTTGTAGACACTACCCCCTCCTTGTAGACACTACCCCCTCCTTGTAGACACTACCCCCTCCTTGTAGACACTACCCCCTCCTTGTAGACACTACCCCCTCCTTGTAGACACTACCCCCTCCTTGTAGACACTACCCCCTCCTTGTAGACACTACCCCCTCCTTGTAGACACTACCCCCTCCTTGTAGACACTACCCCCTCCTTGTAGACACTACCCCCTCCTTGTAGACACTACCCCCTCCTTGTAGACACTACCCCCTCCTTGTAGACACTACCCCCTCCTTGTAGACACTACCCCCTCCTTGTAGACACTACCCCCTCCTTGTAGACACTACCCCCTCCTTGTAGACACTACCCCCTCCTTGTAGACACTACCCCCTCCTTGTAGACACTACCCCCTCCTTGTAGACACTACCCCCTCCTTGTAGACACTACCCCCTCCTTGTAGACACTACCCCCTCCTTGTAGACACTACCCCCTCCTTGTAGACACTACCCCCTCATTGTAGATACTGTCCCCCCCCTATTGTAGACGCTGCCCCCCTCATTTCAGACCTTGCCCCCCTCTTTCACTTCCTGTACTGAAGACACAACAGGAAGTGAGGTAAATTCTACAACCTGAGGGGAATCCAACTCTTCGACGGCAATCACCTAAACAGGTGTCCCCACTGGAAGATTTCCCCTCACCTCCTGCTCTGGTGACAACTGTAACATTCTGGATCCCCCATCACGTTCTGTACCGGAGACAACGGTCACCAAGAAAAAAAACAGGAAAGGTGAATCTTCCCAACAGGAACAGAGGCCGCTACAAAAACCTGACGGGCTCTAATCCTTCCCACTATTAAAAAAAAAGGTTTCCGGTGTAACTCGCCGATTGCAAGCTCTTCCGCC
>NW_017306639.1:14979-16033 GCF_000935625.1 Nanorana parkeri | reverse complement strand
GAAGCTGAACGAGGGGTGACGTTTCTTGGGAAGCCAGCAAACCACGAAATGCGTCAGCGACCGGACAAAGCAGACTTATCAGCTCCGGGTGGAGTTCTCATCTCTGCTCTTTGGTTACTCTTTATTATATTCGCCATATGTGCAGTGCGCGTGCAGAAGGTCGCTGCGTTTGCCCCGCGGTAGGCAGACTATTCATCATTACCAAGGCACCGCGATGCATATTGTAGTGAACCTGCAACGCTATTTACAATGAAGTTCATCGCAATGCATTGAAGGCTCACACGTGTGCGCCAAATGTGCGTTGTGCTGCATTGTGTAGGTGCGCTGGTATTCCATTTAAAATTCCCAACGCGTTTTGGCAATGCAGAAGTGCACATGGACCCTGATAGAAGACACGGGACCCACATCAGTCAAACACACTGGGCCCAAAATGTCAGAAGCCAATTACCCGCTCACTATCCACCATAGGAAACCCAGAGTGCCCTGCTGGGAAGAGAACCCAGCGCTGCAAGACTACAAGGCCACCACACCTATGACATGGGCTGGGGGTGGCTGTGAAGTAAGGGAAGGCGCGTTCGTTGGATGGATGCCAGAGCACGCTGGGACTTGTTGTCCCCCCTCCTGTCTATAGTGATCATCATTGCGCTGTGCTGTAAACTGAGAATGGTTTTATTGCCGGCAGCTCATCTGGGAGAAGTCTGATCCGCAGCAAGGCCGGACTGATGATGCCCCTGGTGGACACAGGCGGCCAGTGCAGATCATAGTGACCTGGGTGTTCTATGGATGGACGACACAGACCCACCAAATTCACATTCCAGACCCGAATAAAACCGAAACTGTTCCCAAATCCTCCATATATAATATTCACACCCCTTCTATATGCAGCCCTGGCTCTGTGCTGCCTGCTGTACTAAAGCTGACCTCCGTCCTCCCCTTCAGTCTTCTATCTGACCTCCGTCCTCCCCTTCAGTCTTCTATTTGACCTCCGTCCTTCCCTTCAGTCTTCTATCTGACCTCCGTCCTTCCCTTCAGTCTTCTATCTGACCTCCGTCCT
>NW_017306639.1:8618-14658 GCF_000935625.1 Nanorana parkeri | reverse complement strand
GGGGGGGGGCGCCGCGCATTCGTGAAGGACGCAGAAGCTGAACGAGGGGTGACGTTTCTTGGGAAGCCAGCAAACCACGAAATGCGTCAGCGACCGGACAAAGCAGACTTATCAGCTCCGGGTGGAGTTCTCATCTCTGCTCTTTGGTTACTCTTTATTATATTCGCCATATGTGCAGTGCGCGTGCAGAAGGTCGCTGCGTTTTCCCCGCGGTAGGCAGACTATTCATCATTACCAAGGCACCGCGATGCATATTGTAGTGAACCTGCAACGCTATTTACAATGAAGTTCATCGCAATGCATTGAAGGCTCACACGTGTGCGCCAAATGTGCGTTGTGCTGCATTGTGTAGGTGCGCTGGTATTCCATTTAAAATTCCCAACGCGTTTTGGCAATGCAGAAGTGCACATGGACCCTGATAGAAGACACGGGACCCACATCAGTCAAACACACTGGGCCGAAAATGTCAGAAGCCAATTAACCGCTCACTATCCACCATAGGAAACCCAGAGTGCCCTGCTGGGAAGAGAACCCAGCGCTGCAAGACTACAAGGCCACCACACCTATGACATGGGCTGGGGGTGGCTGTGAAGTAAGGGAAGGCGCGTTCGTTGGATGGATGCCAGAGCACGCTGGGACTTGTTGTCCCCCCTCCTGTCTATAGTGATCATCATTGCGCTGTGCTGTAAACTGAGAATGGTTTTATTGCCGGCAGCTCATCTGGGAGAAGTCTGATCCGCAGCAAGGCCGGACTGATGATGCCCCTGGTGGACACAGGCGGCCAGTGCAGATCATAGTGACCTGGGTGTTCTATGGATGGACGACACAGACCCACCAAATTCACATTCCAGACCCGAATAAAACCGAAACTGTTCCCAAATCCTCCATATATAATATTCACACCCCTTCTATATGCAGCCCTGGCTCTGTGCTGCCTGCTGTACTAAAGCTGACCTCCGTCCTCCCCTTCAGTCTTCTATCTGACCTCCGTCCTCCCCTTCAGTCTTCTATTTGACCTCCGTCCTTCCCTTCAGTCTTCTATCTGACCTCCGTCCTTCCCTTCAGTCTTCTATCTGACCTCCGTCCTCCCCTTCAGTCTTCTATTTGACCTCCGTCCTCCCCTTCAGTCTTCTATTTGACCTCCGTCCTTCCCTTCAGTCTTCTATCTGACCTCCGTCCTTCCCTTCAGTCTTCTATCTGACCTCCGTCCTCCCCTTCAGTCTTCTATCTGACCTCCATCCTTCCAGTCTTCTGTCTGACCTCCATCCTCCCCTTCAGTCTTCTATCTGACCTCCGTCCTCCCCTTCAGTCTTCTATCTGATCTCCGTCCTCCCCTTCAGTCTTCTATCTGACCTCCGTCCTCCCCTTCAGTCTTCTATCTGACCTCCGTTCTCCCCTTCAGTCTTCTATCTGACCTCCGTCCTTCCCCTCAGTCTTGCACAGTTGCTCCGGCTCTTCTGCTGGACTGAATTTGCTTCCTCTGATTTCACTGCACACTGTGAGCTGCAGCAAGTCAGATAGTGCCCGCCTCATTTCCTGGCTGGAGGACGTCCAGCATCATCTAGTGCTTTCCTCTCCAGCCTGACTGTCCCTGGCCCTGCCCCCTTTCATTCACTGGATTTCAGTTCTTCCAATGGAGGTCCAGCATGGCATGTAGGTGTAAGTAAAAACTAGAACGCCCATTGCTCCAGACTGGCACCCACCCATCAAGGCAATGCAAGGAGCTAGAGATGCCAGCAAAGCGTTTGCTATAGGTTGGATCTCACCAACATGCTACCTTCGGATCAGACAGGTACTCTTTGTAGCCCTCACCGTAGGCTCAGGCTGGGTGTTTCCTGCCATTATCCTGTGTACGGTGTAATCGGATCCCTCGGCTTCTTGGTGGGGACGAAATATTTGTTTGTACTCGCAACACCTTATCGGAGCCTCGCCACACAGACACGTCCCGGTGACACAACGAGGCTATAAATAAACGCAGCTACGCAAACTAGTATTGGCACCGCCGGCAGACACAACAACTCCTAACCCGCAGAGCTGGCACTCACATTCTTGCTCCAATTGTTTCCTTCTCCAGCCTGGAGCCGTCTTAAAGGGGAACTCCTGCCAAACAAGTACCTAGACAGACCGCCTCAAGACCTCGTCCTCAGCCCCCAGTGCCTGAAACACTATAGGATGCAGCACCGTGCACCACATGAGACCCTCTGACTCTCATACATGCCAACCGCCCCAAATTTGTTGGGACAGTCCCACCTCTGTCCCGGGATTACAGCATCAACCTTACTTGAGTAACCGCCCATGGCCAAGAAATTCATTGCAGGGAATAGGGATGTGAGTGGGCGGTCCCTGCATATTTAGAGGTGGGGCCTGGGTAGGATAGACCAATAGAAGTGGGTGTGTTGGGTGGTCCTCACATACAGTATTTGGAGATGGGGGGTTTGGGCAGGACCAACCAGTAAAGTGAAGTGATGGGGCAGTCACCATATATTTAGAGATGTGGGTCTGCGAATGACCAACCAGTAAAGTGAGTAGAGATGGGGGGTCTGGGCGGGACCAACCAGTAAAGTGGGTGTGATGGGGGGTCCCCACATATTTAGAGGCAGGGTCTAGGCAGGACCATCCAGTAAAATTAGTGTGATGGGTAGTCCCCACATAATTGGAGACGATGACCAACCAGTGAAGTGGGTTTGATGAGTGGTCCCCACATTTTTAGAGGCGGGGTCTAGGCAGGGCCAACCAGTAAAAGTGGGTGTGATGGGTGGTCCCCACACATTTGGAGACGAGGGTCTGGGCAGGACCATCCAGTAAAGTGGGTGTGATGGGTGGTCCCCACACATTTGGAGACGAGGGTCTGGGCAGGACCATCCAGTAAAGTGGGTGTGATGGGTGGTCCCCACACATTTGGAGACGAGGGTCTGGGCAGGACCATCCAGTAAAGTGGGTGTGATGGGTGGTCCCCACACATTTGGAGACGAGGGTCTGGGCAGGACCATCCAGTAAAGTGGGTGTGATGGGTGGTCCCCACACATTTGGAGACGAGGGTCTGGGCAGGACCATCCAGTAAAGTGGGTGTGATGGGTGGTCCCCACACATTTGGAGACGAGGGTCTGGGCAGGACCATCCAGTAAAGTGGGTGTGATGGGTGGTCCCCACACATTTGGAGACGAGGGTCTGGGCAGGACCATCCAGTAAAGTGGGTGTGATGGGTGGTCCCCACACATTTGGAGACGAGGGTCTGGGCAGGACCATCCAGTAAAGTGGGTGTGATGGGTGGTCCCCACACATTTGGAGACGAGGGTCTGGGCAGGACCATCCAGTAAAGTGGGTGTGATGGGTGGTCCCCACACATTTGGAGACGAGGGTCTGGGCAGGACCATCCAGTAAAGTGGGTGTGATGGGTGGTCCCCACACATTTGGAGACGAGGGTCTGGGCAGGACCATCCAGTAAAGTGGGTGTGATGGGTGGTCCCCACACATTTGGAGACGAGGGTCTGGGCAGGACCATCCAGTAAAGTGGGTGTGATGGGTGGTCCCCACACATTTGGAGACGAGGGTCTGGGCAGGACCATCCAGTAAAGTGGGTGTGATGGGTGGTCCCCACACATTTGGAGACGAGGGTCTGGGCAGGACCATCCAGTAAAGTGGGTGTGATGGGTGGTCCCCACACATTTGGAGACGAGGGTCTGGGCAGGACCATCCAGTAAAGTGGGTGTGATGGGTGGTCCCCACATATTTGGAGACGGGTGTCTGGGCTTAAGCACCCCATAAAGTGGATGTGATTTAGGAGTGCCCACCTCGAAAGCTGGCAGCCAAAACGCCAACCGTGTGTGGGGTTAACAGGACTGGGACCATAATGTTCTGTATGTAGGAAGATAATAAAAAGACAGATTCCAGGCGCTTGTATTAGGATAATATGAAAATAGATTTTGAATGAATACATCCATAGACACTGGGGTTGGGGGGCCTGGAGTTCCTCCTTAAGGTCTCTCTAAATCCCGTGTCTGTGAACTGTATCTGTTTTCAAAGCTGAACTGGTCGGACTGGTTCTCCCCGCTGCTCTGAGCTCACCCAGGAATCTTCTCAGAAACACAATAGGAGAAATACAAACATGTTTCACAGTCTGGTTTGGGTTTTTTTGCCATCGGGCCCCAGAGGCGGTTTAATTCCGAGACCCAAATGCTGCAAAATACATTTTACTTTCCTGGGACCCTTTACAGCAGTCAGCGTTACAATGTGTAAATATTTGTACACACAGCCCCCCCCCCACGACCATCAGCATCCCCCCCCCCTATGTTCCATTACCCACCAGGGTAACCAGGTGCCCAACTCACAGCTAACACCGAAATAGGAAACTGGAGTCCCAGGTGGGGCCCATTAGGAGCAGGTGGTGGGAAGGCCAGACAGCTGCAACGTACAATCATTTGTTAATACAACGAGCGAGCCACGGTCCATTCATCACATCAGCAGGATGTGAACACGCGATAGACAACCGATACAAAAAAAAGACACCACATTTTAAAAAATTGCAACAAGTTATTACATTTTTTTTCCCACGTTACAGAGACTTAATCCTCCTGTCCCATCGCACTCCTGACCGGACAAAAACCCAAAACCCAAAGACAACGGATGTGAAAGATGGTTTAAAGTAGTCACTCGCACTCCATGATATTAAAGTCAATGCTGTTTATTGACTGAGATAACACGCATCTCCTTAGCGGCGTTTTGAGACCGTGCGGTCCCGTCCTCAGGCAAACAGGACCGCATGGTCTCGATTGACTTTAATATCACGGAGTGCGAGTGACTACTTTAAACCAAATACGTTACGGAGAGACTTTTCCATAACGCAGTCTATCCACCACTACAAATGCACAATAGGCCCCAGTGTGAGGAGTGTGATTTGTAGGCGGTGAATGATAACTGGGGTGACGTTTAGGCCCCATTCACACCTAGGCGTATTGTAATATGCGCGACCGTCGCGCGATTCCCGAAGGCTACTTGGCTGTATCCCAATGGAAAACGCCCTACAAAACGGCCCAAAGTAGCACCTGGACCTTTTCAGGCGTGGGCCATTTTGTGGGGCGTTAGGGACGGGAGGAAATACGCCAAGGTGGGAACGAGACCATTGACTACAATGCAATTTATATTTTTGACCGTTTTGTAGAGCGTTCGTCGAGCGTAGAACGCGCTACAAAACGATCAGGTGTGAACGAGGGCTTAATGATGATGAAATGAATGCGAAGGATGAATTATTTTCAAGCGATTGTACGGACATGCTAGAAGAGGGTCGGGGTAAAAGTTGGTATATCGGAGAGTTGGATTCACAGTAGAACCAGCTTGTTCAATGGCTGATCCTTCCCCCGGACCCGCTGCTATCAACTGGTACCATGCAACAATGGCCATGGGACACAGAGCGGGGGGGGGGGCTTGTAGCAGTTTAGCCCCAGTGACAACGCTTGGCCATTCCGAGGAATGTGTGGGGGCGCCTTCTTTTTAACCGCAAGCTCTAATGATTCTCATACATGGGCTGATCTTTGCAGCACATCTGAGCACATTTTCCACTGATTGGTCTTCATGAACCTTCAATAACCAATTGTAGAAAAGGGAAAATTCTATCACTGATGATGCAAAGACCTCTCACTGTCCATCAAGCCTAGAAAGCCATCTGCCCACCTTGGCCGATGCTTTTTGATGCTCCTGTGTGAACACTTTTGTGAACAGAAAATCTTATCCCACTACCCCCCATCCCCCAAGCAATCCTTCCCTTTATCCATAGAAAGAGGAACAGCCCTTCAAAAAGTTGAGGTGGGCTTTGTAATGAGAGATCTTATCATGAAGGCCGAGGACGATCCTTGAGGAGCACTAGATGAGCGCCAACTAATTTGTATTTGCTATATCTGATTCTAGGCCTAGTAAACCCACAAAACTTCCCTCAGCAATGTTCAACCTCAATACAATGTATACCAGTCACCCTAAGAATGAATTGATGGAATGTTACTAAAGACAAAGCCAAAGACTATGGGGTGGGGGGGTCTCAAACAAAGAA
>NW_017306639.1:7320-8112 GCF_000935625.1 Nanorana parkeri | reverse complement strand
TGGGGGGGTCAGCCTTAGCCATGTCAAGGGTCATTAGGCAATTGTCTGAAGCAATAAGGACCTTCATCCCGGCAATCACAATCCGTTCAACAGAATACAAATAAATATTTTTTTTACTTGTAAGAACCAAATATCTTGAAAGATGTTTTCCAGGAAACAAAATTTAAAACTAAGTTTCCTAATTGCAAATAATTTTGATTTGAGGCCAATTAGATAACCCCGAGGGCCTGGAGAGATGAATCCGCAAGCTGCTAACGAGCTACAGGCTGGTGTTCGGGAGTCACTGCTACAGACACAAGGTATACAGCATACAGGCCTTGCCCATTGCCGGACCATTGCCCTGCAGCTTGACACACAAACTCCAGAGACACCTCTGTGATCAGATAAGCTGGACAAATATTTGCACTAGGCCAGTTCCAAGAAGCAGCAAAGGGAACATAATAAAAACCCGAGCAGGCCTTGGGACTTTACCACTCCTGGAGGAGTGTGGAAGCTCCCCATTCAGTCTCACTTCTCATGTGGGAGCTTCTGCTTCTGGGAATCGCCCAAGCTTTGCATCAAGGCACGGATGGGAACACTTTAACCCTGCTCTAGCCAGGTTGACTGCTGCCCCAGCCTTCCGCAATGTGCCGGCCGCCCTTAAATTAAAGAGGCTTTCTCCTCCGAGCCTGGGAAATAGACTAATATTATGTTCCTGGCTCTTTTCCCAGCAATAAAAACAAACTGCAGCATTACAAGGATACACAATTAGCTTGGCACACAGGCCGGGAAGGCTCTATCGGGTCTTTTAGT
>NW_017306639.1:5278-7265 GCF_000935625.1 Nanorana parkeri | reverse complement strand
CTGCATCTCGCACTGCCCTATATAGAAAACTCTCAGAGGTTCATAACATTCTGATTAGTCCCATAACAGCGGTAATAACTAGTCCAATAAAACCGAGTTCCTAAACACAATGAAATCTCGTTTTTACGGCCTGACCCATTTTAGGTAATAACGGAGCAAGAGGAGCAACAAGCATTTACTGGCCAGCAAAGTCTCCAGAACTGGTTGAGACGCACCAGGGACCGTCCCCGACTCCCCAAAGGATTTATATTACTTTCATCCATCAAAATAAAAGGATGAAGCTTAAACGAATTCCCAAACTGCCTCGGCTGCAGCAAACGACTCTCATTCCTTCCCGAAGCTGAACGCAAACCTTCCCCAACGCACAAAAACTCTCGAGTGTTCCACCACAATCCTCCTCACGTCCTCCACCAGCAGGGAACAACCAGACCAGTAGAAGCTTCGTCCTGGCTCCGAGCACCGAGCCCGCCGCTCCTAACCAGCAAAGATTTCAAAATTCAACAAAAGCTCGGCCCTTCCGTCCAACAAAGGGCGACCGCTAAACACCCGGCCCAGCGCCCTCCTCAACTCCCGTACCGGCTCCATTTCAAACTCGGCAAACTGTTGGGAGATCTGAACACGCTCGGGATTCCAGAGCCAGAAGAAAATGCCGGGCCCCCCGTTACAGGTGCAGCAGCGACAGGAAAACGGAATACAAAAACATCGAGATGGTAAAACTGGAAACCAACCTGGAAGCAGACGGCCGGCTTCGGAGACCCAAGGCACATGGGTTTTATTTCTCCGTCGCCTTGTATTATTCCATATGCTGCAGGTAACACACCACGGAAGGTCTCGTCACGGCCAATTCCCACGGACGCCCATCCGAGTTGAAAACAAAAAGAGAGAGGATCAACAACAAAAAAAAAAAGGTTTTCCTTAGATATATTCCAAACGTGACATTTAATCCACGATCCGGTGCGAGAGCGGTGACAGGTTTCGATGGCGTTCGTGACGGTTTTGTTTCCCTGAGGCTGTAAGGAAAAGGGGAGGGGGGGGGGAAGCTGGCTTTACCTGAAAGAACTGCCAGCAAACTGAACCCAGTGCAGACTGTGACCAAGCTCTCCCACCCGACAAGCTCAGGGGGCCTGGCTACGCCGCAGTCCACGCCCCGCTCATTCACCACTGCTTTTGTTTGACTTTGGGAGAGAAATCTTAACCGCTTCACTGCCGGCAGGAACTCAGCCGAAGGATGGAAGGAGAACTTCGACTTCTGATGGTCAGAAACACATCAAATGGAGAAATGAAACCGGGTCTTTAAAACAACAAAAACGGAGAACCTGGAAATGTTTTTGGAATTGATACTTTTGTTGCAGCCCGGCACACAATGTATCCGTTCCCTGCCAGAACTTCGGAGTACAAGGACTCTCATGGAGCGTCGTCTATCCTACGGAGAGAGGACATGATGAATGTGTGACCTAGATATTTGTCCACTGACAGGAGCGGAATAATTAATACGTTAATTACATAAAATGCCAACTATTCCGCCGAGATTTTCGGAGAGGGAGTCGATACTGCCGAAAATAGAGACGGTTACTCAGCAAAAATTATCATTATACGGGATTCATATAGCGCCAACAGTTGGCGCAGCGCTGTACAGAATGGAGGGAGACAGTACAGTTGTTAATACAATTCCAGTGCAGGAGGGTTAGGAGGGCCCCCCCCCCGCTTGTGGGAGGTTGCAATAGTAGGGAAATAAAAGTTTCAGGGACCGGCCACGTGTAAGCGATCCGGCGAGCGTTTACGGACTTTGCGCTCAATAGGAATGGGCTGCAGGGCCGGATTTCCCACAAGGCCAACCAAGGCCCGGCCTTGCGGCAGCAGGGAGTGGAGGGGCAGCAGGGAGTAGAGGGGCAGCAGGGAGTAGAGGGGCAGCAGGAAGTAGAGGGGCAGCAGTGAGTAGAGGGGCAGCAGGGAGTAGAGGGGCAGCAGGGAGTAGAGGGGCAGCAGG
>NW_017306639.1:2406-5206 GCF_000935625.1 Nanorana parkeri | reverse complement strand
TGTGTGTGGGGGTGTGGGGGGGGGGGGGGGGGGGGCGCATTGAGGAACCTGGCCAACATTCTACAAAGGATTAAAAAAAATGTACATGACTCTTTTTTTAAAGCGCAAGGTATATGCGATGTGCGTTGGACTCGCCCTGTGCAATGCGCTGGGGTCCCATTCACAGTGAACTGCACCACAACGCACCAGCGTGAATGGCCCCTCGAGCTTCTTCTGCCATAATCTGTGTAATGAAAGATTGAAAAAAAAAAAGAAAATCTCGACATTGCGCAAATCTTTGGTAGGAATGAGTAAGTGGCAGGTGGTGGGCTGAGACCGGTTATTATTGCACAACTACCTGATAACACACGTAGGTTACGGGGGTCAGGAAATCATGTGACAGAATCATAAGCTGAGTCGGCAGATATAGATTGCGCTGTTTGCATGGGGATTTACCCCCACCCCCCCCATCTGTAGCAGGCATCCATTGGCCAATCATTATACAGGAAGTTGCAATGATCTGGTTTGGATCTATCCTGGCCAATCACTGCCAAGTGCTTCCTCCGCCACAGGCCAACTCTGCACTTTCACCCAATGCAAATGACCACCCTATGGGTGAGGGATTGTGAGGGCGTGGGCAGACTCCATGCACAGGGTGCTGCAAACCTAAAGGGCCCAGTCTACCCAAAACTGACATTTCAACATTTTGGTAGATGCCGAGGATTTGATACCCAACTCCAACATATTTCATTTTGGATAGAAACGGGAAGGCTTTGAAACTCTCTGCGACTCCACTGGGGAGATTTCCCTTCATTTCCTGTCAAGGGACACAGAGAAAAAATATATAAAAACTCATTTTAGTAGAGTCCGGAGGGGTTGCAACTTCTGACAGCAGCTGTGTCTTTCTGTGCTGAGGACAACAGCTCCCTCATTTTCTGCTCATGGTGTCACAGGGACAGGAAGTGAGGGAAAATCTACCCAATGGGGTCGCACTCGCAGGGATAGATATATGTTATATATATATATATATAAAGTTGCCGACAGTGTCTAACTCTTTACTACTCTATGCACAGCACAGTAGAAGTCATGGTCTCCATTCACTGCACTGTTAATGGCCAAAAGCCCCCGAACAGCTGTATGCAGTTTGGAGTGAATGGCTCCATAATATTAGGCCTGGATTGCCCACTGATCCAACAATTATATAACAGGGAAATACACCAAAATAATAATCCCATAATAGGGAAATATAATACTCAGAGAGAACAATGTAACTGATATCAGCACAGGCAGGAAGTGATCAGCCCACTAGATTTCTGGCAGGATCAACAGGTTTTATGAGAGGATACAGAATAAGGAGGCCTCCTATAACCTGGATTTAGTCTCTTGTCATGCGAATAGAACGTATTCATGGCATTCTTCTTATTTGATCTTATAATAAGATATATTTTATATACAAATTTGTTGATTACTTTAAAAATTCACATCAATTCACGTTGTGAGTTTCTGCAATCCTCAGGCATGCGGTGCCTTGATTACCCACCAATCCATCAGTTCTATGATAGGGAGGTGTTCCGTAGTTCACAAAGAGAGCTGGGGACAATGTAACTGATGAGAGTGCAGCACGGGAAGTTATCACATCCCAGTGGCGTCACAAGGGGGGTGCGGCCCGCACCCGGGTGACACCATTTTAGGGGTGTCACCAAAATGACTCATAGTCATTTTGGTGTCACCCCCCTCTGAAAAGTCCCTCTGAAAAGTCATGGACCGAACGCCCGACAGTATCAGGAGAGAGGAGGGGACCCGGTGGCATACCATATCCCGCCGGGTGACTGTCCCTTCCTCTCTCTGCCGGCGTCCATCACCAAGATTCTTGGTGATGGACGCCGGCAGGGATCAGTATACTGCCGCGCGTGTCGATGACATCATCGCGCACGCGCGTGGTGACGTCAAGCGCATGCGCAGTGACGTCTCGGCGGGGTGACACTCGGTTACCGCTCCGGGTGTCACCCAGCCTCGGGACGCCCCTGTGACATCACAAGATTTCTGGCAGGATCAATGTTTTTTTTTAAGCGATGCGCCGATATATATCGCCCGCGGGAAACATATAGGCCATAAATGGCACTTTTGACATAATGCCGAAAGTGCCATTTTCCTGCCGATTTTCCTTTCCTCCCCGCTGGGCGCTGCTCCGTGTCCGAGCCGGGAGGAGAGAAAGTGACAGCCGGCCGAGCGCTGCGGGAGTAGAGCGCTGTGAGTGGCCGGCGTCTCCCCCCACTCCGCTCAGCCTGCTATCACAGTCCGGCAGAGCGGTGTGTGGGAGGAGACAGGCCGCGCTGTCACAGGAGGCGGAGCTCTCCTTCCGCACCGCTCGCTCAGCCTCCTGTGACAGCTGTCAGGATGGAGAGCGGGTACAAGCAGTCAGTGTTCAGTGATCGCTGAGTGTTTGTAGATAATTGAGGCCAGAGTATGGTTACTATATCCTCAATTATGAATGAATGGAAACTGATCTACATCTCCTCCTGTCCGTTCATAGTTGTAGTTATAGTAAACATACTCTGTCCTCATGTTATGAATGATCAGGAACACTCAGTGTAGAGGATTCCTGATCATTGATAACAGGGGCTGCAGAAAGAGAGATTGAGGGCTCTGTGTGTCTCTGAGGACTCTGTGTGTCTCTGAGGGCTCTGTGTGTGTCTAAGAGGACTCTGTGTGTCTAAGAGGACTCTGTGTGTCTCTGAGGGCTCTGTGTGTCTCTGAGGGCTCTGTGTGTCTCTGAGGGCTCTGTGTGTCTCTGAGGGCTCTGTGTGTCTCTGAGGGCTCT
>NW_017306639.1:0-554 GCF_000935625.1 Nanorana parkeri | reverse complement strand
CTCTGTGTGTCTCTGAGGGCTCTGTGTGTCTCTGAGGGTTCTGTGTGTCTCTGAGGGCTCTGTGTGTCTCTGAGGGCTCTGTGTGTCTCTGAGGACTCCGTGTGTCTCTGAGGGTTCTGTGTGTCTCTGAGGGTTCTGTGTGTCTCTGAGGGCTCTGTGTGTTTCTGTGGACTCTGTGTGTCTCTGAAGGCTCTGTGTGTCTCTGAGGGTTCTGTGTGTCTCTGAGGGCTCTGTGTGTCTCTGAGGACTCTGTGTGTCTCTGAGGGCTCTGTGTGTCTCTGAGGACTCCGTGTGTCTCTGTGTGTCCTCAATCTCTTTTTCTATTTTAAAAGGGAAATATCAGGAATCTGTTTAGACCCTGGAAATTTCTTCGAAGCTCCTAAAAGTAAAGTAAAAAATAAAAATATTTAATAAAAAATGTAAAAGTTTATAAAAAATAAATAAAAATTTAAATAAAAAACATTGTCGGTTTCGGTTTCGGCCTGACCATTTATTTCGGTTTTAACATTTCCATTTTGGTGCACCTCTATTTTTTTTATTTATTACATTGTTTA
>NW_017306638.1:1958476-1973007 GCF_000935625.1 Nanorana parkeri | reverse complement strand
TTTGTGGCGTGTTTGTGAGGTTAGTAAATCAACCCCTATGGCTCTGAGTCAAAGCAGTTACCATTGCAATATAAAGCCCCGTTCACATTGAGGCATTAATCGCGCGGTAATTCCCGCGATATCGCGCTCTAATGCATTTCAATGGGGCAAAGGGTCCTGCTGTCGCGGGTCGTGTGTCGCTACAGCAGGACCCTTTTTGGAGCGGATTTAGCCGCGATTCAAGCTTGCTCAATGCAAGCTTGAACGCGATATCGCACGGCAAATCTCACGATGTCGCGCAATATGCAAATCGCACGACAAACGCGCAATTTGCATATCGCGCAGTGGGAACGGGGCCTGACTCTACCCTATGATGGCACTGGCATCCATGTTGCTAATGAGTTTTGAAGCAGTTGTAGAGCCTTCATGCTAAACAACTAAAAATACAGTTAAAATACATATATGGCCCTGTGATGTGTACACCTATGCATGGGTGTACACTAAGACTACATGGCTAGGCAGATGACATCCAAATTTTTTGCTTTAGCTTAGTTTCTGTACCACTTTTTTATCTCGAGCCTGCTCAGTTAGGGCCTGTTCACACCACTTTAATTGAGCTGCACGGATCAACACAGGCTCAACATGAGGCCACATACATTTTTTTGTGTGATGTTGGTGTGAACAAGTCATTAACCATTGTGATTACCTCTGTCCAATAGGTGTAAGAGACTTAACGGCAAATTGGTTCCTGCTCAAAGATGCGCGCGCATACGTGCATGCTCTCCTATGCTAGAAGTTCCAGTACTTTATATGGGAAGTTCCAGTACCAGTACATATGGGAACGTTTATGCGCAATAGTCAGCAAGCACACTTTCTCTATTTAAACTGTCAGAGGCCATGATCACTTTGCTTAGTGGTCGTCAGCTTGTCCCTGTGTGCCCTGCTTTTGTTCCTGCATTCCTGATCTCCTATGTTTGAACCTGGCTTGTGACAATTGGCCTTCTCCTTTGGTACCTCAACTCTTCCATGACTTATGACTCCTGACCCTGCTCCTGATCTGTGATTCGACACGTCAAGATTCTGCTTCTGGGGTATGACCATGGGTTTGAACCTGACTTCACTCCCGACCTGCCACTTGGCGCATCGCTCCACCAGTATTCCGAGCCACTTCATCCAGCTAGTACTTCACTGGCCCCACACCTGCTGCCTGATCTGGTTCTGAGAGATTCCGGTGTCATCCTGGTCCTACAGACTGACCAGCTGGTCCAACACACTCAAGTGTCTCCATGTAAACCGACCAGCCACCAATAGCGGCGCCTGTGCCTCTCCCTGTTCTTAAATCCCCTGTCACAACCTCCAGAGGTATGGGACAAGAGTTCCATGGGTAGCCCCCTTCTCAGTTGGGTCTCCATTCAGGTACATGATAATAGGAGATCATCCAAGAAGTGATAAATCTAAACTGACAAGTACTAGTGTCCTACATGGCTGTTTATTATGACCAAAAAGCGTGAATCACAAGACTGGTTAAAGTGTGTCTATAGCCAAAACTTTTTATTATTAGTTTTCGATTGTGTGGAGAAGGATTAGAGCTTCTGTCAGGTTTTTCTGCTATTGGAAGCCCACTTAAGGAGATGCCTTCACTTTTTGTCTAGTAGAAAGCTTGTCCCCCGGACAGCAAGTGATCCAGCGCTAAAATAAAGTTTTGGGTATAGATACACTTTAAGAAAACAGTTACACATTGAACATACTTTATGTATATGTTAGCTGTGTATTTAACTATTTGCCTAGAGCTGTACTTTGCCTTGACTATAGATGCAGATTCAGATGGAAACAAGTGATTGGACCCCTACACACTTCCATATTCTCATGAGCACATCCACTGCTCAATGCATTCTGGCTAATTACCTGTTATTGTCCATAGGGCAGTGCTGTGCAGCACTGGCTTGTCACTTTCAATCTACTCTATTACAGGAGATATGAATAGTTGATTAGACAAAACTTTCCAACTCAACAGATCTCCTGTGACACGGATATCTCTAACAATCCACTCAAAATGTAGTTTTAGTATAATGTGATACAATCTTCCTGTCTATGGCTACATTTATATACCATATATTGATCCTTTTCAAACTTCTAGCCTTGGCCTACTTTCCTCGTTTATGTTTTGCGTCCTGAATTTGACTTTTTAATATGAATATATTTTAAATGAATGTAATAAGCATATAACTATTTGTTTTATATTTCTGACCCTTGCTATAATTATACTGTTTAGAGCACAGTCTGCAACTTATTTCAATTTTTAATTCACAGTTGGATTATTCCTTTAATTGATTTTTATAATTCCCTATAATTTAAACTCCTGAACAGATTTATGCCCCAACATGCGTATTGTACACAGCTTTCAGGTCCTATCTCCACACATACAGCCAGCAGTAATTGTTTTGCAGGTTTATTTCCAACTCAATTACAAAACATGCAAATCCAAGTGACTATAACTTTCAATTTTCAGGGATTTGCATGATTTAAGTTATATGCAAAACTGTATTTTACCGGCCATGCTGTATAGATTTTATTTTCATGTCCCTATTATTTTAACCACAGGGAAATATTTGCTAAGCATTCTTTATCATTTACTGAACATGAATTAATATTTCCTAAAGAAATGTTTCCAATGCTAAAGTTGGTAGGAGAGTTTTTATACAAATATATTTACTAGTGAATCAAAGTAGCCTTGTTTCCTGTTCCTATATGCCTTTGGGAATACTTGAGTATTAGTTTAGATAACCTGCAGTGTACCTGTGCACATCGACTATCCAATCATGTGCAAAAGTTTTTTTTTTTGTTTTTTTTTTATAATTCCCTGCACATAGTTGGATATTTGCAGTGTTGGCAGGTATATTGTGCATTGCTTTATCTATTGTCATACCTTAAACCTAAATTGGGGCACATTAAAAATAATAAAAATTAAATCCAACCTCCTCCCATGATAAATGTATTGCTCACATTTCTAGGGGACTGGATGATACACAGTAATAGTGATGTTACTTCATGGACCTCTGCTTTCCAGTGCGGGGAAGTGGGTAAGCACTCCTACCAGTGACCAAGTCTCATCCTGATGATGTGCCACTGATCCTGCACTGATTACACTAGCATCAGGTATTTTTCTTTTTTTTTGACCAATTGTACAAGTCCTGTACTTATCCGAGTAGCCTGTGACAGTAGTAGCCTCTTAAAACCCAAGACCACACTCTATTTAAAGTGCAGTGCAATGATCAGTTCAGATTACAGGCCTGGCAAGATTCTAGCCGAGATGAAGTAACTCCCATGCACTTGCACAACAGTTACATCATCGGGATCCCGCCATGCAAGCAGCCGAAGACTCAGAACCCCCAAGCGATGACTGAGATAAATATGTAAGCACTGGCAAGGGAGGAGAGCCTCAACATTGCAGCAATTGAAGGGATTAATACTGCCATGATTTGATAATATACTGTACATACTAGCACATTATTTATTTACTATCAGTATTTATATAGCACTTTACATACTGCACATTCACATCAGTCCCTTTCTTCAAAGAGTTTACAATCTAAGGTCCCTATTGCACATGCATACAAAGCCAATTTAGACAGGAGACAATTAACCTTTGAGCCATGTCTTTGGGGTGTGGAGGAAACCAGAGTACCTGGGGGAAACCCATGCAAGCACAGGGAGAACATGCAAACTCCTTTCAGATAGTGTCCTGACCAGGATATAAAACAGGGATGCCAGTGCTGCAAGGCAGAAATGCTAGCCACTCAGCCACTGTCTTGCCATTATAGATTGGCTTTACATTGGGGTTGTTCTGCTCCAATCCTTGGAAATGTTCAGGGTCTCATAACTGGTCATTGCTTTATTTGACATGAAGGTAAAAGCTCTATGAAGACCTCACGCTGATCCCCCAATCCATAGTAAAGCCTTACATGCCCTACCATGCAAATAATCTTGTTATGCATGAAGCACCAATGACCACCATATCAGGAGACTGGTGTCTTTGCTGCAAGGTGAGCTGGAAAGTTGTATTCACTTTTCTCCTCAACCCTGGTCCAGCTGAGATGAAGAGAGATAAACAGGTGACATGTAATATTGCCCATTGCCTGTTACGAGTAGATCACCCAACACACATTAAATAGAAGATGATCAAATAGAGGACCATTTAAGATGATTACTGAACAATCAGATTTATCTGATAAATTTCTTAATTTCACTTTCCAATTAATTTAGGAATGTTGACATTTCCAGCCTAATGCCTATGGGCGCCTCTAGCCAATCCAAGACTTCTCATGACCTACACAGCACCAAATCTTTAATACAATCTGACAATATTGGCTTTTCTTCTGCTTTAAGCCCATAGTGAAGCTGAAGTAAGCTTTACTGCCCTGGACTTAATATGCACCCTGGGGTATGAGAACTGCTATTTAGTTTGAAGGCTTCCTATGCGGATTTTACGGTATACTGTATTAGGACTGTCCATGTGAATGTTGTACAAACCTTTATAAACTATTGTGGGCTGGGATGTCAGAAACATATCTACTGCTCTGTTTTTTGTGGTCAGTATAGGTTAGGAATAATGTGAAGGCGGAGGTACCAAATAATATTCCTATTCTAGTTAAAGTGGACAACCATTTTAAACATGGAATATAAAGTTGCTCGGTTAGCTAACCCAACTAATTGTGCCATATGATATTGAACATATTGCAGACTTTTTGTTTTACGCATTGACAATATCTGTATTTGTATGAATATATCAATCTATTTTAAATATGGCAGATAAAGTTCTTAGGTTGATAAAAATATCTATGTATGCTATATGATGCAAATTACAAACTTTTTGTGTTAACACATCAAAAACTCTCTGTATTTCCATTACCATATTATTCTAGCAGTGTGATGGAGATGGAAATATAAAAACTAATTTTACACAAGATCATCTTTTATCTAGTTTATGTGCATTATTTAATATGTATCTGCAAGTTCTGCATCAAGGAGTTAGTTTGCCGACTGATATATTTTGAACACGAAAGAAAATACTCACAATACATAATTGTAAAATACTTACACAGCAGTGAACATACTAAAAAGAAATGGAAATTACACATTCAGATTGGAACCAAAATGAATTTGTCCTTATATTTTCTGTGAATAGATCTTATTTCTGCAGAAATGTTGTTCAGGAAAAGCAAAGTATACAGATGTTCCTCACTTACCGACTTACCTGTTTTGCGACCACTCGCACTTACGACGGACCACCGATCAACCTCCGACCTTGCGCGTCAGCGTCAGTGCGACGTGTCGCCAGCGGAAGTGACATCCTCCGATCTTCACTCCAGGTCCCGGTAAGTATTTCCATTGCCCGATGTACAGTACACTGTTCGGTACTGTACATCGGCAACGCTATACAGTACTGTACTAATGCAGTACAGTACTGTATAGAGTTCCTCACTTAACGACCAATCCGTTTAACGACCTGGTCGTAGGAACGGAACTCGGTCGTTAAGTGAGGAATACCTGTATATTGTATGTAGATAATAGATGTATGTAGATGTATGTGTGATAGTAGGATTCAGGCAGTGCAGATAGTTTTTAGCACTTCTATTTTGGCACTGCTACTGTATGTCTTATCATGGGACTGTTAGGACTGGGTGCTGATACAATACATTCAGCATATAGAGAAGCATTGGCCCTTTACATCTATTAATAGATGTTTTCAATAATTAATCCAGACCAATTATACATACATTGGCTTGTTACCATAGCCATGAAATTGCTAAACCCCTGGTCCAGTCACCTCATGCCTATGTAGAAGTTGACAATGTAAACCTTTTTTTTTTCTACTCACAGGAAAGCCCAGCACTAGAAACCCCTGATAGGGATGTGAACATTTTAGTTTTCACTCCCAAGTGGATCCACCAGTCAGTTCATGAAAACTTTTAGAACGGGAAAGAAAATGTGACTTACAGCTTTAGGACATAAACATTCATTTGGCCAGAAAGCCTTTTCTATTATCAACTATAAATTACATCATTTTATACAACTACTTTTATAAAAATGCCAAATAGGTACATTTTTGGTTCATGTATGTACATAAGTGTACTGATATTAGTATTAGTATATTAGATATTAGTATTAAATATATGTACATAAGTGTACTGATATTAGATATTAGTTTTTATAACTTAACTATGGATGTTAAAAATGAAAACAGCTATCGCTTAAATTACCAGAAATTTGCTTGGATGCCTTACCGTGAAACCAGTAAAGCAATTACTGAAAGCAATTAATCAAAATGAAATTCACTGACCTACCTGTAAGTGAATGCCTCTGAAAGAAAATAAAACAAGTCTTTACCTTTCCATCCTGCTGACATCTGTCAACAGCCATAGCCTGCAGATCCTGATTTAGGGTCACTTTCAGTTTTTCATAAGGCTTACAGAGTAATGTATCATATTTTTGAATATTCATTTGCATAGCAAAAGCACTTAAATTATGCCCCCCTAAAAAAAAAAAAAAATAAATAAATAAATAAATATATATATATATATATATATACACACACACACACACACACACACACACACACACACACACGATGAGGGACTCTAGAATTTGTGTCTGTTATGGAGAAAACACACTTTTTGTTTTCTCAGATCTAAAATTCTGGTGAAGATCCTGGAGCCCAGATGTTTCTTAGAGATCTGGATAGAGGAAGCCTCCATTCCTAAAGCCACAACTAACCTGTTAGCCAATTACCCATTGGAGGCATCCTGTTAATCAGGAACTGACATAGGTTTAGATAGTGGCTTGGACAAGCAGATGTTTTATTTGTTTTATGTACAAAGGCCTCTTGCATTGAACTGAGTCTACAGCATTTCTGAATAAAAGTGCAGGGCAAACCTCTTTGGACTGTTCCTGGGTGTCCCATCTTGTGCATGGCTTCACACTGCCACAACTAGTGAAGACTGCCCCTTTACTACTTGGTGCTCGGATGCAGGAAGAACCTTAAAGAGAAAGAACCCTTATATTGAACAAAATGGAGAAGCTTGTAAAACAGCTCACATTGGCAATTGCTAACCAGCAAGAGATTGACCACTTAACCGCTCTGCTTATGTCCCACCAGGCCTCCTTGAAGGGACAGCAGCAAGTGAACCTTTCTTTATGGTAGCAGACACAGGCCCTGTTAGAGAGGCAGGCGGTGGCACAGGGGCCAATTTCTATACCCCGGCAGCTGATACAGAGCACCTTTTGCAGAAATTACCTTTGGAGGATGATGTTGAAGCCCACCTGGGGTGCTAAGCAAGGACCAGTGGGTGGATGTGCTAGCACCCTTTTTAACAAGGGCAGCACCAAAATGCTTACTTTGATTTACAACCCCAGCATGCCAAGGAGTAACCTAAACATAAAGGAGAAATCTTAGCCAGGCTTAGGGTTACCATGTTCATTTGAGCACAGTGTGTGCTTTCATAGGAATATGACCCTGGTTAGCCTGCAAGGTCACAGATATAAGCCAAGAAATGGCTGACCCCATGCCATCTTGTGCGAGGCATGTTCATGAGTGACAATGCATTCCAATGGGCAAAAAATATATATATTTTTTTCTTATTCTGACACGGCTCCCTGTCAGAATAAAGAAAAGAAAAAGCAGTGTTGAGCATGTTTGGCCGACCCGAAGCCATGCGAAGCAAGCCGATGTACGGCTGATTTCAGCCGATATACGGCTGAAATCAGCCGTACCAGCCTGAAGTGAATAGCCGAACAGTGTTCGGCTCACTTCACTTTAGGTCGGTCATTCACTCGGCTGCCTACGGCAGCTTAGTGAGTAGACCCCATAGACTCTGTTGAGTAGAAGTTCACTAAAACTGGCCATACACTAGTAGATTTCTGAATGAAAAATCTTTCTTTACCACGTGATAATGCCATCAGACACTTGACGAATGTTGAACGAAATTTCGATTAACTCAAACATATGATTTTGGAATGAATGGAGTTTCTCGAATGAAAACCATAATTACTGTTAGAATTTCATTCATTCGAGAAACATTTTCCATCCTGCTCCATTGACATTTTTCATCACTATGGTCGAAATTGATCATCGATTGGACCCCATCAACTAATTGAAAGTCGTAAGAAAGATCTTTCGTACAAAAGTTTGAGTGCATAGAGATGAGTCCAAGTGCTGGAAAAAGTGCAGCTCGAATCCATGGGATATTGGTATTATATTAAAATCCAGGAACAGTGGGGGGGCGTGGCTTGCTCATGGCCGCGAGCAGAACACTGTAAGAGCTCCGGCTGCTTCCCCGGGAACGGACCGCAGGAGCACTCTCCCACCACCCCAAACAAGCTCTAATGGGCAGATCCGGCAAGAAGGGGGCTAAGACCAAAGCCCGGACCCCTTTGTCGGCTCCGCTCCCGAAAATCTGAACTTTTTTTCGTTCCGCCCACGTGACCGCATCGTGGCCGGAACGCGAGGCCGGGGATCTGCCTGCCTTGGAGGCCTCGCCTCCCCGCGTCACATCGCTGCAGGGGGACTCTGACTCCTCGGTGGCTGGGGAAGATAGCGCATCAGTGATGGGGGACGAAATGCTCCAGCGCTACTTCTCCATGCTGCCCACGAAGACGGAGCTGGAGGGGATGTTCTTCCGCTTGGAGGCCTCCCACCGCCATGATATGGAGGAACTCAAGGTGGGCCTAGCCAGTTTTGGCCACCGACTGACGGAGGTGGAATCTACCACTGCGGCTGTGTCCTCATCCGTACAGCAACTCCAGGAAGAGGTAGGCAGACATCATGCCCTTTTACATCATCTTACCCTCCACATTGATGATCAAGAAGATCGCCACCGCCGCAATAATATTCGGCTGCGCGGTATCCCTGAGGCCACGGGTCAGGCTGATCTTAAAGCCACCGTTTGGGCATATTCAACCTGCTTCTGGGCAACCCTCCCACATACCCTATTGAACTGGACAGGGTCCACAGGGTGCCGGGCTTCTGCTCCCCTACCCTGCAGCTACCCAGGGATATCCTGTGCAGGGTGCACTTTTTCCAGCAACGTGAGGCCATCCTAGCCAAAGCCAGAGAGAGGGGCCCGACGGACTTTGACGGTGCGCAGATCTTGTTGCTCCCTGACCTGTCCCGCAACACCTTGGCCAGAAGCCGGGCGCTCAAGCCCCTGACGCAACTACTTCACCAGCAGGCTATACAGTACCGCTGGGGATACCCCTTCCACCTGGTGGCGCGCAGGGATGGCAAATCGGTTGTCTTCGGCTCCCTGGCTGACCTAGACAGATTCTGTCATGCTCTGAACCTACCTTCTGTGTCACTGGATGTCTGGCCGGATCCTGTCCCACCAGCCTGGTTATCCCCACCGGCGGAGGCGCCCTGGACACCGGCCCTACCACGCAGAAGCCGACGAAGGGTCCGTCCGGATGCTACACCCGCCTCTCCAACCGGAGAGTGAGGCCCTGTGCCTGCGTTTTCCCCTTGTTGCTACCTTGGATCATCCCTTGGAAGACCTCTTTTCTCCAATCCGGCTCCGGAGGGCCTCTGGAGTCATTTGCAACCCCTTTTCCGAGATGCCCTGAGCTGCTGATGGTCCCTACTGGCGGTGACCCTGCTTTTCTGTCCTTGCTCAGGCAACGAACTCCCCCCCCCCTTCCTTTGTGGGGTCTCAATTGGTAGGGGCTGTGATCGTGCCCACTGACTCTGGATCCCCCAGAACTTCTGGTGTCCTGCTTTGGCCTGGCTGGCAGTCCACTCCGATGCCCCGTTCCTCAGACTGCCACCTTCCCCTTGTGGATTGCCATACGACCGTTGTCACCACTTTTTTGTTGATATGTTTATTCCATGTTGATCCTTTTTGTTATTTCATGCTGATTAGACCAACAGGTTGTGCGCTCTGCATGAGCTTAATATGTTAGATCCTTGTTTTCATTCCACAGGGTACATCTATGTGTTCTGCGGTGGCATGGCCTCCTGACCGGGACCCAGAGGGTCCGGGCTCCTTCTTTCATGGTCTCTGAGTGCCCCACGGTGGGCACCTCCTGGGCCGTGCAGCCTCAGCACACATACCATGGGGGGCGGTGCCTGGGGGGAGGCGGAGCTCCTGCCATGCGCTATTGGTTGCCCGGTGTGAAATACTTCCTGATTTCCCACGGGTACCCCCAGGGCTCCCCACCGTTTCCCCTTCCTTTTTCAGCCCCTCTCCTACCCACCTTCCCCTCCCCACCCATCTCCCTGCCTTCCCGCCCTCCTATTGCCACCCTCTCCCCCCCATCCCTCCCTCCCCCAGCCCCTCCAGGGAAACTCTCAAGGATGACGCACGGCTACCCTCTTCTGGCCCGAGCGCCACCTGGTTCAAGTGACCCCTCCCTTTCCCATGTGAGCCCTCCCCATCCATACTCTTTCCCGGTCTTCCTCCATTAAGTGTAATAAGTTGGATGTGTTGGGTGTTCCTGTCCTGCATAAGCATTGTTATCTACTGCGTATATTAGTGTTCATCAAACATGGCTCGCGTCTGAAGAGGGAGAGGGGGGTGCCCTGTCCAACCTGTTGTCCAACCTGGCCTCGTTAGAAACCATGCACAAAAAGTCACCTTCGCCTCCTTTGCTGCAGGATCTGACGAGGGTCCGCTCGGAGATTCAGAGGCTCCTAGACACTAAATACCTCTCGCATAGGGAACGGGTGCGCAGCGTTTTCTACGAACACGGAGATAAAAGCGGTCGGTTATTGGCGCGCTCGGTTCGTGGGCAACAACTCCGCACATATGTCCCTAAGATAAATTCAACCAAACGCGTCTGTGATGTCCCCACCTTTTTGTGCTGGAAAGTCGTAGACCCCTCCTATGTGTTCCACAGCCTGCATGGAAATGGCCCAAAGTCGCTGACTGCGTTGTTTGACCCAGACCCACCTCCATGGTCATCCTGGTTAGCCTATTTCCAGTTCCGCCACTTCGTGAAGCTTTTGTCCTCTCAGGGCAATCCTTATAGGCCGCTCACCTCCTCTGAGGGACTTTGTGCGGCGGCCTTGCCGCTCCCACATCCTGTTTCCACGCTGTACCACTTCCTGATCTCCGTGACAAGTGGGGATTCGCTTTATTACTTTGCGGCGTGGGAACGGGAACTGGGGATCGTCCTCTCAGAAGATGATCGACGCAAAAGTTTGTGCTTTACGCATAAACTCAGTATGTCCTCCTATGCACAGGAACGTAATTTCAAATTGTTGACCAGGTGGTACAGATCACCGGTCAGGATGCATCAAATTAGCTCACTAAACCCGGACACCTGTTGGAGATGTCAGGCTGAGATAGGTTTACTGACGCAAATCTGGTGGAGCTGCCCCATGCTTCTGCCCTTTTGGCGGACCGTCTCACATGTTTACTCACGAGTGGTCTCTAACGAAGTCATCATCACACCTAAAATGGCGCTGCTATCCATCTTTCCGGGTTCCATCTCTAAAGTAAAGAAATCCCTACTTAGATTTTTTGTCATTGCTGCCCGCACTTTGATTCCCTGTTATTGGAACTCCTCAGTTGTGCCCTCAGTGTCGGAGTGGACAGTGGAGCTATGCAGGCTGATGAGATCTGAGGAGCTTATCGCAGAACGAGATGACTGGTCTGATACCTTTATGGCCAGATGGAGGCCCTGGATAATGTTTATGGACTCTGCAGAGTACCGATCTCTACGGTGAGTGAGTTTTCCTATGCCCTTGTCACTACTGGGTCTGCAGTAGTGTGCATGCAGGGGACCCGGTGGTTACCTTTCCACGGAACAGACAGGAGTACGGTCCTCCCCCCCCCTTTTTTTCTTTTCTTCCTCTCCCTTCCCCCTATCTCTCTTTCACGTCCCCCCTTTCCTACCTCCTCTCCACCATTTCCCTTTTCCGCCTTCTTTCATGTTTTGTCTGATGTCAGGTGTTGTTTGTGGCTCCTTGGGCCCTCCACGCTTGTGGGGACCTAGCCCCCAGATTGCTGTTCACTACGTATCCCACGATCCTATGCAGGGGCATACACCCTTTTATACTTCGTTCACTGTTCTGCTGAATGTTAATTGCCCAAGGAATGTGAGATAGATGTTTTATCTCGGGTTGTTTGTGTTCTCTGTTTCTGTACCTATGTATTCTACAAGGATGTTTATGTGCAAAATCTTTCAATAAAAACAATTTCTGTAAAAAATCCAGGAACAGTGATGCAGAATCCAGTTGGGTGTATGCAGTTCCAGCACCCGTACTTCTACTTCCTTTGCTGTTCCTCTTCACTAGTTAATACTACTCTTTTGAAACATCCTGTGTTCAGTACAGTGATCCTGATATAATTGCCTCAATTTCTTACTACTCTGATGACTAATTTGCTGATTATGAACTGTGTTCTTGTTTACTGACTACATTTGCCGGACACCAGCCCTGACCTCCCACTTGTCCCTGCACCTCATCTGCCTGATGATTTGGTATTTGTCATCAGTTCATGCTTGCTGTCAGCCTTCTCAAGTGGGGCAAGCCCGGGGTTGGCTCTTTTGGTGGGGCCACTGCACAATACTACCGCACTGTAGGGGTGTTGTGGTATATGTCTGGATTTTGTTTGGTCTAGGTTGTCCATAGGTGTCCCTAGGTCAACCCCACCATCTTTGAGAAACACAGAAGGTCCATCTCCAAGCCTGATATATAAACAGCACATTCATCAGAACAATGGCAATGCAAGGATTCAGACCTTCACTAACTGGCTAACATTTCTATGATAAAGTTGTTTTATGCATTTAGGAATTTCCCTGTGTATAAGTATGACATTTTACAGGCAGCTTGCCCCTTTTCTTTTTTGAGCACCTATCCCTCAAGAATCCTGTTGTTTTATTTGATTATTTATTAATTTATTTTTAACTGAAATCATTTATGGAGTTAGAGCAAAAAGCAGAATACAAACACATAACATGTAACCACATGTAAAAAAGATGATACAAAAATAAATGACACACAGTTTAACATGTGCAAGGTCATGGACCAATGTTATAATGAAGTCCAGAGAGATATCAAGAATGAGGAACATGGTTTAGCTCTTTTCTCCAGAGCCAAAAAGGATTCAGAACTCTGTCTCAAAGACCTACTTATTGAAATATAAAAGATATAATTGCAACAATAAACTGTTTACATTGCCATACATAGCAGCTTTCCCCTCAGCCTTTTTTGCTGCCTAATGGACAGTAACAAGTAACATTCATGATCTACCTTGCAGCCTTGTAGATTTAGAGGATTAGTACAGATTGGAGAGCCATTGTACCATTTGACCTATTGACTTTACATTTGTTTGGGTAACCCCTAGAGTTATATATCAGTTGTTTATACTATAGATTTTGGCTTATTATCGTTTACCATACATACTACAAATTAATGCAAAAAATGTGCTGCTATTGTTTTAATACAATAACAATAGGTATTAGCAACTGAAAATAAGAGAGGCTTCATTCCATGAGCAGTTTAACAGAAGTGCTATATCAAATGTATGTAAGAAGTTAGACATGTGCACTGCCAAAAAATTTGTTTCGTTTCGTTTTAAATTCGGATTTGTGTTATTTCGTCTTTCGGGATTCGGGTGTGAAAGTCAATTCGGATTCGGAATTCGGATTCGTAGCGGTAGTTCGAACGTTCGTTTCGTTTTCGGTTCTTATTCGTTTCGTTCGTTCGTTTGCAGCAAAGTGACATTTGAGAGGGAAAAAATGTTTTTCTCCTTCTCTAATGTCACTTTGCTGCAACGAACGAAACGAATAAGAAACGAATAAGAACCGAAAACGAAATGAACGTTCGAACTACCGCTAGCGAATTTCGGAAATGGAAATTCGGATTCGTTTGCATTCGTTATGTCTGTAATTCGGAAACATCCGAATGTCCGAATTTCAGAAAATTCGTCCGACTTTCGATTCGGAACGAAACGAATAGCACATGTCTAGTAAGAACGTAATTTTCTCTGTTACCATATGCTGCCTCTAGCGGAGAGTACAGGTATTCTTAGGGGTCTATTCACGAAGCTGCCGAAGGATCTGGCCGTAGCTTCGGCCGATCCTTCGGCTAGCTTCGGCCCCAGGACCCCTTCGGTTCAGTAGAACCGAGGGGGTGCTGTACGGGCTATTCACAATAGCCCGTACAGCTCCTGATCATTGCCGAGCGGCTCGGTGGAGCCGATCGCATATGCATCGACTCGGCTGAGCCGTGCTGAAAGCTGAAGACTGCTTCTGACAGCTGGGCGGAGCCAGCCGTGATCTTACGGCTGGTTCCGGCCACTTTCAGAGAGATCAGCGTCCCTTGTTGCAAACCAGGGACACTGATCTCCAAACAGCTGACTTTCTCTGGCGCCCCGGGAGCCTCCTGCTCCCGGCCGCCAAGGAGAGAAACCCGCTCTGTCTTTTTTTCTGTATTCTGACACGAGCATGTCAGAATAGAGAAAAAAAAAAATTCCCATTAAAAAGCATTGGGACATTACTATTGGCTATTTCAATTTGCAATAGCCAATAGTAAACTAGCATTGTACCCGCCCTCT
>NW_017306638.1:1940743-1956458 GCF_000935625.1 Nanorana parkeri | reverse complement strand
CAGAGGGCGGGTACAATGCTAGTTTACTATTGGCTATTGCAAATTGAAATAGCCAATAGTAATGTCCCAATGCTTTTTAATGGGGATTTTTCTTTTTTTTTTTCTCTATTCTGACATGCTCGTGTCAGAATACAGAAAAAAAGACACGGCAGTGTTTCTCTCCCAGAGCGCCCGGGAGATTTTTTTTTCTTTTTTTTTGACAGCAGCAGAGCCGCTGGACAATAGGAAACTATTGGGCGGAGCTAGCTGTCACTGCTAGCTCCGCACAATCGTTTTCTATTTACTTCTTTTTTACTTTTTTCACTCTTTTCCTGTTCTGCTCGGTCCCTCTGAAGGGCAGAACAGCCGAGCCAAATGCCGCTCAGCGGCATTCGGCTATTCACTCACTGCTGTTCGGCATTTTTAAGAATAGCCCGAACAGCAGTGAGAAGCCTGCCGGAGGTTCGGCTCAGCCGATCCAGATGTTGGATCGGCTGAATCGAACTCCTTCTGCATTTCGGGTCGGCCGACCCGAAGCCACGGGAAGCAAGCCGATGTACGGCTGAAATCAGCCGTACCAGATGGAAGTGAATAGCCGAACAGTGTTCGGCTCACTTCACTTCTGATCGGTCATTCACTCGGCTGCCCTCGGCAGCTTCGTGAATAGACCCCTTAGTGTTTTGTTTTTTACCACATGCAAAAGATGAGTTGACTTGATATATACAGTATATACAGGAGAGAGAGAGAGAGAGAGAGACAGAGAGAGAGAGATATTTAAAACTGCTTAGTTCTTACGTTGCCATATGTCATGCTTCACTTACTGTATGCTTCCTAGAAGCGGCTGTGGCAAAAGTTCATGCATCTCATTTACTACTTCAAAGCTTTATTATTCTTTTCATGTTAAAAGAGAGGTGTTCGGGAAAGCAGAGCTAGTTCTTTCACTATTTCACATTCAAAGGGCATCACTTAGAAAAAAAACAGAGAAGTATTTTGCTAAGCTAAACATTTAATTACAAGTACCTGTGTGTCTTAGTATAAATAATGCAATAATAAAAAATACAGGCAATAAAATGTGGATATATATATATATATATATATATATATATATATTCCATGGAAGCATATTTTGAACATAGCAATGGCTTATGTAGGATGAATTTTTATGCAATAATACTGGCTTAGAAAACTAGGGCACAGAAACTTGTGCAATAGCTATATTGATTTGTGCTGTGCTTGCAATGAAGAGTGTTTTATATACAAACCTAACCCACAATGTCAAATGTTTTGGTTCATCTCTTTTGGCAGAGTGTTTCTTCTTAAAGCCCAAGCCCAGGAAAACAGTGTTATTAACCCCATGCCTCACTCCTTGCCACCCATTAACAGTATGAAACATTCAAAAATATGTTTCTAATTACCTTGCTGCTTTGTAATTTTGTGTTTCATTTATATCATGTGACATCATCACAGGGTCTTAAAAGACCTGTACCTGTGGCTACTAGTAGGAGGAATGAGCAGGGCATCAGCATTCTATCTGCCAAACACAAATACATCAGTGTCTTATATTATATATCATTATCAGGGTCTTACATTATTGTAAAGCGCTGCACAAACTGTTGGCGCTATATAAATCCTTTGTAATAATAATAATCAGTGTTATTATGGCAGCAGTGTCACAGTAAATGGGCTGCCTGTCACCTATTGTCAGTGCTAAACACACTGGGGTTGATTTACAAAAGGCAATTAGGATGTTCACTTTGCAAGGGGATTTGTACTTCACAGGGAAATGTTCCCTTAGCTTAGTGAATGTGGTTAAAATAAACTTTGAAAAGAATACCCACCCACATATTTACAAGCAAGTAAAATGAAAAAACCCCCAGCATTTTTGCTCACACATGGTTGGATGATAGAAGTTAGCAGAGCTTTACCGTATTCAGATAAGTATATGCAAGGTGCAATTTCCCTTGCAAAGTAAACAGCCTCTTTGCCTTTAGCAAATCAATTCCACTATGGAAATAGTGGATACATCTCAAGATTCCTTCTAATAAAAGGGCATATATATATATTGCATCAATATTGCCTATTTTTGAATATGCAGGCAATTGAATTAACAGGGACATAGAGGACTTAATTTACGAGGAACGACTAACTGAACTAAATTTATTCATTTATGAGAACAGAAAATTAAAAGGAAACTATTAAATTTGGATACATTTTATTTTAACTTCTTTTAAGATTATACATATTAAAGAAAAACTCCAGGCAGAATTTTTTTAACTCTTGCAGTGGGGTAACCCCCGAATTTCTCCCCCTCCACTGTAGCGGTCTAAGAGTCTATTGGACATGAGGATGCCGAGGGACATACCATCCTGGTAGTGAAGGAAGACACGGGTTGGAGGGAGTGCTGCTGGCTTAGAGGTTTGGGTGAGTATAACTTGTTTTACCCTAGGCAAAGATAAGCAGTTAATACTTGCAGTGCAGAGGTAGCCCCACTGCAAGGGTCAATAAAATGTCTGTCCGGAGTTTCTTTAAAGCTAAGTTTGTATTTTTATAAAAAATATGTATATAATCTTTGTTTTCAAAACAAACATTTAATGCAGGGCAAAGGATTCTTGGAGAACTACTGGTTATCCAAAGACACAGCACAGCAGTAGTTCCCTACCTAAACGCTTTCAACCAGAAACCAGTTTTACAAATCACAGTATATAGCTATGAAAATGGAACTGATATGTTTTTTTCAACCTATAAAATGTATTTCTACCTAGAGATCCATTTATATATTACAGGCCTGTAATTAACTATGGCCCAGTTAGGATATGATGGGTCCCAATGTACTACTTAACCCTTTGATATGGGTGTAACACATATATGCTCTCTCACAGGGGAGGGCTTTCCTCCGTGGTGACGCATATACAGTCCGTGACATGAGTTTGGTGCTGAGAGTGCACTGGTTCATGCAATGACAGTTCCTGCTCTCAGACTAATAATTGGAAGCTGGAAGGAACACCTCCCAATAATGTTATTACTGTGAGAGTCAATTGCAGTGATCGCTAGTTTTTATAACCCTCCCTGTGAGAAAATATACAGCTAAAAAATTTTTTTTTACCATTTTGGGCCAGCTTTCCTTTGATAATAAATAAGGGAGATATCCATTAATACTTACTACCAAATGAAGGCCACTTTGTCCTGAACAAAACAAGGAACAATTTACCTGGGTACACTAAATATTTTTAAAGATATGTACAGTTTTACTAACACATGTCAAAGTTGCAAAACTTGGTTCAGGAATAAAATTTGTTTTACCTTTGTCATTAAGCGGTTAAAGAGACCCTGCCAGATATCTAAAGATTTAATCCACTGTGCAATAAAAGACACAAAATACTCAACTCTCTGGCAACCTGTTCTCCTACTTCCCCTCCTGTTCCTGCATTAAAGCCTCTGAATGCTAGCTCTACATTCGACAATTCTGTGTTGGATTCCTGTGTCCTCTGTCCCAATATCACTGCAGTACTCAACAGTGAAGTAGAGGTTGGGGAAGGAAAAATTGGCACATAGGAGGTGACACATCAACCATACACTGCTGGCTTATCTTTCAAAACCAATACATATTTTGGGTCCCTGTACTCAGGACATAGGAGAAAATAATGTAGTAAATATATGTGTATAAATATATTAGTAATTAGACCGGGGTGGGGGGGGTTGACTTCCCCTGGATCAACAGAGGGTAATTGTGGGCATAGGGTTCTGTTTAGGCTTTTCTTCTTTTTTTTTATATCTCTATAGGTTGAACTCGATGGACATGTGTCTTTTTTCAACCTGACTAACTATATAATTATGCTAAATACATACGCATATTATAAAAAGTATATTCAGAGTATTTTGTAAAACAAATTATTATATGAAAGCCATATATGTGCTAAAAAAGGGAGAAAATAAGAAAGCATTTAAAATGTTATTGTCAACTAAACTGGTGCATACCAGAACTTCAAAATGTGGACTGGTTGTGAAGGTTTTGATTGCCCCTGGACATGGTAAAGACCATCTCACCTCTGGTGACACAAAGAGATGTTTCGATTAATTAATGATAACCTTGTAATTTTTGTGATCGAATTTAGAGTGCAAACTGAAGATAAATATATTTATGTACCTTCCCCAGTCTCAGGTAAGTTTAGCAGGTGTGTAATCTGCATACCTTCACAAGACGCGACAAACCATATTCACTATGGACTCTTACGGTCCAACATTCCCACACTGAAATCAAGGAGACTGACAGTATAATCTGATATGTAGTTTTATTCATTTATTATCATTCTGCTGCCTTGAATGTCTTATGTTGCAGAAAATGTATCTCTGTAATTAACCTAAGTAGGTATATGAAAATTCATTGCTCTGTTATAAGGTCGTCTTTACCAAGCCACTCACCTTGATGCTCCTAATTAAGAAAGTTTGCAGCAGAGTCTGACATGCCTTGGCTGTTGATTTGGTGAATACAGTCCAGTGGCTGACCGTAGCATGAGTTTAATTTTGAGTCTGTCTCTGCCACATTAATTTGCTAACTGTGCTGAGAAAATTTAATGGAATAACCACTGAAGCATTTATGTGACCTTCCTCACGTGTACAGAACAGCATTCTTTCTTGTATGCTTGTCTTTAATAATCACAAGACATACCAAGCTCCTTTTTTAGGTAAGTGTAACACGTACATTTTAGCAATTTATTCATCGCTTTAAAACAAATTATATTTCTCTTGTTATTTTTCTATTGTCAGAAGTGATAGAAAAAATAATTAAAAGTATAATCACCTTGCAAGTTAATACACCTTTTCGTATTAACATATTTTATTACACAGTAATCATACTGTGTTTTATTTTTAGTATATTTTATTTACTATCTCTTTCTAGGAATCAAACCCTGCTGTTGCTACTGACACTACAATCAACTCAGATCAACTGTAGCCTTACTTTATAAGGATGATTTATTCTTCATATCAGTGACTCAAAGCAATCAATTAGAATTTACTCTGCTGAATTTAGACCAGTACCAGTTGAATTCAGATTGGTTGGTATGGCTTACTAAACTCAGGTATTAGCACTAAAGAAAAAGAAGTCTTCACTGAATACATATGTTTATGTGCTGATTGCTGTGATTCAATGAAAGGTATGTCACAAATAAGTAGGCAGAGGTCTTTCTTAATGATAATTAGCTTCTGAATTGTTGCTATTAATAGTAAAAAAAAATGTTTAAATAACATATAATTTGAGATCAAAAGAGTAATGACTTTGTTTTTATTCCTACACAGTGTAGTGTGTAGTTTATTCCTACACAGTGCATGCAAAAGGCTAACATTTTTAAAAAAATCATATTTTTGCTTTAGACACACTACAGCTTAGCTAAGGTACTTTTGGATGCCGGAGAAGTCCACAGTAAATCACATTTGCTAGTAAATTCTATGCATATATGCTCTAATTTGTGCACACATAAATTCCATAAGCATACCATTTGCTTGGTTGCACACAATTGATGTGCCCCCATACATGTACATCTTTCGGTAAATTAGGCCCATTTACATAAATAGTTACCAAATATTTCTGGTTTGCAAGCGATATATGACTGATAAAAAAGTATGTTCATTTTGTGAACATGCTCAGCCAAAGTGCAGCGTCAATATTAGTTACCTTTTATTTTTGGTATTGTATTATTTATTTTACAGATTATATTTTTTGTTAATGTAAATGTATAAAAACAATCTAGGAAAGGTGTTTCAACACTTACAGGGTTATTCGCAAAGCTGCCGAAGGCAGCCGTGTGAACAACCGACCCAAAGTGAAGTGAGCCTGTTCGGCTATTCACTTCAGGCTTGTACAGCTGATTTCAGCCGTACATCGGCTGAAATCAGCCGTCCATCGGCTTGCTTCGACTGGCTTTGGGTCGGCCGAAGATGCTGAGCATGTTCGGTCGACCCAAAGTGCCGAAGGAGTTCGACTCAGCCGATCCAACATCTGGATTAGCTGAGCCGACCCTCCGGCCTTTTCTCATAGGGGCCGAACAGCAGTGAGTGACTAGCGGAATGCTGCCGAGCGGCATTCGGCTTGGCTATTCTGCTCGGTACCCCCAGCATCCCCAAGGTAACCAGGGTACCCCAGCATCCCCAAGGTAGCCAGGGGATGCTGAACTGTCATTACAATGAGAGCTCAGCGGAGCCGCCTGTGATATTAAGGCTGGTTCCGCTGAGCTCTCATGACAGTTCAGCATCCCCTGGTTACCAGGTAACCAGGGGATGTTGAACTGTCATTGCAACTGGCCGGAGCCAGCCATGAGATCACAGCTGGCTCCGCCCAGCTGCCAGTTGCGAGGCTTTCAGCCAGCCAATGGCCGGCCGCTCGGCCCGCTCCGGGTTTCACTTTGGCTCAGGCGAGCCGAAGCATATAGTGAATAGCCCGTACAGCAGCCCTTCGGTTCTACTGAACCAAGGGGCTCAGGCAGCCGAAGGATCAGCCGGAGCTACGGCAGATCCTTCGGCTAGCTTTGAGAATAACCCTCTTAGATTTCAAATAGCCCCCTATTTGTCTATGCTGCCAAATGATTCTTCCCGTGGAATTATATTGAAGTAGGAAGTCACTAGATTATTCTCTTCATAAAAAAATTAAACATACAGTTCAAAACGTTAATTTCTTTAAAAAAAACATGACGTACCTTGTGATATAATAGCTGTATGATTTGCAAATCTCCTTCCAGTCAGTACTGCAATTAAGTGTAGGTTGTAATGAAAGTTTTCACACAATTGCTCATTTGCGACATTAAAAGACCTCCACATTCTAGAAATGCTCCTGAGCACTTCTTAAAGTATCACAACGATCTTTCAGCTTGATACCCTCAAGTCAGCCAAGCCTTTCAGGGCTATTCAGCTGTCCTCTAGGGAGTTCCCAGTAAGCTTGCGACAATTTAGAGACAATTCTCCTTCCAAAGGTATTTATAAATGAAACATGAACTAGGATAATAAATATGTCACTATATTTATAGACCCACAACTGAAATGTAAAACCTACTCTGGCCCATAAGTGTGAGCAGAATTGGTTAAAGCTGCTTTTAGCTTTTATTTCAATCATAAATGTAAACACAACAGGCTTAAGTATAAGGAGATATGACCGCAAAATACATTAGCATTTACCAACTTCTAAGGAAAATAAACTATTTAAAAGTTGTCCATAAAGGTTTTTCATAATAACTGAAAAGTACAATAACTGTGTTTAAAGATCAGTACCCACCAGCAACAATTATGTATACGTTTACTGGCTTGACAATGCTATCCTGATATTTGGCTGATTGCTTCTGGTTACTGCTCTTTGCACCTTGTTATTGCAACTGGAAATACCTTATTAAAAGTCCTAAATGTATATAAGCCCTCAAAAAAAAATATCTGCCAAGACAGGGGGTTTCCTATAGCCTCTTTGCTGTTGCCAAATATTTTTTGTCCCACAATTTCATACATAGTATGAATTACCAGCAATAACACTGAAAGGTGCTCACAAGCTGTCAACAATTTCTAACGGAAAAATCTTGAGTAGGGATGTTAATTTTCAATTCCTAGAAATGTACTTATCATCAAAGTCTATTAGTTACTGAAATGGTAAGAACAATGCTAAAATAAACAGAACAATCATTTTAAAAGGCATTTCTTTTTTTCAAGTTTCCAAGCCAATCGATAGTCTCAGTTCAGCAACTTTTCTGGACACATTCGTTTGTCTTTGTCTGTGCCGAAACACTCTGTTATATCAGGCTGCTTTACAACTCTTACAATAAAATGTAGAATTTATAAGATCTGGCAGAAATGGAACTTTAACAACATGAAATGGTATCTACACCACCGCACATACATTCCACTTTTAGAACTTATAACACCTCAATTACTCATGTCTTTTACGATCACTTCATCAAGCACTATTATTAAAAGTAAAAGAATAGTCTCACGTTAAAGCATCAACATATAATACAGTGATTCTGTGACAGCTCTGGCTAGAGGTGAGTTCTAAAATTAATAACTTGTTTAATTGACTGTAACTGTCAGGTAGACGGTTTTTTAAAGTGCTATTTCAATCCAAAGGGATATAAACTGGATTTACAGTTAAAATGTTTAATAGACACCGTTATGTTAGCAGTGCAGTTTGGATCATTATTTTAAGAAAACATATTTGGCTAATTCATACAAGTTAAATGTCAAAACCTTCATCCTCATTAGATTAAATTGCAGAACCTTTATTCTTGCTAGTTCACCATAACAAGTTTGTTCACTCTGTTTAAATTAAGGGGATGATTTATTAAAGGCTTATAGGCTGTTCAATTTGCCAGGGAATTTTTCTTTAGTTTAGTGAATGTGGAGAAAATTTACTTAAAAAAAATTGTGTGCAAGGAAAATAAAAAGAACTGTATTTTTGCTTGCACTTGATTCTTGTAATTAACTAAATAACCATTTTAAAGTTGAAGTACAGGCAAAAATGGTAAACTGTTTTTTGCAGGGTCCCAGTATACTGTATATTCATTACTAATTTTTCATAGCCTTACATTAGATAAAGAAATTACCTGGTTATCCTGCCATTCCCCTGAGCATGACTTTATTTCCTGTCCTGGGTCAACAATGCTATTCAGCCACTAGTCCAATGCATAGTTAGTAGCCATAAGCTGTGCTCCAGTGCATATGCATTGTAATTCTTTATTGAGCTCCAGCACCACTGCCTTATAGTCTTATTCATTGTCAATTTTTTTGCTGAGCTTTGGCACCAATCACTCACATACAGGTACCCCCTCCTGTCTCCCATCAGGGACCTAGCAGACCATAAATTCCACACCCACCCACCATACATCTTTCGATGCCTATGAGGATTTAAATACTGTTAAACTATGCTCTTATGTCATATTGGCTTGTTTGGGGAGCATTTACAACTATTTTAATGAACATCACATTTGATTATCCATCATTTCAAACAGGGACATGGATGGATCATAGTTGTCAATTTCTCATCTATTTTTTTTCTTGTGGTCCAGCCAATCATTTTTTTAGTTTAGGGGAGACTTGGGAACGAGTAAATACTGTCAAGCTTGATATCTGTGTCCATACTGTTAATACTTCCACTTAAGCCCTGTTCGCATAGGGAAATCTCGCCAATGAAGAAACAGATCACAGGGGTTCTATTTCTTCTTGTCTCTGTCTGATATAAAAATCAAGTTTTGGATAGAGATAGGTTTAAAGTATACCTATTATAAAAAAAACATAAGTAGACTGAAATTACTGGTTCCAGTTATTTCGGAGTCTCAGACCTGGTACATGCATGCAGCACCTGAAACGAGAACACTCAATCTACATACTTTTGCAAGGACAGTAACCCAGGAGCCTTTAAAAGCAGAGTAGTGGCCCAACAAGCAAATTACATTTTGACAGGGAGGACCTCCATAGTTCTCGTATGACAAGTTTTCTTCAAATGTTTTGGTTACAAACAGGTGTAATGACAGAGAACAAAATATGTTAGGAGACCATTAGATGTGGACATATACTTTAGGAAATAATAATGCATCTGTGAGTCACTACTGAATTCCAAGGCATCTTTCCAAACACATAACTTATCACCATGCATATTTGCGTTGTTTTTATAGATGGATACGTTCATTATTAGCAGTAATGTGAAGGTTAGTGATTGATGCTATTGCATGGCAAGACTCATACACTGTATCAGATGAATGTTCTGTATGTACAAGACTTCATATAGCACAGTATGTACAAAACTAACAATTACATATGACTAAAGAACATAAAAACATGTATCATCATTATGCCAACACAAGCGGCCAGGGGTATCATTTGTTATATCATATTTAACTGAAGATCCAAAATTACTTCACCAGCCCAACCTCATGAGAAGGTAATAGCTAGCAATCTAGATATGGTCAATCTTCAGCCCTTCCTTTAGCTGACACTTCAAACGTATTTATTAAATTAGTTTTCTCTTTGTATTGCTTGAGACTGCCAACCACTGCTATAGTAAGCATACACTGTTACCAAGGCACATATAAACGTTGTGCTTCAACTGTCATGATGAACAACATGTATTACTAAAAGCCTTTTCTTATGTAGCAAGAAATTGCTACCTTCTGTTTTACAAAATGCTGCTACATTATTGTAAAAAGTTAGGGTACATTTTAAACTTTCGTATGTAGAATATTTTTAGTTTTCTCATCGCTGTTTTCTCAAGAATCACCTCAGTTGTCTGTTGATCTGAAAAGATAGACATAAACAGCCTTGCCATCCTTCAAATATAGGATTAATGGGTAAACTGGTGGACCTCAATGACCTTGTAAAATTAGGACCACCTTCCAAATCTTGGGAAGTCTTGGGAAGTTCTTTTTTGTGACAGTGTTGTACAAAGTTTATTATCCACAGGCATTGTACAATGCACCATAACATACAAAAATGAATAGTTTCTGATCCATAATAGTCAACGTATTGTATAGTGATGTATAAATGTTCCTTCAATTTGCACAACATGTTCAGTTAAAACTAGGGTATGCAAGGGCATTGGCACACTCCAAAGACATGCTGGTAGGTTAATTGGCACCTCTCTAAGTTGGCCCTGTATGTATGTGAGATAGGGACCTTAGATTGTAAGCTCCTTGAGGGTAGGGACTGAAGTGAATGTGTAACTATGTAAACTGCTGTGTAAATTGTCGGCACTATATAAATACCTGTAATAAATAAGAGACATGTTTCTGCTATGGAACCCTTCTAAAACTAGATGACTGTTAGTTTAATCCAGATGCATGTTGAGCATTGCTTTATACCAGTTTAACTCTTAAATCAATTTGATGGTTGGGTCACATGCAGACATTCACAGCTTCATCTTTCACATGCACAACCCTTTAGCCTAGGCAATAAAAATGTAGCACTTGTAGTAAATTACTAAAACTGTTGATTAATCTATTACTGATCATAAAGATACTTTATCTAAAGTGTACTATATCGATGATACCCATTTGGCACATATAACATTTTCTTTAGTATAATACTGAGTACAGTACAAAAATGTTTTTTGTTTCTCCTAGGAGTTTCTTTAATCTGCCAAGTGTTAGCCTTGAAGCAGTGCACCAGAGCTTGAAATTAACATAGGTACTCAAGACCATCTGACATGTTGTATTACTTTGCTTGTCATGTTTGAATGAAAAAAGTGGCATAAAATCTCCTTAAAACATGTGTTATGTGCATGTATAAGTGTTTGAGAAAGGATAGCTATACTAATATGCATATGACACTATGCAATATCTAAATATAGGGCATATAGAGTGTAGCCCTCTATATGCTCTATATGTCCAATGTGCTTTAGTAACAGTAATGTTCCAAATATATTCATGCAGTTTTTTGGCACCTGGTAAATTTTACTTAGAAAATTGACAATAGAAGAGAATTTGTGGTGTAAAAAATAAAAAACCCATTTCTTCATGTCACCTTCACACTGAAACATATTACAGACAGGTTTTGCCAAGATCATCATATGAACATACATGGTTGTCTGGTAAGTCTCGTAAATAAATCTACCAAGGGTTCTCATTGCAGAGTTTTTAAGGAATTTTAGTTGCCTGTCATTTCCACATAAAAGTTTAAAGGGCACAGCAAAATGAAAGAAACACCTAACAATACATTATAAAATAAATAATGAATTTAGAACAGCTTCAATCCTTCTTTATGAAACTATGTTTACATATGTTTAGCATATGTATTCTAATTTCCTGAAACCAGGGAAAATCACGAAAGATAAGTGGTTGCACAATTAAATGCAACCTTTTTTTAAATTGGGCACAAATTACAAAGACACTGTATGAGGATTCCTAGAAATCATTGGATCAAAGGTGCTGCCCAATCCAAAATGGATACCCTATCATGACTTACAATTAGAACCTGTTATAATGGCATCAATTTTTTGTGCCCTTCCTAAGTCCATCTATCCTGGTCAGTGAGCATCAAGCCATGACCACTGTATGTTTGACATAAGCTGTCTGTATTTTTTGATACAATTTCTTTTTACAGAATCATTTTTTATTTTGTTTTTAATTTGCTTCTGAATTTTCTGGCACTGGATTTTTGGCCTCTTTGAAAATTTGAAAAATGCTAATTGACACACCTCTTTTATATCTAATCACTGAATACTTATTTAAAGTACTATAGCTGTTTATCAACTTAATATGACTATCCATTACAACTATTTTTGTAGATGTGATTAATGTGATTAATTTTCTTCAAATTAATGCCTTTTCATGTGGTGTTTCCATTATTATATTCACCCCTATATGCAAATATGGAGTACCCAGACAACCACCACCACCCCTAAATATTTTATATGTGTGAATACAAATTTCCAACCTAGATTTCTTGAGTTCACAAATTCCCCTACATGAAGAAAATGTGCCTTGTCAATGGGGTCATTAGATCATGTATTGTTGTAGTAGTGTTATTAGTAAACCTTCAACATCAATGAGTCATATTTACCTTCTGTTTGCATATTACGAATGATAGCTAACTAAGAAATTACAACAAACTTAATCTCAAGGGGTTTCTGTCAAAGCTTATCGGAACAATCAAGTTTTTTGCTCGCACCCTTTGTGATAAGGAATGGAAAAAAATTAATGAATATAAAGGTCTGCTGTACGATTTACATAATACAATTAAAAAAATCTATTAGCTGTATAATGTGTTTGCATGTACTTGAGAGCTGATTAAATAGTGCATGAGAAGATGTTGACAGATGCTTGGAATGTTTTAGCCTTTTGTTTTAAAGAGATAATCAGCTTTCACCAAATGTCTTGTTGTCAAAACAAATTTATTAACTTTCAGTTCATCATAACCACAATAAACTCCAACAGCCTATTGCAAGGTCTAACAATCTGGAGTGGAATATTGCAAAGCCAAACTGCGGGCTTTATGAATAATCACATGCTGCTACGAATCAGCAAGTGTCAGTAATACATTGTACTGCCTGTCTAATCTGATTTGCTTGCTCTAAATGGAACATAACAAGATAAGTTATGGGAATGTCTTCATGAAAGATTTTACAAATGATTTACTCATATTCTCTTTATTGTGGTTTGGGGTAACCTGCTAATCTTAAATTTAAGCTATTAAGGTGTACACCTTACCTTAACTTCTAAAAAGGTCCAGAAATCAACATTTTGTTCCTTACTGGTTTTCAAATCAGTAAAGACAGACAGATGTTCCAAAACACCCTATGTAAAAGAATCAGCTCCATTGGGTATTTAGGTTGCTGGCGCTTCTTTCGTGAGTCGAGATATTTACATGGTCTAGTGTTACAGTAATAAAGAAGTATTTGTAGTGGAATTGAGTAACATGGAAGAATTTAGAAATATGTAAACCCAATCACATGAATTTGCAAAGGAGTCTGCAAGTGACAGGTACAATATACAGTATGTATGCATGGTCCACTGTGTAGTGATAAATGTGTATAAGTATATATAGATATATAATATATTTATGTGTGTTGGGAAAGGAATATGTAGACTGCAATCTTCAGGAAATATCCAGGCAATTGTCCTTTTACAGAGTGTGTAGTGTTTATTGGATCCCAGGAACAGATGAACAGGAACAGTTCAACAAAGCATATACTGAATAATAATAAAAATAAAATAAAAGCGCTGTCAGTCCCTTTCTATGTGTATCTAAGCCTCAGATGACAAAGACTCCATAAGGATACAGACACTCCATCCACCCAGCATATATGTCCAATCTACAGTATATATGCACCAACCCATCTCTCTTCAACTTTCTGATTCCTATCAGACACTTTTAACCTCCAAATTAATTTACAGTTTAATGCCATTCACTTACCTTGAAAGGATTTATGATTGGCTTGTCTGATGATCCTGGTGACGTACATCAATTAAAATATTCAGTTGTGTACATCCTCTATCAAGTGGCAGCTAGCTAAATAGGTTTCTTTTGACAAAAACTCTTTACATTTGTGCACAGTCAACACCACCCTGAACACAGTTTTATCAGAGGCCCAACTGGTTAAGAAGTTTACCACAGTAAAAACCTAGTTAGCATAAAGGTGCCCATACACCTGCCGATTATCGTACAATAATCGCGGGTGATCCCGCGATCGTACGATAATCGGCAGATGTATGGGAGGTGTGTGACCGTTTCTACTGTACGGTCGCACGCCTTTTGTCTTCCGAGCACGCTTGAAAACCTGCCGAAAAACGTAAGATTTTCGGCGGGTTAGTGGCGTGCTCGGGAGACAAATGCCGAACGGGCCGGTGTGCACAAGCGCACACTGCCTGCTCAGCATTGGAATCATTAGAAGTCCTCCCCTGGGCAGATCGTACGAGATTTTAATTACCTTACAACCATCGCACAACTAAAGTCGTGCGATGGTTGTAAGGTGTATGGGCACCCGAAGACTGAAATGTGTTAAATAACATCAACCAAAAGAATGCCCTCCAACACATAATTATGAATTTTAAATATATCTTGCAGACATACTTTAATCATAACTTACAACACACTGTTGTCACTATCAGGAAAACCAATGAGAAATGTCATGCAAACATTACTGGAGTTCATACCTGTAGGCAGGAAGTAGCTGTAAATAGGTTGTATAAGATAAGCAGCATTGAGATGCAATAACGGATACAAAAAAGGGGCAAAATAAGTATTTTATTAAAAGAAAATGACAATCGTTTATGATACAAGGGGGGTGATTTACTAACCTAAACACACGCACGCACTAGGTGCGTGTGATTTTTACACAGCAAAACGTATTTATCAACCAAAAAGTCTCTAAAAGCATATTTCCACTAATGCCATATATGGAAAAATCATGCACATGATGCATATATAATGCTGCTTCACAGTTTAGACAAAAATGGTTAGCTCATGAATTTACATTCCTGCATTCATCAACGCAAGCAACACAACGTAGAGCTAATTTACACAACATCACCTTGCAAATTCATGCTTGGCTTTGCACAACACACCTGCTGGGTGTGTATACACTACAAAGGTGTTTAGATTCCACCCATAGATCATGCTGGGAGGGAACACACTACAGAGGTGTATACATGTCCGTGGTGTGTTTATAAGGTTAGTAAATCATTCATTTAGGGTTTACATCTACTTAAAGTATGTCTAAACCTAAGAAGAAAAATGTAACATAGTATAGCTTACCATTCCTTAGGTGTGATGGCTGCATTCATTTTCTTTTTTTATGGCTAAGAAAAACAGACAAATGTCCTTTAAGTGTTGTCAACCTAGAACAGGAAATATGGTGCTGGCAGGATTACCAGGTGAAATGAAAGGATAAAAGCCTTAACAAAAGAAACAAATGCAACCACCACATTTAAAGAGTGGTAAGCTGAAGTATATAAGCTGTTTAGTTTGGGGTTTAGATACCTTTTAACTATTATTTAAATAGAGTTCACATTGTGCTTTATAAAAACTGATCTGATAGAATCACATAGGGGTCTATTCACGAAGCTGCCGAAGGATCTGGCCGTAGCTTCGGCCGATCCTTTGGCTAGCTTCGGCCCCAGGACCCCTTCGGTTCAGTAGCCCGTACAGCTCCCGATCATGGCCGAGCGGCTCAGCCAAGCCGATCGCATATGCATCGACTCGGCTGAGCCGTGCTGAAAGCTGAAGACTGCTTCTGACAGCTGGGCGGAGCCAGCCGTGATCTTACGGCTGGCTC
>NW_017306638.1:1915940-1940699 GCF_000935625.1 Nanorana parkeri | reverse complement strand
ACAGAATATACAGGAGAGAGAGAGAGAGAGAGAGAGAGAGAGAGAGAGAGACAGAGAGAGAGAGACAGAGAGAGAGATATATATTTAAAACTGCTTAGTTCTTACGTTGCCATATGGGTACAATGCTAGTTTACTATTGGCTATTGCAAATTGAAATAACCAATAGTAATGTCCCAATGCTTTTCAATGGGAAAATTTCTTTTTTTTTTTTCTATTCTGACATCACGTGTCAGACATCGCGTGTCAGACATCGCGTGTTTTTTATTTTACAGCAGCAGAGCCGCCGGACAATAGGAAACTATTGGGCGGAGCTAGCTGTCACTGCTAGCTCCGCACAATCTGGACGATGTACGGCTGAAATTAACCGTACCAGCCTGAAGTGAATAGCCGAACAGTGTTCGGCTCACTTCACTTCAGATCGGTCATTCACTCGGCTGCCCTCGGCAGCTTCGTGAATAGACCCCATAGATTTACATGCAGTAATACTGTAGGATCTTTCTGTCCAAAGACTGTAGATCCTGTTGTTATTCTCTTAGACAGGGTGGGCTGAAACTCTTGGAAAAAATAACAGGTCTTATTCTTGGGCCAGATTTGTGAATGCAACGTGCACTGTGGCCTGTGTCAATGCCATGCAGAATTTCAGAAGCTGATTATTTCTACAGGCATTATTCAGATGGGTGGGTACATTACCATGATTTCAATGGAGAGAAGGATGTTAAACTGGAAACATACAATATGCTTGTAGTTGTAAGAGTAAGTTTGGACCAATATACATGGAGCATATAATTAAGATCCTGAGATTATGAGGGTTATTCACAAAGCTAGCCGAAGGATCAGCCATAGCTCAGTGGAGCCAACCGTGATATCAAGATGTTGGATCGGCTGAGTCGAACTCCTTCTGCACTTCGGGTTGGCTGAACATGCAGATCATCTTCGGCCACCCCGAAGCCAGCCGAAGCAAGCCGATGGGCGGCTGATTTCAGCCGATGTGCAGCTGAAATCAGCTGTACAAGCCTGAAGTGAATAGCCGAACAGCATTCGGCTCACTTCACTTCGGGTCAGCTATTCACACGGCTGCCTGATTTGTGCTGTTTCTACTGAAGTTTCTGAGGAATATACAAGCTAAAGCCTTTGACATTGTATTTACTTCTGTACCTATGAACTTTGTTCCATACATTCTGTATTTATTTATTAACCTTTCCCTAGAAGTTCTATATACTGTAATTTATTAAATGAACACAGAGAGGGTATTTAATTAATTCCTGTCTAATGACACAACATGCTTGTACATCATCAATTTAATTAAACTGATCGTGTTGTTCAATAATGTTCTGTTATACTTAGTAAGTCATCTAGACTATGAACCATGAGATGACTGCACCAGTTAACCTTCCTTATATCCAGTGGTGCTCAGATTCCTTCTCGTGTCCTCCATGTCAAATATCTGCAATGGAAACTGTTATGATTTGAAGCTGTATCTGTAAGTACTTATTAATGACTGAATTCAAAAACACATACATTTACTCACAGGCATGGCATAGCTCTAACCCATCTCAAATACCTCTATGGTTACTGTACCAGCGTGTTTCCTTTTTTCTCAGATAAATTCCAGTCTTGTAAAAACAGCATGGTGGAAAACCGATTAGACTAGAATTCACGAGCAGGTAAAGCACAGGAAGACTGCATTTAGTGTACAATGCAATTAGCCCACTTGACAGCTCTGAGACCAAAACTGATCTTGGAGTTGGCCAGATCTGGAAACTGCACATGTGTAGTAATACCTGAGAGTGGAGGAAGTGGAAGGGATCCTTTTAGGGGCACCTCACTCCCAATGTTGACATCATACATAGAAGTGAAGAGCTTTATTTTTGAAAATGACCCTGAATTTTGTAGGTAGCAGACATCTCCAAACCAATTGGAAATCATTGCCATGGACTACAGGAAACTGCTGAAAGTTGAAGTCCTACTAGATATTGTTAAATGCAGCAAAACACATCACTGTATTGGCATTTCATATTTAGGAACTGTTTACTTAATGTGTGTGTAACGGCAGCAAACATTTCTTACTTGTTTTGGATAGTGTATGGAACAGTGGAGAAGTTAGAACCTCTGTCAAGTTTTTATTGCTGTCTTTGTTCCTGTTGAGGAGATTAACCTCTCTAATTGTTCTGAAGACTATTGCCAATAAGACAGAAGTGCTGAGAAATCCAAAATTTTTGCATGGTCACCAGAACAACAGGTTAGAGTAAATCTTTTAAAGGGGACCCTGTTTCTGTGGCATGTCCTGGACAGAAAGTAAAAGGAAAACCTCTTCAACAGAACATAAACAGAAATAAATATTCTGTCATGGACTTTAATTCCTCCTCACTCATTCATCCAAAAAAATGATGCCTATACATACACCTTATATGAAGTTTTCAAACGGGAGAATTTTGTAGCATTGCCTGAAGTTGCTGATACAGAAGACAACCTAATTAATAAACATATTACATTCACTGTGTTTCTAGCTGTAAACATAAGAAACAAATAATATATTTCATTTGCCATACTACAAATATTGCTTTGAACACTGCATGTAGGTCAGATAAAGCTAAATCTATATGAAATATTATTTTGTTTCTTCTGTAGAAGAGAATTGTGAATTAATTAAAGTAAATAAAACAGTCTGTTGTCAGGTGGATGTTCTTCACTTCAAATACGTTTACGTGAATTTAAATTTGATAAACTTACTTTACTTGATGTAGTTATTTTTGCCACTGTGAGGTACAAGAGAGAGAGCTTTTAGCACCAGACAGGGTCATTTGCAAGCCTTTTTGCTAGCTGTTAAAGGTTAGGTTATGGTTCAGGCTGTGATTACAGTTTAGTGATAGTTAAGGTTAAGAGTTCATTTTAAAGGCAAAATATTTTGAGATGTGTTTGTGTTGTTTACCTTAATTATTTGTGATATTTTGCTTTCATATTCTTGCAAGTCAGTTGTAAATTAGTCAGTCAAGGAGCACTAATTATCTCTATGTAATTACACTGTTTCTTTCTTAAAAGCTATTAAGATAAGACACATAGGGAATGCACTGCATTCAATGAGTTGGCTTACTCATAGGCTTGCATTGACAGAAGAAGCAGCAAACATAATTACTGGCTCCCCCTTATGTGCATATAAAATGTAAAAGTACACATAGAAACATAGTTTTTAAAACATTAACACACATTATTAAGGTTGTTTATATTAATAAAGGATTACATAGAAATTACTTTAATTCAAAAATAAACTTTTTTTTTACTTTCAGGGTTTCTTCCTTTATGTAAACAAACAAACAAAAAAAGAACACTATTATTAGTTGGTGAAAAAGCCCAACTAGCCGCAATGCATCATTGTTAGTTTAAATTTTAATAAAAACTAGTGAGATACAGTTGTTAATGCTGGTGAGAGATGAAATAGCAGCTCAGAATCTTGGCAGTCAAATTGACAATGCAATGCCAGGCATTGCTTAGAGAAATTCTTCCTGGTCAGGCCTTCTGGTTGACTTCACCAGGTTAACATTAGACTGAAAAAAGAGTTCTTGAGACAAACAGGAAAAGAGCAGTTAAAGCAGTACTTCAGGCAGAACAAATGCCTCTTTCACTGTAGGAAAGGAAAGCTTTACAGCTGTGGGGGCAGTGGAAGGGCAGAACAGAGATTTTCTGCTACAGGGGTACTGTACTGACAGAGGAGGAGAGAACTCCCCTGTCACCGCCCACAGTTCTGTCTCATACTATTTTCAGGTCTCTCCTCCCTGCCCCGGGACATTGGCTGGAAGTTATGATATCAATGGTGATACATGTGTAGGTTTCTGCTGATAGCTTTATGATTTAAACAAAGTATAATAATTTATAAACTGTTCGTGGGAAAGAGAAAGCAACTCAGATAGGTAGATTTGATTAGCTAACCTCTATGAATTTGTAACAATACTTTTTCATCTTGATCAGAACTATTCCCTTTCCTTTCCTAGTTTCCCTTCTGTACCAAACCACTTTACCATCCTTATCTTTCTGTAGAAAGAAAAACATTAACAAAGGATTGACATATTAATCTTAAACAGCCCATGATACCATAATAGAGATTTATGTATTATTTATTGGTAAATAACATGTTGTATACATTTGAGTACTATGTCACTTTTAAATGATTAATACATATATTACAAGAGAATACCGATATAAAGTGAACTATCAGGAATAAAAAAAGGCCTATAAACATACTTGCCCTTTTCCTATCCTTACCAAACAAATCTGTAATAATAACAAGTTAACCATGTCTTTTAGCAAATGTAAAAAAAAGAAAAATTAAAAAAGTTAAGAAAAAAATAAAAACATTTAAAGAAAAGAAAAAAATGGCATGGGGTTCCCCCCAAAATCATACCAGGCCCTTTAAAATTAAAAAAAGTGCATGGGGTTTCCCCAAAGTCATAACAGACCCTTAAGGTCTGGTAGGAATTTTAAGGAGGAACCCCACCCCCAAAAATAGGGAAAAAAGATGTGGGGTCCTCCCTAAAATTCCCAACCAGGCCCCTGATCTAAGCACAGGCCTGGCAGGAAAGGGTGGGATGAGCAAGCAGCCCCCCCTGCCATACCAGGCCACATGCCATCAGCCCTGGGAGGAGTCTTTTCCAGTGTCACCCCTGGAGAAGAATCTTGTCCCTGTGCCGATGGGGCCTCTTCCCCACAAGCCCTGGGGCGTTGGTTGTGGGGTGCAGGCAGGGAGGCGTATTCACATTGGGGTACCCTTTTAATAAAGGGGCACCCAGATGTGCCCCCCCTTCTGAATGAGTAAGGGATACTTATACCCATCAACTAAAGGGTTAAAGTAAAATATTAAAAAAGACGCCACACTTGCGAAAAATTCCTTTAATTGAAAAAAGACATGTTTTTTTTCTACAAGTCTTTTATTTAAAAAAATAAAAAACAAAAATGATGTAATCATAGGGTCAACCACGATGTCCAGCATTGTCCACGACAAAATAAAAAAATACAAGAAAAAATAAATAGAAATAATTTTAAAAACCTGACACCCGCTGACCCATCAACTCGCAATGAACTCCTGCCGCAGAATGGCATTCTGACAGAGGCAGACAAAATATAAACAATTGGGCGGAGCTAGCAGTGACATCACTGCCAGCTCCGGCCCAACTGTTTACATGTAATGACAGCCCAGTGTCCTCGAGGACGCTGGGCTGGCATTGAAAGACAACAACTGGGCAGAGCCGGCAGTAACATTACGGCTGGCTCCGCCCAACTATTTACCTGTAGAGACAGCCCAGCATCCTCCAGGATGCTGGTCTGTCATCAGCCCAGCATCCTCCAGGATGCTGGTCTGTCATTGAAGGACAATAACTGAGCGGAGCTAGCCATGACATTACGGCTGGCTCCGCCCAGCTGTTGTCTTTCGCTGGGAGATCGGTTGGCTTCAGCCGACCTTTCACCCCGCTTTGGGTGTCGCTACGGCTCAATTGAACTAAAGCATACGCGTTCGGCTCGGCTGAGCCTCTCAGCTGCCTTTGGCTGCTGTACGGACGGAAGCTAGCCGAAGGATCAGCCAAAGCTACGGCTGGATCCTTTGGCTCTTTTATTAATAACCCCCTAAATATATATGAAATAGAAAGGACAAATAGTTCATAATGCATACTGTAATATTAATATTTGTTTTAAACATTTCCATTAGTACAATAACCGCAAATTCAGTCCTAAATTTGTTTACAGACGGTTGTTAAATTAATACTTGGAAACATAAGCATTACAATTATGTTGTATCCAGCTGATTAATACTGTACTGCTTTTATTTAAGAATATTGATGCATTTCTGCATATCAAATTAGGATAGGAGAAATAACAACAACAGCAACTCAACATGAAGGAAAATATAACTGCTATTTAATCACCCTGTTACTTTCAAATGATTATTGATTTGTAGAAGTGATGTCCAGTAGTGCTAGAAAATCTATTTCAGTAATGATTACTACCTTGTGCTTTATCTGTCAAATTGAAGGTTGTTAAAAGGAGAAATCTCCTGAGAAGTCAGAGACTGCAAAGCTGAAATATCATATTTAATATGTTTTATCTGAAGAAAAAGATTCAGTCTATACCCTTTCACCTAGAGCACAGGCAGGTTGGAAAACTGAAACACATGTTTCACTACCTGTTTAATTATGACATATGCTCCTCCGGGATGTACTGTAGTTGCCTACTGTAATAAATGTTTGGCAGATATCATCATAGGCTATACAAAATGATTTGTCACTGTACTTGAAGTGACAGACGCAATGTTCAAATAATATTTTTCAAGCAAAGTATACAACCTAATATTTTTAGGAATAATGAGGGCACCAACATATCAGCATTATACAGTATGTATAGTATTAACCTTTTAAATAGTAGTAAATGCTTCATTTGCCAAAACCCTTGTCTATTTAGCAGCAAATATTTCTATTTCAATAATATAATGTTTAGTTTTAAAAAAATCCCTGTCCTTATGCTTAAAATTTTTTTTAAGAGCAAGGTCAAACATCTTAGTGTCAGACAGTGTCCTGAGATTTGGGATCTGTTAGATGTAAGAGCATTATATGTAAAATGAAATGTGCTGAATGACAGTATGTTATTTTGACAAAAGATGATCTTGCATCATAAAACAGCATATATATGTAGTGAAGCAACAATGCCTTTACAGTTTTCAGCTCACTAGGTTTATCTCAAGCTGAAATGCTTAGGGATTATGTATGAGAATGTTGTTCACAAAATACAATTCTATGCTTTTTGCAGACCAAAATGAAATGGATAATAGAACCTTACATCACATGACATTGATGTTTAAACTTTGGCCATACAGTATAATATACAACGTTTAGAAAATAAATAATCCACAAGAAAAATACTCTGAAAGACTGCAAGTTTAGGCATATCCTCTGTTATTTATATATGTATTTCACTTAATAAAAATTTATAAAATCGAGATAACTAAGGACAAGTGCATTGAAGAAATATTCATCACCTAGTGAATAATATGTTCTCATGAAAAGCTTAGTCTGGGTGCAGAGGGAGAATTAAAAGTTCATTATTTCAATCCAGAAAAGAGAACGCTATGAGAATAAAGCAACATATTTTCTTCAGGGATTTTATTATACTACATCATTTGCATGAAGGGCGCCACATCAAAAGTACTGGGTGCCCTTTTTCAAATATTAATTTGAAGTTTGTTTCAAGTTCTCCCATGACTTTGTGCCACCTTGTATCAAAGCAAGTTAAAAGTAGGCCTTGTTAGAAAAAAAAATCAGTTTTGCCACTGTTTGACGACTTGGTTAAAAATATTTGATCAGCTTAAACTTTTTATTTCCACTTTTGAGAACTATACCTACTCTTTAGAATTATCATCTTTTGACTACATCATTATGACTCATTCCTCTCTGGGAATAAAGTGTTTTTGCATTGTCAAAAAAGATACAGTACATGTTTGCATCCGTAACACAGTATTAGTATAATTATCTATCCATTTTTATGAAAGTGCATAATTTTTTCTTCTAATAAAAACTGCATTTTAAAGGTACCTATAACTGACATATAGGTCTATCAGTTAAACATGGTATTGCATATACTATTGTTAGGACATTATATTACATTTAGAAAAAGATATAGTTTTGAAATATTTAAAGAAACATTTTCGTTTATGTCATATGTTTCTATGAGATTACAGTATATTTCAGCAAATGCATACACATCATGCACATCTATACCAACTGTTATGGTTTGTGCAAAGTATCTATCTTAACTGCTCAGTCAGAAATGGATTTAATACTACACAAAATCCTTTTTGACTCAGAGTAAATGTTGAACTATCCCTGTATTGCATATTGCTTGTGTTTTAATACATAATAACTATATAATGCTCATATTACTGTTCTACTACTATGGTAGTAAAATTGTAAAATGGTAATGGTAATAATCAGTGTTGCTTTGTTGATATGGAACTTACTTGATGTGCTCTATATTCTGTAATTATTATTATTATTATTATTATTATCACTTTCAAAATAGTTCTTTACAGCATACTATATAATAATCTACAAATAGAATTACTTTTCGCTGTAAAAAGCACATTGCTCGCAGTGTGCTGCATAAAACATATACATGATAGTAGTAAGACTTTTGATTACATTTATGGACGTCAATAACTTTAGTGTGCTGCTCAGGGTTAAAGTGGTTTATTATTTTTGTATTTGCTTCTTTCATAATATAATAACATTAATGATTAAATAAGTCCATAAACAATGAAACAGTAAAGGTGTATCTGGTAATAACAACAAGAGATATTGAACCAATTGAAAATATAAGCAGATTTTTTTAAATGAACTAAGCAATATTTTAGCTAATAGTTGTGTAATTGTAATTCAGGTTGTTTGACTAAATTATTCTGCACAGATAGTAAACACAAAAATATTTTTTTCTTACTGTGTGGGGCTGAATTACTAAAGGCAAATGGGATGTTCATTTTGCAGGGGAATTTGCAAGCTGCAGGGGAATTTTCCCTTTGCTTAGTGAATGGGGTGCAGCTCTGCTGACTTCCATCATTCAATCATGTACAAGACAAAATACTGTTTTTTTTTTTCATTTTCCTTGTCTGTGATTGGTTATTTTATGCAAAGTGAATTTTCTTCACATTCACTAAGCTAAGGGCAAACTCTCCCTGCAAAGTGCAAATTCTCCTGAGAAGTGAACAACCCAGTTGCCTTTAGTAAATTAACCCCTGTATCTTTAATGTTTGTGTTTCTCTTTATTTGTTGCATGGGAGGCACACAACAAAGCAAAACACCCTCAAGTCTTGTTAAGTGTTCAATAAAAAAATAATGTGTTTTAGAATACTGCTAGTATACTACTAGTGTAACATCCTTAAAAGGATTGTTTACATCTTTACAAAAAATGAAAATTTGAACTTACTTACACTTTACCCCTTCCCAAAGTCCCAATGCCACTTATCTGTAATGATGATTCTCATCTGCCATCCATGCTAACTGGTATAAGGCTGGGTTCACACCTGGGAGACAGCGTTTTCTGTGTGTTTCTATGCTCGTGTTTGATGATTGGTTTGTGCAATTTTTGTGCGCTATTACAAGCAGATTGTAGCTTATTGATGTTAATGAGCAAATGTGCGCGCAAAAACACAGGAAATGTTTTTAAAGCTTTTTATATTGAGTGAATGGGGTAGAAATGAGCTGTAATATGGCAAAAAAGCTCAAGTACTTTTTCCAGCAACAGGCATTTTGCTTATTGCGACAAAATGCTCAGATGTAAACAGGGCCATAGAACTGAATGCAATTTTTTTAGACATTTTTTTTAGGGCAGAAAAAGCACTACAAAATGCTTAGTATGAACCAGGTCCTAAGGTCAGCGAAATTTCAAAATGTTACTACACAGCTGCATAAAGGTTTGCAATGGGTGGTGATGGTGCTGATCATGCTGACCAATCACCACTTCCTATTGCAACAAGGGAATGAGGAGGATGTTGTAAGTTACTTTGCCTTTTTATTTTTTGCAAAAAAGTGAACTAACTCTTTAAATGTCTCTTTATATTATTTTCTCCCAATCCTTCCCATCCCGGGTAGCACACTGGAGAGAAGGACAATGGATATTTGTGTCGAAGCAGTGGTTTCTCTGCAGCTTTCTAACATGCCCCTCCTGAGTCAGAGTTAGAGATTGGCAATCAGCAGGGAGAGTATAAATGCTGGGGGTGGGTAATTGAAAGAACCTGTTGCTTTACTATGCACTTTCATTCCAGTATTTTATTTAACTAACGTGTTAAAAAAGTTGTATGTGTATAATGTTAATGCACTAACGGCTTGTTCACACCATGTATGGATCACGTCCAGACCAGAACAGTTTGCTCCTGGACCAAAAAAGAATCCCAATGTATCCCTATGGTATTTCTGGGCTGTGTTCATACCAGCGCAGTCCATTCCGGTCCAGACAAAAAAAATACTGCTTGTCCCATTTTCTCTGGTCTGGAATACACTGGAACTCATGGAAACACATACAAATTTCATACACATGCATGCAAATGCACTGCACTGCACCTGAAAGCCCATTTTAAGCTATAAAAAGCATCACAATTGTGGTAAAAACGCTGCAAAAATGCACTGCACTGAGTTTGCAGATGTGCTCTAGATCTGGTCCGGGCATGGTGTGTTCAAACCCCCATTCTATGGGGTCTATTCACAAAGCTGCCGACGGCAGCCGAGTGAATGACCGATCTGAAGTGAAATGAGCCGAACACTGTTCGGCTATTCACTTCAGGCTATTTATGTATGCTTCTGGTGATATATGGCATTTAAATACAGGGAAAATATGTTCCTAGTTATTATGGAATTATTGTGACTCCATTTTACATGACAACATTCATCGTGTTAATTATTGCTGAGGACTCTTTGTCAAATATTACAATCTCAAACCTATTATTGTAGTTATCGAAATAACCCTGTACCAACAACATTTGAACTTACATAAGTAGAATGAATTCACTACCCCTACAGCAATCATTCTTGCACCATAAAGAGCGGATTTAGTGTAGAATGTATCCTTTTTCCAAAAGACATTAGTAGAAATCTGACATAATAATTCAAAAGCTGTTTTTGTAAACTATGTTCTCACTATATTGTGTTTCACAATAGCCTGCAGAAACAATAGCCACTGTGCAGTCAGTTCTAGTAATACACACTTTCTAGTGTACTCTTTTTTTTTCTATTTTAAAAACAGATGTTCTGGATAATAAAAATACTGCAATTGAGTCCTCTCATCTGTGGTGAAAACTCTACCAATTAATTTTATCTTTCTTTTTTCCTATCTGCGGAGTCAGTATTTTTGTCACATAAGTAAACTTAATGACCTTTTTTATTGTATAGAGAATGATTAAGCCAATATAGCCAATGTTAAGTCATCAATTTGTGTGAAATGTCAGGCCATCTGTATCCTGTTGCATCTGGAGAAAATATTTGCTATCCTTATTTCTGAAAAGCAGATTTTTATAGCTAGTTAGAGAAGGGCAGTAAACATAAGTATAACCACAACCATTAAAGGGAACACATATAGTATATGGCCTAGTTTTGTAAAGAGCGAAACAAGTTTGCACATTTTATTTTGGCCTGGTTTTGCACATGCTAACTGTTTCCAGTTAAAGTGCAACTGAAGCCAAAGTTGTTTTTTTAAAATTTAAGATAGATAGGTATTTATTGCTGGCTGTGTTAGGTAGAGTCACCCTATTTACTTTATTTGTTCTGGTGACTGTTATCACTGAAAGTGAAAGAAAATCTCAAATTTTGAGTTGCGACTAGAACAGGAATAGATGAGACATTTTTTAATGGGGACACTAGTTCTCACTTTGGAGGGAATTCTTCTCACTTTCTGTGGTTTCCATGTAGTTGTCAGACAGAAAGTGAAGTGGACCCCGAAAACCATGGTGGGATCGGGGGACAAGCAGGCTGCTATAAGTGATCTGGGCAGCTGTACAGCAACCCAGATCAACTTGTACAAAATGAGTGGTGGCTCCCCCGCTGTACATCTAGCCCTGCTGTACCACAGCAGGGCTAAATGTAGAAAAAAAACACCTGGACGCCACATGGAACTGCTTGTCCTGGCTGTCAGGTGATTCACTACTATTGTCTCCACCTGTTATAAATGTTTTTTCCTGCATAAAATGAGTAAAAAGTTGACATTTGTGAATTAATGTGTACTAAGTATACATGCGCCATCATTTTGCATGTGATTCATCAATTGGTGTTTGAGGAAATGTGTGTGGGAACTAAAGAAAAATGCCAGGCAGAAATATTCTTAACCCCCTCTCTGGGGTAGTTAAGTACTCGTTTTCTTTTAGGGGCGGAAATAGAAAGGTTATACTCACCTGTATCTCCCAGCTGGCTGGCTGTTAGACTGGTCCCTGAAGCCACTATCTTCCTCCACTCCAGTGATGGACTGTCCCTCGGTGTCTTCATGCCCTATACACTGTATAGGACATGATGACTGGAGAGGAGAGGCTTCATGGACTGGTGTAGCAGCTCCCTAGATGAAAACATGCACTTAACCCTTGCTGTGATGGGGGGGGGGGAGGGGGGCTGGAGGGTAGCCAGTGCGTGGGGAGACAAAGCCTTTTATGAAAGTTCAGAAAGAGTTTTAGTTAGCCACATTCAACAGGACTTTGTATGTAATGTCGATGCATTTCATAGTTTCTTTTAACTGAGGAAGCTGCTTGAATAAGCTTTGAGATATCTTCAACATTACAGTACACTTGAATTACTAATTGATAATAATTATACCATGACCTTGATAAATGACAACTTTTACAAAGAGTTTCAGTGGTCACGAGGCAGAATCATTGATAAGTTTTGCAGAACAATTTCACCAAAAAATAAATGTAGCATTAAAAATGTGTCTTTAGTCTCTTAAATATAAATGTAACATACCTAATTTTTTCAAATGATGTGTTATTTTTATTGCAGTTTAAGCTGAACATTGTAGGCTTTTGAGCATGGATACATTTCATGACTTTTTTATATCTTTTTTCATGTATGTATATAAATTTTAAATATGAATATATGTTTGTAAAATATTTTTAACTTTCAAATTAATATCTAGGTTTTTACACTTTATTGCATATTGTGCCTTATTGAGTAGGATATTTTGTTTAGCTGCATCAGTCAAAGGCAAGCAGTCACTCGCCAGGAACATTTTCCTCTTTGGTATTGACTTACTTTGCATGCTTTTAAAGATTAGAACATGTGAATAGGGAGTGTCCTCACAAATGACATGATATTGGCACGTATTTTTGCATCTAACGTAACTAAACAGCAGATGTTCCTATGCTGTTAGAAATGGACTAAAACCTGACTTCATATTTGTTGTGGTCTTTGAGAGTTCTTGAAAAGCAATACTTCACAGTACAAGCAGCTAGAGAGGTAAGTGAGGGGGTTTCTTTTGAAGCTCTTTTACTGCTTGTTAAGAACATGTGAATAGTTTAATGTCCATATTGATTTTTTTGTTATATTCCAAGAGATCTTTTCTCCATGGGGAATGTTCTCACTTCATAATTGGTTTGAAGTAGTATAAAAATTTTCCAATTGATATCATTTTTATATAACAGTATACCTTGCTAGGGTACAAGATTAATTGCTTCTCTGAGTCATTTAAACTGCACTAGACTCTTAAAGCATATTTAGGGGGTTATTCACTAAAGAGCCGAAGGATCCAGCCGTAGATCCTTCGGCTCTCTTCGGCCGCCTCTGTCCTTCGGTACAGTCGAACCGAAGGGCTGCTGTACAGGCTATTCACATTAGCCCGTACATCAGCCGAAGGCAGCCGAATGGCTCAGCCGAGCTGAAGGCATATGCTTTGGCTCGACTGAGCCAAAGTGACAGCTGGATCGTGGAGAACGGTCAGCTGAAGCCGACCAATCTCGATGCAAATGACAGCTGGGCGGAGCCAGCCGTGATCTCCGCCCAGTTGTAATGACAGATCAGCATCCCCAAATGACCTGGAGATGCTGATCTGTCATTAAACAATAACAACTGTGTGGAGCTGGCCATGACAGGCGCTGGCCAATAGGAAACAGTTGGGTGGAGCTAGCTGTCACTGCTAGCTCTGCCCAACTGTTTTTCTTTTGCCGGCATCTGTCAGATGCTTCATTATGTGGCGAGAGTCCATTGCATGCGGTCGGGTCGACGTGCAGCGTTTTTAAAATTATTTCTAATTTCTTTTTCTTTTCTTTAAAATATTTTTTTTTTCTTTTTGTTTATCCAATTTTTTAAACATTTTTTAAATTATTTTTCAAGATTTTTTTTTCATTCTTTTCACTTATTTTCTATTCTGCTCGGTACCTCTGAGGTAACGAGCCAAATAGCTGAGCCGAATGCCGCTCGGCGGCATTTTGTTATTCACTCACTGCCATTCGGCCCCTATGAGAATTGGGGCTAACGGCAGCGAGTGAGCTTCTAGAGCTTCGGCTAAGCCAATCCAGATGTTGGATCGGCTGAGTCGAACTCCTTCTGCACTTTGGCTCACCTGAATATGCAAAGCATGTTCAGCTAACCGAAGGCAGCCAAAGGCAGCCGATGTATGGCTGATTTCAGCCGATGTACGGCTGAAATCAGCCATACAAGACTGAAGTGAATAGCCGAACAGCGTTCGGCTCACTTCACTTAGACTGGGTTATTCAGTCGGCTGCCTTCGGCAGCTTTGTGAATAACCCCCTTAGACTATATTCACATTTGATTTAGGATCCTTGTGGCAGGAACCCACAGATTTCGGCAGCAGTAATCCCAACTGTCCCTTTTAGCTGCGGCCGCTGTACCCGTTCATGTTAATGGCATCGGGTGACATCGGCAGGGACAGTGATCTATTCCAAACCGTATGTAATAATATCACATATGATTACTGTACATGCAACTTCTGTTATTAACTTGAACAGGTACAGCAGCCACAGCTAAATAGCACATTTAGGATTCCTGCTGCGTGAATCCTAAATAGCATAGTTTTAATGCAATCTTAAACTTTAACTGGATGATATATAGTTTGCTAAAACCCATAATGTAGTAAATTCCCCTTTTGCCTGGCACCCACGGGGATCGGTAGATGCTGGATAACTGTAGTTTCTTGTTGCTTTAGAGTTAATAGTAATTCTCAAGTAACCCCCATGGATGGGAGAGAAAGTTCTCTCTCAATCTGCTCCTCTGCTCAGTGGGTGGGTGCAATAGCAAGCCTGCTATTTGCTGTTGCAATGTGAAAAATCCAATAGCAGGCTGGCTATTGCTCCCTATTGTTTACATTCAGCTGCGGACCATAGAATCTAGCCAACGGCAACATTTTTTAATGTCCCCATGTCTTTCAAGCAACCAAAAAAAAAAATTGAGGACATATGTCCTCAATTTTTTTTTTTTTTGCTGTTGCTTGAGAGTGCCCGTTGCTTGAATGCTGGATAATGGCTAGTTTAAAGGTAATCATAATCAGCTATTGAATAGTGACCTCTACATTTGTTCCATGTCCTTGGTACAATGTGGACATGCATCTCAGGTGCTCAGGTTTCTGAATATTTCAGCTTTGATCATATGAATGATTATGAAGCAATGGTTACTCTTAACCCACCATTGCCTTTTTATTCACAGAGGGTAGTAATAGGAAGGCAAAATCTCACATTACATATCTTTTACGCCTCTGATGTTCAGAGGGGAGGATTCTTCTATAAAATATTGGACTGGGCAATGCATTGTTATTCAGAGTGGCAGTGTCCACAGGCTTAAGATTCAAGGCTCCCAGCCAGCCATGCATAGCAATGCTAGTGTTCTGCTTTAGTGGCTAAGTTGCAAATGGTATTTTGTTTGCAGCTGGGAGTATGTATCAAACATAAGTAGAAAAGAATGTTTATAATGTTACAATAACATGGAGCACAATATACGCATTTTTGTTGTACTTTATATAGTTTCTAGTGTTCTGCTGGGGTCTCTCACCTGCTGCCCTTACACAATCAGTCAATGTGATTTAAGAGTAACTTTATTGACACTATTAGTTATTCCAAGTTTCTTATGACCTTGTGATCTGATCCTTCAGGCTATGCTGGTACCTGTCAATTAGCACATTCCAGGTAGTCTCAGGAAAGTTTATCTCTATGTCTGGCAAGATAGCTGTAATACTATAAGAAAGAATGTGTATTTATATGAAACTGTAATAATTAATTCTTTTAAAATTTTCCTGCAGTAGATTCAATAATAAAATGTGGTTACCTTTGAGATAACACAAGATAGTTATCAATTAAAATGTTGACACAGAAGATGCAACAGAATGTTTAATGTTCCATCCATAATTGTGTCCTTTGGAACTACTAACCAACAATAATACACATTTACTCTTAAGAAGTGCAGCATATTTTCCTGTGATCAAAGCTGCTCCTAACATAATATCTAGTATCTAACTTTACCCTGTACTAGAATAAAAAAGTCAGATGTCAACAATTTATGTCAATACACAGCATCTTTTCACACTCTAGCCAATCAGTTTAAGCATCTATGGATTTGTTGTTGAAGACAGTTGGATCTGCAGGTGGCAATGGACCAAAAGAATTTAAAGAATAACTATTGTCATAGCCAGCTCTCTAAATTATACTGGGATCAGTGGTATTATGTTTTTTTTTCATGGAACTTGCTTTTAGAAGTTTATTTAGACCATACTTCAAATTATAAAAAACAGAATGTTCTAGTAAAACACGGATACATTTTCCTTTTGTGTTATACAGCATAAGGTACATATTTTGGGTTTTAGCAGTCTAATGCTATACTCAAGGCAATATTTGATTGGCTGCTCTCAGCATAAGCACTCTGTATAGATACATAGTTACATAGTTAGTCAGGTTGAAAAGAGACACATGTCCAACCTATAGAGATAAGAGAAGAAGTAAAAAAAAAAGAAAAGAAGAAAAAACAGAACAGTTCTAAAACAGTAAAACAGCAAAACGTTTCCAGGCACACTCACCAGCCAGCATGCAAAAAAACCTGTCTAACCACTAAGGTTAAAAGCAGAGGTTTAGATACACGTCTTCTGCAGAAAATGTGAAAGCCGCACAGCCACGTCAAGGCACCTCCATATAGTGCGGTCCTAACTCTAAACTATGAGAGTCTCCATCTTGGAGCACATGTGGCAAAATATTAAATTGGGTGCAGGTTTGTCAGGAGGAAGCCCTAACCTCCCTTAAAGGCACAGGTACGCACAAGGGACCCCGCACATCACAACGGCAGCTGAGACCCCCCATGCGTCACTGCACCAAATCAGTCAAGCAAAGCAAATGGCAAACGCACTCATCAATTCGTTACCAGCTTTACAGCAAGATGCATACTACCATCCCTGCCATAATGCAATCGGATATTCCCTGGATCAACAATCTCCGGTGTTTAATATACTTATAAGAACTCAATATCCAGTAATATTCGGTGCCTTTAGGAAAACACGAAACTAAGCTAGCTAGAACTAGCTCCTGGGGGATTCTATTCCGTATTCACACAGCTCTAACTGTGAAGAATTCTTCTCTATATGCAAAGGTTAAACCTCTTTTCCTTCTGATGCAAAGATTGCCCCTTTATCCTTTGCAGTATCCTTAAAGTGAATAAGTTGGCACCAAACTTATGAGTTTAGTTGCCCTTCTCTGCACTATGTGCAATATAAAATACTTACTTCTCTCATTTTGCTGGTTTATGGAAAAAATACCAATAAATAAAACAAGCGAAAGCATGCTACCCCATACATTTTTGATTGCTGAAGATCTGAAGGGCATTTCCACACATCCAAGCCTGAGTACACAGCATTGTGAAACTATATGCCTAAAACAATACCCTTTCATAGAGAACATGGTCTTGTTTTACTGGTCTTTACCAAGGCATACAATATGACAATGTGAAAATGAACTTGTATGAGATGAATACATTTTATTTAACCACTTGAAGACCGGGGTGCTTACACCCCCTTCCTGTCCAGGCCATTTTTCAGTATTCAGCGCTGCGGTACTTTCATTGACATTTTTTCCGTCATGCAATGCTGTACTGAAATTAATTTTAAATAATTTTTTGTGGACATATAGAACTTTATTTGGTGGTGTTTAATCACCAATGTTTTTTTTTTTACTATATAACGAAAAATGTACCGCAAATGTAAAAAAAAAACAGTTTTCCCTTTATTTTGTTATGAAACATTTATTATTACCCAATTTTTTGATAAAATATAAAAGATGGGGTTGTGTCGGTTAAATAGACACCAAACACCAAAAAAGTTAAAAAAAAAGCTTTAACAGCGGCTTAATCTTCCCCCGTCTTTGCCGCTCCCGTTCGAGAATCCGAAACTGCCCAAAGCATCCTGGGGCATGCGCAGTTCTGATTTTCGGCCGGGAGATGAGGAGAGACGCAGGGTAAGTCTATGGACACGTGCACCAGCATGCAGACACTGTGGGATCGGAAGTGCCAGCAAGGACAGTGGAGTCAGCGCTGGATCGTACATCCGCCGCAGCGCTGGAGAGAAGGCTGAAAAGGAAAGGAAAGAAGAGGATGATCGGATTATTTAGGGTAAGTGCTGACATTAACATTGGGGGGAGGGAAAAAAATTGACTTTAATGTCACTTTAAGTATCGCTTTAAAGCCCATCTCAGTACAAATATTCCCCCCATCCCTTCCACCCCAAACTTTTTTCAAGAAAAAAACCTTTTTACACATACACACTTTCATATGACCCTCTGCAGAGTGTCATCATGGAGTGAAAATCAGTGATCCACCACTGCAGTTTGGCCCCACCAATGACCAATCTTTTTGCCACCACTCATCAAGACACCATCATGCCACCAAATAATTTATTATTACAGGTTATTACAGGTAAATAATAGTTTTCTCAACCTGTGAGAAACCTGGAATGTGAGGTTTCCATGTCATCAGACAGCGAAACAGACGCCTAAAGAAGAACCCTTTCACTCCACATTCTAGAAGAGAGAAGACTTCGGACTTGGCATGTCACATGATAACAGATTCAGGTAAGAATTTCTTTAATTCAGATATGTAATCTACTGGGGGGATCATCTAGGATGTGTGTGTGGGGGTGTGAGGTTCAATTTAGTGTGAATGGGTCCCTAACCTGAGGTCAGCTTTAAAATGTAAGATTGTGCAGAGAGGCAATAAAAACAATGTAAAAAAAGCTTCTGGTGACTGGTAACAGATTGCTCCTTTTTCTGTGAAGAAAAAGTACCAACATGTATGTTACCTTGTGCACTCTTTCCCTATACAATGGAAAACCCACCATGGGTGCCCCCTCTCTCCAATATTATTTATTCTTGTATTGGTGCCCTAAACATTCCTTATTAGATCTAACCCAAATATCCATGGTCTTGACCTGGGAAGCAAATCATACAAAATGCATTTTTTTTTTACTATTCACCTTCACTGTAACACAACCAAATATTGCTCTTTCCTGTTTATTCTCCATCCTTTGGATACTTTTCGAAATATCTGACCTAACTATTATTCAAAATAAACCCTTGACCCTCATCATAACCTCTTATAAGCTATATTTTAAACTTAGATGGAAAATTTGGGCATACACCTATACCCAATGTTATCTAATGCTGTACTCACAATTTGCCTTGTACCTCTTCAAAGCCTTTAAAAATCCAATATCTTCATGCTTAAAATGTAATATTTCTTGAACAGGAAAAACAATTCTATACACATCTTATCTCTATCCTCACTGCTGCATGTGTTTCTGCCCCTTATAGGGGCAAATTTGTGACTGAAAACCTGAATTTTAAAAACCTGAGGGTGAAGGTGTGCAGTGTTTTGAATGCACAGTCTTTACATTTTTTTTGCTTATTTGCTTGTTTTCAAATGATTCAGTGAGGTGCTGTGACAAAAAAGGTAGCTCTGCCAGCAAGAACAAATGTCAGCGACAACTGCCTGATGTGAAGCTTACATTTTAATGTACAAACAAATGGCCAGCATTTACTACAGAAAGCATAGAAAGGTAGCAACAAGAATGAAGAGACTGAAGACGATTCAGCAGTTTATCATTGGCTAACAGTAGAATAATTTTAAATAGCAATTGCAGGTAAACATTTACTACAGACAAACACCACAGGTAAGGGGGAGCTTTACTACAAGAATTAAAAACCTGCAGAAGATACAGCAGTGTAAAATAGGCCAGCAGCAGGAAAATGTTAAATAGCAATTTTAAGCCCAAATTTCCTACAGACAAAGAGCACAGGTAAGAGCTTTACTGAAATAATAAAGATCTTGCAGGGGATAAAGCAATGTAAAAGCCAGCAGTGGTAGAGTTTTTTTCAGTAATCATAGGCCTAACCAATGTTTTTCTTCATCTATAGGTGTATGGGGTGATGTAATGTGAGGTGGTTTAGATGCATACTAATCTATAAACTATTTTGATCTTGAAAAAAAAAAGCTTTTTAATGGACTGTCAGCAACAACTGCCTGTTGTTCTCTAATCACCCAAAGTGAAAGGTATAATGTAAAAATAATAAAGGGAAAAAAAATCCCAATTTAATAGAAAATATGCAGCTAAGGTGTTGAATATTGAAGAGCTAGCTACTAAGCAGTTGTTGCAGACAGGTATTGGTGCCTAAAATGATTTTGGGGTGTACCCCAGTACTGCAAATCAATGAACTCAAGCATTGTTAAAATAGTAGTACAACGATAAATAAATCACCGGCGCCCAAAACAGGAGCTGCTCCTGATAATGTCTCCAAAAACATGGGGCCGCAGATCCTCACAGTCAAGGGAAACCGAATGTCTACTAAAAACAAAGCAAAAGGAGCGCCTCCATAGTGTAAAACTGATTTATTGCAGATAAAAAAGCTGACAAGGTACTTACAAACCAGCCAGTATAAACGACCATAAAAAGATATAATCTCAGGAGAACATCAAGATAGATGAATGAAAATACGGTAAAGCAATGGAAGTACTAGTGCTGAGCCGAAGCCATCTGCACGCTGACCCTCCTTCAGTTGACGTGTTTCAGAGGCCAAGCCCCTTTCGTCAGAACCTGATAGATGGCTTTAGCTCAGCACTAGTACTTCCATTGCTTTACCGTATTTTAATTCATCCATCCAATACTGATATAAAGCTTCTTGTTTGGGCACTTTGTATTATAAGTTGAAAGGGCTCTGTCCCTGTCTCCCATAATCTCCTGCGTGTAAATCCCCCTGTCATGTGCATTCTATGCTGATTCACATTGCCAAGGAATTTGACGCTGTTTTAAAAGAAAATTCCAGCAATAACTAGAAAATATGCCCTATGAAAAAACACATGCAGTGAGTTATCAGTAAAGTACTTGTGGACAGGGACAGGTTCAGAGAAAAATCATTTGCAGTTAGCAAATATTAGGTAATATGCCACGTGAAAAAACACATGTAGGTGTTATGACTGTATACAATCCTCCAACCCCAAAATCCCCTACACTAATCTGTCCCTCCCTATACTTTCTGGGATTTTAAGCAATTCAGAAAAAGATAGATACTGGTGTCCAAACCATTGGAATTTGGCTAATACAGCAGCTAACTGTCCATGATGACTGATGTGGGAAAAAGAGCTTTTTAAGGACAGGCAGTGAGGGGGAATGTCCCAAATGGCAACAAATACAATTAAAAAAAACCTTGACAGAGGTTCTAACACTTTTTTTCTATGTGAAAATATATGAATAATAATTTTAAAAATCTTTACCTTGGCTTTCACTTTTAAAGCTGTGTATTTTTAAACCATTGACCTTCTAATGTATTTATTACTAAGAAACACACAAATTGCTACATAAGTGAACAACTTAGGTGGAGCAATGCAACATCTGGCCTATATATATTTTGTTGAACAAGAGCAGCATATAATAAGGAAGCTGTAACTTTGTTTAAATACAGAGCATGAAGAAATGTGAATCGTTTTATCTTTGTCAGTCTCTGCCATTGATGTGACTTCATAACAATGCCATTGAAGTGAAAAATAGTATTTGATTAATAAGGATGTCAGGCGATGACACAGATAAGGGTATCTTTCACAGCTATTTTAACACCACTCATGTTCTGAATTCATATTCAATTTAATCTTACGAAGAAACAATGAACATTTGATCTAAATTTAACCCCCCCCCCAAAAAAAAATGAACAGTTACAGTACATATACAATATATGAACAATATTTATAGAAACTTAGTAAATATAATACAATCATCATAATAATAAAAATAGGTGTTTAACAGTAATGCAAATAATATAAGATTGATTATTTCATTGTCATCTTCATTGCTATAGATGAGAAGATTGGCTGCAGGATCAGCAGATCTCAAAATACACAGGGGCATTATGACATGCCCAACAATTTCAATATGCACAAGTTAATTCTCTGGATCCGCAGATGATGAATCACACCTGTTAAAATGATTTGCATATCCATGAGAATCAGCAAATCACAATGTGTCTGTATCCTGCAGGATTTGCCATTCTGTGAATCTTTAATCATCATCATCATCATCCATCATATTTAATCTGCTTACTCGAATAAGGATCATGCAACAGTTGGGTAGATAGCTAGATAGCTAGATAGCTAGATAGATAGATAGATAGATAGATAGATAGATAGATCATAAATTAAAACAATTTCAATAATTCCTTAAGGCAGGGCTCAAAATTTCCACTCGCCCCCTCGCAATTGGCGAGTGAAAATTGCGTGGGGGCGAGTGGAAATCCAGGGGGGGTACTTCCGCCGCTTCGGCAGCGCCGATCGCTGCCTGTTTCCTCCATCCGGCAGCTCGCTTTCAGGCCCCATTAGCGGCGCGCTGCCGGGTGTGCGAGGAGGCGTGCGGTGCCTCTCCAAGAAGCTGTGGGGACACAGGATGACATGGTGGGGACACACAGGATGACATGGTGGGGGCACACAGGATGACATGGTGGGGGCACACAGGATGACATGGTGGGGGCACAAAGGATGACATGGTGGGGGCACAAAGGATGACATGGTGGGGGCACAAAGGATGACATGGGGGGCACAAAGGATGACATGGGGGGCACAAAGGATGACATGGGGGGCACAAAGGATGACATGGGGGGCACAGGATGGCATGGAGGCACAGGATGACATGGAGGCACAGGATGACATGGGGCACAGAAGATGGGACCATGGGAGACACGGCCCCGGCCAGCGGAGGCTCCAGCAAGATGCTTCGGTGGCTGGAGGAAGAAGAGGCATGTCCTGAAAGCAGGCTGGGGAGCTGCAGGTAAGAGGAGCAGCATGTGTGCAGGGAAAGGGACCCTCCACAGCCCACCTTAGAGTCTCTGTGCAAGGTCTATGGTGGGCTCTGGGGGGGGTCTCTGGTGGGGATTGCAGGGACTCAGGTGGGCAGTGCAAGATCTATGTTGGAATGTGCAGGGTCTATGGTGGTCTCAGCCTGACACCCTGCAGAGCCCACCAGAGATCCTTTACAGCCCATCTGAGACCCCGCCTTCCCTGCAACACTAAGGCCTCATTCACACTGCTTAGAGTTGGCCCATACACATCCGTGCGGGTGCAGGTGTCCGTGCTCGGATGCAGATAGGATCCATCCTGTCTGCGTATTAGTATGGACATCCGCACCCGTGCAAATGTGCAGTTCAGTTGAGCGTACGGCTGCGTCCTCCCATAGAGAAGAACAGGCTGCTGCGTACAAATCACACGCAGCAGCCTGTCCTTCCCGGGAACGGCCCGATACGTCCGTGCACGTCCCACGGATCTGTACGGGCCGACTTTAAGCAGTGTGAATGATGCCTAATAGCGCAATCTGTCAGAAGCTGTATCCAGTGACTTGACAGGTTATGCAAAATGTCTTGAACAGGAAGAGGTGGAACAAATTTAGATTGGGGGGGTGCCTAGTTTCGTCTTGCCTAGGGCAGCACGAAACCTAAATACACCGCTGCTCCTCGGCCGCTCTATAGCGGCAGCGGCTGATGAGAAGAGAGAACTGACACGGCGATCGCTGCTGTTGAAGGAGTAGAATCAGTGCCGCACTGTAGCTGTCCTCACTCCGGTGTTCTATCGAAAGCTCACTGTACAGAGCTCCAGTGTTTCTGAGCACCAGAGGTAGTTAGAGATCTCAATGAGTTGGAGCTTTCGATAGAACACCGGATCCTGCAGCTTCCTCCGCCCACCTCAGCTGCCATAGGCTGGGAGGAAGACTGCAGAGCTGCTACTGGCTGGGAGAAGCAGGACACCTGGGACATGGAGGATACATTGCTTTTTTCTGCATTACACTGCTGGCCTCTGTACTCTGCATCACACCACTGGCCTCTGCACTCTGCATTGTTACTGATCTCTGTTCTCTGTGTCACACCACTGACCTGGCGGAGTTAAGGGCGGGGCACGGTAGGGGTCAGGTGGGGCGACTAGTGGCGAGTAACTCTTAAGGCCTGGCTAGTAGCTCAGGACTTGAAATTTTGAGCCCTGCCTTAAGGTACCCATAGAAATTAGATAACAGTATCCTAATCTGTTCATTGTCAGTCTAGATCTAAGAGGAGAAAGCAATGGGACAGATAGAAAAACCATGTGCTAGCTCTACTGCTTCATGAAAAGCTGCCTGTCGCACTGTCTGAAGCATTCCAACCAAAGTACCAGTGATAAATAGAAACAAAATGTCCAGACCTCCAGTACCAGTGGTACTCAAACCCACAAAGTCTCACCACACATATATAGAAAATCGTCACAATTTTATTGTGCTTCATAATTAAACCAAAATATGACAAACATGACATAAACCCCCCTTTCCTAAAAACATTTAAAAATATCCCCAGCATGCCTGTGGAGCCACTATGTACCATCCAATAATTACTAATATTTCCAGGATACTATGGGGTCTATTCACAAAGCTGCCGAGGGCAGCCGAGTGAATGACCGATCAGAAGTGAAGTGAGTACATCGGCTTGCTTCGTGTGGATTCGGATCAGCAGAACATGCTCAGCATGTTCGGCTGACCCGAAGTGCAGAAGGAGTTCGACTCAGCCGATCCAACATCTGGATCGGCTGAGCCGAACCTCCGGCAGGCTTCTCACTGCTGTTCGGGCTATTCTGAAAGATCCCGAACAGCAGTGAGAGAATTGCCGAATGCCGCCGAGCGGCATTTGGCTCGGCTGTTCTGCTCGGTCCCTCAGAGGCACCGAGCAGAACAGAAAAAGAGTGAAAAAAGTAGAAAAAAGTAAATAGAAAACGATTG